>NC_073392.1:24342355-24694855 GCF_028641065.1 Leucoraja erinaceus | reverse complement strand
GGCGAATGGCCTACTCCTGCACATATTTTCTATGTTTCTATGTTACTATTTGGACAGGTACATGGATAGAAAGATTTAGAGGGATATGGGCCAAACGCAGGTGAGTGGAACTAGCGTAGATGGGGCGTCTTGGGTCAGCATGGGCGAGTTGGTCCGAAGGGCCTGTTTCCACACTGTATCTCTAAACTAAACTAACGAGTGTAGACAACATTCCCAGGAATGTTGCCGGGACTGGAGGCTTGAGTTATCAGGAGAAGTTGGAGAGATTGGGATGTTTCTCCCTGGAGTGGAGGAGACTGAGGTTTATAAACTCAGTGCAATACCAGTGACGGTAGTGACCAGAACTCTGTGCAGTGAGTGCTCCAAATGTGGCCTTACCAACGTTACAGCCACAACGACACATCCCAAATTTATAACGGTAATACTAGGTAACCATAATAGTGCAAAACCAAAGTCCGTGGAAGAACACAGTTGCTGAGGTTAGTGTTGTGCAGTGTTCAAGAGCCCAATGGTTGCTGGGGTGAGAGCGGTGGTCTGGGTCTTTGGGATTTCAGGCAGTGTCCCCTGTAGATCCCTTCGATGGTGGGGAGCTCAGTACCTGTGATGGACCGGGCAGTGAGGGTCTAGTCAGTCGGGACGGGGCGGAGACGTTCCTTCACTGCAAGGGCAGGGAATTGTTGGATCTCCTGCCCAAGAGTCACTGGTCAGCGAGCATTACCAATAGAGGATTAATCCGAGTCTTTAGATAGAGAGTCACGATGCTGAGCTGGTCGGAAGGACAAATGGCTGCTCATTCCTCAGAGCTTGAGGGACATGCATATTATTCATTTTTCTTTGGCAACTGGCTGTCATAGGGCATGGTAGAGTAGCTGCTTCACAGCACCAGACACGGGTTTGATCATGACCTCGGGTGCTGTCTGTGTGGAGTTTGCATGTTCGCCCATGGATGCATGTTTCTCTGGGTGCTCCATTTTCCTCCCACATCCCAAAGACGTGTGGGTTTGTAGGTTAATTGACTTCTGTAAATTGCCCTTAGTGTGTAAGAGAGTGGATGCGAAAGAGGGATAACACAGAACTAGTGTGAACGGGTGATCGATGGTCAGTGAGGACTTGGTGGGCCGAAGGGTCTGGTTCTATGCTGTGTATCTAACCTAAAGTCTATGTACGAGTATTTAGTGGAGCGGTGTGGTGGCTGGCTATTCCCGGTGTTTTGCCCCAACGGGAATGGGCGTGCGGTGAGGGAGAGCGTTGTGGGATATTTTAGCAAGTACGGAGTTAACCGCGCGGTGTGTCGGGGAGTGTTTGCTCAGTTGATTCAGTGCGTCGGTCACTTGTCCTTCGTCAGTGTTGACGAGGAGCCTGGAGAATGACGCTTGCTCCCACGTGCCGATGCACGGCAGCTGTAGTTTACAGCCACAACATTCACCTCTCCCGGTCAACTAACACCGACTCGTACAACTGGCCAAAGTATTTCAAATAGGCAGCTAACCCGTGCCCCGGGGGGGGGGGGGGGGGGGGGGGGGGTGATGGGACAGTGTAGGGGAGCTTCACTCTGTGTCTGATTTTACTGTGGGCATATTTAAGACCACATTTGGATTCATACAGTACGGAAACAGGCCCAACTTAACCATGTATCCATGTACCTGTCCAAAAGTATTTTAAATGTTGTTATCTGCCTCTACCTCCTCTGGTTATCACCATTATCTGAGTGAAAAGGTTGCCCCTTAAGTTCCTATTAAACCTTTCCTTTCATACCTTAAACATAGCTGCCCTCTAGTTTGACACTCCCCTGCCCTGGTAGAAAGACTGTGGCTATTCATCCTATCTATTCCCCTCATTCATTTATACACCCCTATAAGATCACCTGTCAGCCTGCCACGATCCAGAAAACCAAGTCCCAGCCTACCCAACCTCTCCTTACCAGTCAAACCTTCCAGGCCTGATAACACCCTTCCTGTAGCTGGGTGACCAGAACTCTGTACAGTGCTCCAAATGTGGCCTTACCAACGTTACAGCCACAACGACACATCCCAAATTAATAACCGTAATACTAGGTAACCATAATAGTGCAAAACCAAAGTCCGTAGAAGATCACAGTTGCGGAGGTTAGTGTTGTGCAGTGTTCAAGAGCCTGATGGTTGCTGGGCAGAAGCTGTTCTTGAACCAGGAGGTCATGGTTTTCAGGCTCCTGTACCTTCTTCCCGATGGTAGCAGCGAGATGAGAGCGTGGCCAGGGTGGTGTGGGTCTGTGATGATGCCGGCTGCCATTTTGAGGCTTCACCCTTTGCTGGCAGGGAGATCAGTACCTGTGATGGACTGGGCAATGAACAGCACAGGAAGAGAGGGAGTGAGTGAGTGAGTGGGTGTTGAGGGCAGGGGAGAGGGAGTTGTGTCAACTGGTCTGTGTGTCAGATGGGAGCTTGGGGAACGTGGTACATGTATTAATAGTGAACCTGACACCTAACACCCCGGAGACACAAGGTCAGGATTTATCCCGTCCCCTCCTCTCTTCCAGCTTTCTCCCCTCTACACCATCAGTCTGAAGCAGAGACCCGACCCAAAATGTCATCCGTTCACTCCCACCACAGATACTGCCCGATCAAGTGAGTTCCTCCAGCACGTTACCAGATTGGTTCCTCAATTAGAGGGTGTTAGCTACAGGGAGAGGTTGGACAAACTTCGATTGCTTTCTCTGGAACGCTGGAGATTGAGGGGCAGACCTGATAGGAGTATATACAATAATGAGAGGCACGGATAGGGTAGACAGGCAGAACCTTTTCCCCAGGGTGGAAATGTCAAAGTACAGCTTTGAGGTGAGAGGGGTGAGGGGATGTTGAGGGCAAGGGGGAGGGAGGCAAGTTGGGGCCAACCTTTTTTACACAGAGGGTGGTGGGTGCCAGGGGTGCTGCCGGGGGTGGTGGTGGAAGCAGATATAATAACATCATTTGAGAGACTTTAGGATAGGCATATGGATATGCAGGGGAAGGAGGGCATGGATTATGTGCAGACATTATAGTAGTTGGCATCATGTTTGACATGGATATTGGGCTGAAGGGGCTGTTAGTCATAGACTCAGAGGGTCGTAGAGTGATACAGTGTGGAATCAGCCCCTTCAGGCCAACTTGCCCCCACCGACCAACATATCCCATCTACATTTGCCTACTTCCTTGCCTCTAAACCTGTCCTATCCATGTACCTGTCTAAATATCTCTTCAATGATGCGACAGTCCCCACCTCAACCACCTCCTCCGGCAGCTCGTTCCATACACCCACCACCCTCTGTGTGGAAAAAGTTGCCCCTCAGTCATCCTGTTAAATCTTACACCTGTGTCCTCTGGTACTGTTGCATGGTCTATGTTTATATCTTTCCCTGTAGCTAACGCTGTCTTGTGTGTGTGTGTTTCAGGGGGTGAGCCGGACCTGAGGCGAGCAGTGACAGAGAGCGGCTGAAGGTCTCTCCCGCCCACCATGGTGGACCACCAGGTCGCAGCCGGAGAGAGCTTCCTGCAGACGTGCTGCCCACTGGGGCGCCTGGGCGGGATGGTGGTGGAACGCGGTGCCTACCAGATGCTGCCCTCGCCCGTGTCGGAGGAAGAGAGTGACTGCTGCAGTTCCCGCTCGTGCTCCAGTCCCGAGACCGGGCGTGCCGGGTGCGGTGACGCTGGGCCCTGGGCCGTGGGCAACCAGGACGGCATCATGGACTACCTCCTGTCGCAGGCGGGCCACGGGGGCAGGGCGGACAGGGAGGAGCCGGGGTCGTTCCAGCCCACCCTGGAGGAGATAGAGGAGTTCCTGGAGGAGAACATGGGGATGGAGTTGACGGAGGGGGGATGGGGCGGGTTGGGGGGGCCACAGGTTGCTGGGGAGGGGCCCCACCGCCTGGTGGAGGGGAAGGGTCCGACCAAGCCCGCTGCCCTGGGGCTGAGGGGTGGGCAGGAGGGTAGGGTGGGCGAGGTCGTACTGACAGGGATGGGATCTGACCCCGACCCCCCTGGGGTTCAAGTGCAGGGGGGGCAGGAGTCCAGCCCTCAGCCGCGGGGGGGGCAACTGAAGGTGACCCAACTCCTGGTCAATATCCAGGGCCAGACCTTTGCCCTGGTGCCCCACCTCCTGCCCCCGTCCCGGCCCCTCGCCCGTATCGCCCCCGTGCCCATCGCCGCCAAGCCGGCACCCGGCGGGGGCGAGGCATGCACGGGTGCAGCCGCCACCGTCCTGGGCCAGAGGCTGCAGCGGGGTGACACCACGCAGCTGCTGAAGATGCATCGCTGCACGTTTCCCGGATGCACCAAGATGTACACCAAGAGCAGCCACCTGAAGGCCCACCTGCGGAGGCACACCGGAGAGAAACCATTCGCCTGCACCTGGCCCGAGTGTGGATGGAGGTGAGTGTGAGCATGGCACCAACACCCCTCCAAACCCCCTTCCTCACCCCCCCCCCCCCCCCCCCCCCCCCCCCCCCAACACCACTCCTCCCCCTCTGCTCCAGCCCCCTTCCCACACTCCTCCCCCTCCCCTCCAAACCCCCCCCCCCCTCCTCTGCCACTCCCTGTCTCCTTACCCCTCCCCCACCCAAACCACCACCACCACCACCACCACCTTCCCCAACCTCACATCCGGACCCCTCCCCACATCCGGACTGATGTCTCCGTGGTCTATTCCAGGTTCTCCAGGTCCGACGAGCTATCCCGTCACCGGCGTTCCCACTCGGGGGTGAAGCCGTACCAGTGCCCGGTCTGTGAGAAGAGGTTTGCCCGCAGTGACCACCTGTCCAAGCACGTCAAGGTGCACCGCTTCCCCAGGGCCAGCCGCGCTGCACGCCCGCTCAACTGACCACTGCTCCGGCGGCACTGACCGGGCATGGGCCTGCCTGCCACGGGGAGGCCCAGACACCTCCGAGGTCCAGCTCTGGGGCAGAGTTTGTGGCAGCCTCTGATCTGGGTCTGGCAACTCCGCCACTGTCCGGCCAGTGCCGACAGCGAGGGCTTCTCCACCGACCATGACCAACCCAAGGTGGTCATCCCAACCAAGGCCTGGCCTCCAACAAATGTGGACAACCAACCTTCTCTGGCAGGTGGCAAGTGGAAGGGACGCACTCTTCTTTGTATAGTTTTCTTCAAGGCAGGAGATCTGGACCTCGCCTTAAATGGAGCATGAACCTGAGGCCCTGCCTCATGACCGGGCCTGTGGGCCTGGGGATTCCCACTGGACTCCAGCGCGCCTCACCTCAAATATGCAAACAGCAGCAGGAACAGTCGCAGTTTGTGTTTTATTGAAATCAAATTTCTAGAGACCAGGACTTTGGGATGAATTTGTCAAGATCTTTTGGAGACCTGGGAGTACTGTGCTCAGTTCTGGTCACTCTGCTATGAAAGATGGAAAGAGCAAAGAGAAGATTGACAAGGAAATTGCTGGGACTACAGGGAGAGATTGGGCAGGCTCGGACTGTATTCCTTGGAGCGCAGGCGGTTGATGTTATAGAGGTGTGTAAAATCATGAGGGGAATAGATGATGTCACTAATCTTAAAATAAACAAAGTGCTCAGCGTGTCAGGCAGCGCCTGATGGACAGGGTCTTTTTACCCAGGGTCAGGGAATCAAGAACCACAGGTTTAAAGGTGATAGGGGAAAGATTTACTTAGAACCCGAGGGGCAACTTTTTCACACACACACAGAGCGTGGTGGGTGTATGGAACGAGTTGCCAGAGGAGGTATTTAAGAAGGAACTGCAGATGCTGGAAAATCGAAGGTAGACAAAAGTGCTGGAGAAAACTCAGCGGGTGCAGCAGCATCTATGGAGCGAAGGAAATGGGCAACGTTTCGGACCGAAACGTTGCCTTTTTCCTTCGCTCCATAGATGCTGCTGCACCCGCTGAGTTTCTCCAGCACTTTTGTCTACCAGCCAGAAGAGGTAGTTGAGACTATAACAACATTTGAAGGACATTTGGACAGGTACATGGATAGGAAAGGTTTAGAGAGATATGGGGTCAAATGGAATTTGCACTCTCTCTGGTCCTGATAAGCAGGGAAGCCCCTCGAACCATCACAGGATGAGAATCAGTGTGAACACAATGAATTAATCTTGGAAGAACTGCTGGGCTTTCTGCTGGTCCATATGTGTCGTCACTCCTACAGGAAGTGGGCGGTGAGTTTTTAAGCTACTAACTTATACCAGGCACGGAGGCAGTGTATATACGTGTTACTTCTGACACACTACATTAGTTTTTTAATGTACAAGGTCTAGTTTGCATCCTATGAATGTCTGTACATATTCTGTATATAATTTATGTAGTTAATGCACAAATATATCCCTGGCCAGAGGATCTGGGGCGACGGAGGAACTGAAGGAAATTCACATTAGGCAGGAAATGGTATTGGGTAGATTGATAGGACTGAAGGCTGATAAATCCCCAGGGCCTGATGGTCTGCATCCCAGGGTACTTAAGGAAGTGGCTGTAGAAATCGTGGATGCATTGGTGATCATTTTCCAATGTTCAATAGATTCAGGATCAGTTCCTAGGGATAGCTAATGTTATCCCACTTTTTAAGAAAGGAGGGAGGGGGAGAGAAAACGGGGAATTCTTGACCAGTTAGCCTGACATCAGTGGTGGGGAAGATGCTGGAGTAAATCATAAAAGATGAAATAGCGGCACATTTGGATAGCAGTAACAGGATTGGTCCGAGTCAGCATGGATTTACGAAGGGGAAATCGTGCTTGACTAATCTTCTGGAATTTTTTGAGGATGTAACTAGGAAAATGGACAAGGGAGAGCCAGTGGATGTAGTGTACCTGGACTTTCAGAAAGCATTTGATAAGGTCCCACATATGAGATTATTGGGCAAAATTAGAGCACATGGTATTGGGGGTGGGGTACTGGCGTGGATAGAAAATTGGTTGGCAGACAGGAAACAAAGAGTAAGGATTAACGGGTCCCTTTCAGAATGGCAGGCAGTGATTAGTGGGGTGCCGCAAGGCTCGGTGCTGGGACCGCAGCTATTTGCAATATACATCAATGATTTAGTTGAAGGGATTCAAAGTAACATTAACACATTTGCAGATGACACAAAGCTGGGTGGCAGTGTGAACTGTGAGGAGGATGCTATGAGAATATAGGGTGACTTGGACAGGTTGGGTAAGTGGGCAGATGCATGGCGGATGCAGTTTAATGTGGGTAAGTGTGAGGTCATCCACTTTGGTGCCAAGAACAGGAAGCCAGATTATTATCTAAATGGTGTAAAGTTGGGAAAAGGGGAAGTACAACGAGATCTGGGTGTCCTTGTTCATCAGTCAATGAAAGTAAGCATGCAGGTACAGCAGGCAGTGAAGAAAGCTAATGGCGTTGGCCTTCATAACAAAAGGAGTTGAGTACAGGAGCAAAGAGGTTCTTCTGGAGTTGTACAGGACCCTAGTGAGACCACACCTGGAGTATTGTGTGCAGTTTTGGTCTCTAAATTTGAGGAAGGACATTCTTGCTATTGAGGAAGTGCAGCGTGGGTTAACGAGGTTGATTCCCAGGATGGCGGGACTGTCATTTGTTGAAAGAATGGAGAGACTGGGCTTGTATACTTTGGAATTTAGAAAGGGGATCTCATTGAAACATACAAGATTATTAAGGGATTGAAAATGCTTGAGGCAGGAAACTTGTCCTGATGTTGGGAGAGTCCAGAACCAGGGGCCACGGTTTAAGAATAAGGGGTTGGCCATTTAGAACGGAGTTGAGGAAAATCTTTTTCACCCAGAGAGTTGTGAATCTGTGGAATTCTCTATCTCAGAAGGCAGTGGAGGCCAATTCTCTGGCTGCTTTCAAGAGAGAGATAGATACTCTTAAAGATAACGGAGTCAAGGGATATGGGGGGAAGGCAGGAACAGGGTACTGATTGTGGATGATCAGCCATGATCACAGCGAATGGCGGTGCTGGCTCGAAGGGCGGAATGGCCAACTCTGCACCTATTGTCTATCATGTAAATTATGTAAATGACACTATCACACAGATGTACATACAAAGCAGCTCTGTACATTTTCTTTGTTCCATTAAATTAAATATATCTGTACATTTAAATTAAATTCAGAGAATGAGAATCTGCAGAGTTGAGCCTGATTTGACTGTATCTCTTGATTTTTGTCCTGCTTGTATACACTGTAGATGGCCTGTTTATAATCATGTATAGTCTCTCCGCTGACTGGTTAGCACACAACAAAAAGATTATCACTGTAACTCAGTACATGTGACAAGAAACAAGACTAAACTAAATATCCTTCCTGTATATGGGCAACCAGAACTGCACACGATGCTGCAAGTGTGGTCTCACCAACAACTTGTGCAGCTGCATCATGACGTCTCAACCCTTGCACGGAATGACGTTCCCAATGAAGGCCAGCATGCCAAACACCTTCTTCACCATCCCGCCCACCTGGCTCACCACCTCCAGGAACCGTGCACCTGTACTCCCCAGATCTCTCTGTTCTACAACACTCTCCAGGGCTCTGCCATTTACTGTGTAAGCCCTGCCCTGGTCTGATACATCAAACTGCAAAACACTTGTCACAGTTAAATTCCATTTGCCATCCCTTGGCCCACCTTCCCGACTGATTTAGATCTTGTTGTAAATTTAGATGTCCTTCCTCACAGGGGACCCAGCACCGACCCCTGCGCTGCGCCACTCCACTGGTCACAGGCCTCAACCCTCCAGCGGCACTGTGGCGCAGCGGGTGGAGCTGCTGCCTCACAGCCCCACAGATCCGGGTTTGATCCTGACCTTGGGTGCTGTCTGGGTGGAGTTTTCCTGTGACCATGTGGGTTTCCTCTGGGTGCTCCGGTTTCCTCCCACATCCCAAAGACTTGCAGCATCGGTGGGTTAATGGACCCTCTGTGAATTGCCCCCCTAGTGTGAGTGATGGGTAGAATGCGGGGGGGCTTGATGGGAAGCATGAAATGAGTGAGTGTGGAGTGTTCAGCAGCTACACGCGAGCACGAGTCTGGCACACAACTCACACTCACAGGCACTCACTCATACATAGCAAACATAGAAATTAGGTGCAGGAGTAGGCCATTCGGACCCTTCGAGCCTGCACCGCCATTCAATATGATCATGGCTGATCCATCCAACTCCGTATCCCGTACCTGCACTTCTCCTCCATACCCCCTGATCCCCCTTAGCCACAAGGGCCACATCTAACTCCCTCTTAAATATAGCCAATGAACTGGCCTCAACTACCCTCTGTGGCAGAGAGTTCCAGAGATTCACCACTCTCTGTGTGAAAAAAAGTGAAGTTCTTCTCATATCGGTTTTAAAGGATTTCCCCCATATCCTTAAGCTGTGACCCCTTGTCCTGGACTTCCCTAACATCGGGAACAATCTTCCTGAATCTAGCCTGTCCAACCCCTTAAGAATTTTGTAAGTTTCTATAAGATCCCCTCTCAATCTCCTAAATTCTAGAGAGTATAAACCAAGTCTATCCAGTCTTTCTTCATAGGACAGTCCTGACATCCCAGGAATCAGTCTGGTGAACCTTCTCTATACTCCCTCTATGGCAATAATGTCCTTCCTCAGATTTGGAGACCAAAACTGTACGCAATACTCCAGGTGTGGTCTCACCAAGACCCTGTACAACTGCAGTAGAACCTCCCGACTCCTATACTCAAATCCTTTTGCTATGAAAGCCAACATACCATTCGCTTTCTTCACTGCCTGCTGCACTTCATGCATGCCTACCTTCAATGACTGGTGTACCATGACACCAGGGTCTCGCTGCATCTCCCCCTTTCCCAATCGGCCACCCTCTTCCTGAGCAAGAGAGAGAACCCTCTTGCTCAGTTCCCCTGCACAATCACTCACACTCTTGAGAATCTCTCTCTCTTGCTCTCATACAATTACACACACGAACATTGACACACGCTGACACACATGTACTCACAGATACACACTACAAATGCACTGACACACTCACCCTCACACATACACACACACACAGCCTCCCTCAGACATATGGCCACGTTTGTACACATAAGTATAAAGGCAAACCTTATTTGCACTTGAGAATATTACCCCCTCACTCTTTTGCAATTGCTCTTGCACACTCCCTCCCCCTCTCCCTCTGTCTCACGCACACTTGAATGAGACACGACGCGTCATTCTGCACATGTGGGACGTAGAGACACGCGTAGCCGTGTTAACCATTAACCTACTGTGACCCGAGCTGTGATAACGCTGGCCTTCACAGTTAACGTTTAACGTAGCCGCGGCACTCCACACCACTGCTGCATCTGTGACGTTTGGATGAACAAAACATGCAGTCAATTTGCGCAAAGCGGCTGTTTTTTGTAAACACTGCCCTGTTGGGAAAGTGAAGGTTAGGCCAAGTGAGGGAGATGCAGGCAGGGAGAGGTTAATGGATCATAGGGTGAAGCTGATGGGCTGACGTGGGGTCATTTCAATGCATGGAGTGTTGTGGAAAAAGCCAAAGATCCTATAGTGTAATGCTGCCGGGGTGTAACGTCACATGGATGTAACATGGCCCAGGTGTACCAGTAACACTGTACAGGTGTAATGTGGCCCTGGTGTAACACTGTACAGGTGTAACACTGTACCAGTGTAATGTGGCCCAGGTGTAACACTGTACCAGTGTAACGTGGCCCTGGTGTAACACTGTACAGGTGTAACACTGTACCAGTGTAATGTGGCCCTGGAGTAACACTGTACCAGTGTAACGTGGCCCTGGTGTAACACTGTACCAGTGTAACGTGGCCCTGGTGTAACACTGTACCAGTGTAACTGATGATAATGAAACACTCTTGATTCTTGACTCTCACACTGTAAGCCTGTAGACTTCTAGAAAGAAACTCCAAAGAGCAACTGTCTTCTCCAGAGATTTAGTGCCTCCACGAAGAGCTGACCTCTGGCTGTTTGCCCGGGCCCTGCGCTGATGGTCCTTGCTGTAGGTTGCTGGGTTACGCACACACACAGAGCAGACATCCACCTCCCTCTTTGGCGTTTGGGGGAGGTCAGTGGCAGTAATGGGCACCTTCCCTTCTTGGCTCCAGTCTGCCACGCCGACCCATCCGGGCCAGATTGAAAATAAAGTCACAGAAGACCACTCATTCCCTCTTCACCCCGTTCCCACCCAGCAGAAGGTAGAGAAGCTTGATAGCGCGCACCACCAGACTCAGGAACAGCCTCATCTCCGCTGTTATCAGACTACTAAATGGTCCCCCCATCTCCTTTAACTTTCTCCCCTCTCATCTTAAACGTGTGCCTTCTAGTTCCAGACTGACCTGGCCTGGGAAAAGATTGGGGCTATCTATCCTACCCATGCCTCTCGTGATTATATAAACCTCTGTAAGGTCGCTCCTCAGCCTCCTCCGCTCTAGCGAGAATAATCCCAACCTGTCTCAACTCCCCTTGAAACCACAGCCCTCCTTTCCAGGTAACATTGTACGAGTCTCTTCTGCACTCTCCCCATTGCCAGCACATCCCTCCCGTAGTGTGGAGACCAGGACCATACACAACACTCCAAGAGCAGTCTAACCAACCAGCTGCACCACGATGGCCCAACTTTCACACTCAGTCATGGAGGAAGGAAGGAACTGCCATCAATAATGAAGAGGACATGACTTCAGAATGATTTGGGGTATATGAGGGGGAAGAGTGGTAGCGGTACATGAGCAAAGTTGGAGGCAGGTGATACACGGAAATGGCCTGTTTCCGTGCTGTATTATATGGATGGCAAGATTAACAAGTTTGCAGGTGATACAAAAATGGATGGTGTTGCAGATAGTGAAGATGGTTGTCAAAAATTGCAGCAGGATCTCGATCCATTGGCCAGGTGGGCTGAGGAAAGGTTGATGGAATTTAATGCAGAGAAATGTGAGGTGTTGCATTTTGGAAAGTGTAACATGGGCAGGACCTACACAGTGAATGGTAGGGTTCTGGAAAATGTTGTAGAGCAGAGGGAGTACAGATGCATAGTTCCTTGAAGGTGGCGTCACAGGTAGATGAGGTGGTCAAGAAGGCCTTTGGCGTATTTGCCTTCATCAGTCAGAGATTTCAGTATAGAGGTTGGGATGTCATGTTTCAGTTGTATTAGACGTTGGCGAGGCCACATTTGGAGTATTGTGTCCAGTTCTGGGCACCATGTTATAAGAAAGCTGGTGTTATGTTGAGAAGAGTGCAGAGGAGATTTATGAGGATGTTGCCAGGACTCGAGGATCTGAGCTATAGGGAAAAGTTGAACAGGCTGGGACTATTGCAGAGTCTGCCAGACAGATGCGAAATCCCAAAGCCCAGCACTTTCCCCAGAGAGGGGATTAATGATTAAACAAAACAAAATTCACAGGCCTATTATTTCTTAATTTGTGTTCTCCCTACAGACCCGAGCCTGTTCCTTCAATAAGTGATTTAATGATTGCACCATCCAACCCATCTCTGAACTATCCCACTCTGACCCGGACCCATATCCCCCCTCCTCCCACAGCAAGTCTGTGCCCACCCTCAGCGTTCTGCACCTTCCCCACAGATACCACCTTTCCTCCCCACACCTCACCCCCCCACCATCCGGGCCGTGCTTCCTTCTCACTGCTACTGTCGGGCAGGAGGTACGGGAGCCTGAAGTCCCACACCACCAGGAACAATCTGGCAGCACAATGGCACAGTGGTAGAGTTACTGCCTCACAGCGCCGGAGATCCGGGTTCAATCTTGACCTCGGGTGCTGTCTTTGCAGAGTTTGCACGTTCTCCCTGTGACCGCGTGGGTTTTCTCCAGGAGCTCCGGTTTCTTCCCACATCCCAAACACGTGCAGTCTTGTAGGTTAATTGGCTTCAGTAAATTGTCCCTAGTGTGTAGGATAGGACTAGTGTACGGGCGATAGTTGGTTGGCATGGTTCAGTGAATGGCCTGTTTCTGCACAGAGTTTTTCTGTTCAGTGTCTTGGAGAACTGATGTGCAACATGTTTGTGTGTGTGTGTGTGTGTGTGTGTGTCTGAGTCCATGTGCCAGTGATGCTGCTAGTGAGTTTTTACACTGTACCTCTACCTCACAGCACTCGTGTGCCATTAATGCTGGATTTGGCACGTTCTCCCTGTGAGCATGTTGGTTTCCACCCACGTCCCAAAGACGTGCGGGTTTGTAGGTTAATTGGCCCTCTGCAGATTGCCCCTATCGTGTAAGGAGTGGATGAGAAAGAGGAATAACATAGAACTAGTGTGAACAGGTGATCGATGGTCGGCGTGGACACCATTAGACCATAAGATATAGGAACAGAACTAGGCCATTCAGCCCATCAAGTCTACTTCACCATTCGATCATGGCTGATCTATTTTCCCCTCTCAACCCCATTCTCCTGCCTTCTCCCCATAATCTTTGATGCCCTAACTATCAGGAACCTGCCAATCTCCGCTTTAAAAATACCTGATGCGACTCCTCCTAGCAGGACCACTTCCAAAAGACATGGTCTGCATTTATGGAACTATTACAAGCATAAGGTGCAATAGTAATTTAAAATATAAATGGTACCAGGATCTGGTAACGGGGGGTATAAAATAAATTTAAAAAAATACCCGGTTGGTATATCCTTTCTTGCGAGTTTTGTGTTACAATAGAGCGATTGTTTTTCCTTTTTTTTTTTTTTTTTTTCTTTCTAGGGTCTTATTTCCTGTCTTTACTTCCTTCTCTAACTTCTTCTCTAAGGGGCTTTCTTTTCCCAACACTTTCCTGCACCTTCACGATTCTTGCTCACTTTCCTTACTTCTTTTATTTCTATCTTTTTTAAGAAAAAGAAAAAGAAAAAAGAAAAAAAGGAAAAAAAAAAAACCTGTTGAATTGGCCTCCACCGCCGCCTGTGGCAATGGATTGCACAGATTCATCGCCTTTGTGGGCCGAAGGGCCAGCTTCTGTGCTGTATCTGGTTCAGTATCAGTTCAACACTGCTGGGGCACGCTCTGTACACCGCCCAGTGGAGAGAAGCAGCATAGCAGCAGCCAGGAGCCTGTGGTGGGTGGTGCTATGTAAACAGAGACCCACTCTCTCTCTTTATAAACACAGGTCCCATGATAGTTTTCCAGGAACATCACGCCATGGAATGAAGGAAACCCAATCCCTGTAGATCTGAATGAACGGAGTTCACACACAGAGTTACGCTGTGTAGCTAACACCAAAGCTGCCCCCTCTCTCACACACACACACATACCTCAATCCCATTTTGGAAAACTACTCAGAGTACTGTGTTCAGTTTTGGTCACCCTGCTGTCGGAAAGATGTCATCAAGCTGGAAAGAATGCAGAGAACATTTACAAGGATGTTGCCAGGACTCGAGGGCCTGAGCTGCAAGGAGAGGTCGTGCAGGCTAGGACTTTATTCCTTGGAGGGCAGCAGGAGAATGATCTTATAGAGGTGTACAAAATCGGGAGAGGAATAGATAGGGTGAATACACAGTCTTTTAAAAGTAGGGGAATCTAGAACCAGAGGACATAGGTTTGAGGTGAGAGTGGAAATATTTAATAGGAACCTGAGGGGCAACTTTTCTACACAGAGAGTGGTGGGTATATGGAACGAGCTGCCAAAGGCAAGTTCTAAAACAACATTTTAAATACATTTTTGACAGGTACATGGATAGGAAAGGTTTAGAGGGATAAATGTGGGCAAATGGGATAAGCCAGCATGCTTACTTGGTTAGCATGGGTAAGGTGGGCCGAAGGGCCTATTTCCGTGCTGTATGCTCTGTGACTATGAAGTTTGGGAATGTGGGGATTTATATTCAGAAAGAACAGATACTAGTTTCTCTCACACACACACATACACACACGCACGCACACACACACACGCCCACACACACACACACACGCACACACACACGCACACACATACACACACGCACACACGCACGCACACACACTTGCACACGCACGCACACACACACACAAACACACGCATGCACAAACACGCGCACGACCAGACACACACGCACTGACGCACATGCACACACGCACGCACACACGCACACAGACACACGCACACACACGCACAAACACACGCACGCATACATGCACGCACACACACACGCGCGCACACGCACGCACACACTCACACACATACACAGGCACACACACACAAAACAAATAAACCCACAGGCACACACACACACTGATACACACTCACACCCTGACACACACACACATCCCTATATGCGCACACACACTAACACACACAGACATACACTCACAAGCACACAGATATGCACAGGTACATACACTAACACTCGGAGACTCACACACTCTTGCCTGCAGTAGATGGGCTGAATGGCCTGCTCCTGGTCACCAGGCTCAGTGCCAGAGGCAGGTGAGGGTGAGCAGGGAGGGGGTGGGGGTGTGTGACATGTGAGTGGTGCAGCAGGGTCAGGTCGGCTCAGTGAGGGTGAGATGGTGCCAACACACACTGACCCTGCCACCCTGTCCTCTCCGTTCATGCCCGCCATAACCGCCCAGCAACCGGTCACTGATTAACGTGAGGATGGCAGTGAGGCAACGTTTAACCAGAACCGGTAATTCACATCATGGCCAAATGAGTAAACAGCCATGACTTGCATCTTTCTGCACGTCCGCTGAACTTTATTGAACCCATTCAGTAAACGCAGTGTACTCATCCCGAGAGAGTGAAGCTCCCTCTACACTGTCCCATCACACACACCTGCCATCGGACACAGAGTGAAGCTATTGTAACAGCGAGGGGGGGGGGCCGTCCTCACCCTGTCACGGTGGGTGTTGAGGAGCGATGCGTGCGCGGAACGATTCCGACCGAGCTTACCCCCGCTCCGGTGGAATTGCTCATCGGGCGCAGGCCCCGGAATCTTTCCTGGAAGCTGGACCCTACACAACGTGAGCCGCCTTTCCGAGATGCCCAGCGCGCCGTTCCATGACTCGTGAAGACGTGTACTGTACAGGTCGCTCCTGCACACTCTGCACTTCCTCACCCTCGTCTTCCGTCCGGACTCACCCAGGTGTTACCACCTGATGGCGGGGAGTGGTCCCCAGTGGAGGTCTCTCTACAAGGGAGTCCTTCCCCTTTACATCGGGGACCTGGGGTGGAGAGTGTTGCACAGAGCCTTGGTGTGTAATAAATATTTGAGTCGGTTCACGGACTCACCAGCCGCCTGTAACGTCTGCGGCGAGGAAGAGACCGAGTTCCACGTGTATATGGAGTGCGAGAGGTTGCAGCCCCTGTACGAGTATCTGAAGGGGCTGCTCCTCAAGTTTTGGTTGCAATTTAGTCCCACGATTGTGGTATTTGGGCACAAGGCAGGGAGTGGGGAGGGTCAATCAGGAAGGTGTGATCTCCCTGCCGGGTGTAGGCCTGGCCAAGATGGCCATTCACGGGTCCAGGCAGCGGGCGGTCATGGCCACACCAGCACAGAGTCGGCTGCCTGCTCCTCTTCCGGGTCGATGTCCGTGCTCGCGTGACCCTGGAATAGCAACACGTGGAGTCCACGTGGACTCTAGAGGCCTTCCGTGAACGCGGGGGGTGGAGAGCTTTGTAGATAAAGATGCCGTTATTGTATTATAATCATTGCCCCCCTGGTACAATGTGACTAGTGAATGTTTTTGTAATATGCAATTATTGAATAAAGAATTAAAGAATAATTGTAAAACAAGAGTGAAGCTCCCTCACACACTTCCAAAATGTGCAGGTGCCTTGAAACTGGGTCTCTGGCAAGAATAACCTGTAAGAGGGACTGTTTGGGGCGGCTTCAGTCCAGACCCAGACCAGGGCTGTGGTGGGACAGTCCAACGGGTGGACCCAAGGTGGTCTCCATTCCACAAACCTTGGCCGGCATCATCTGTGAGAACAGCGCACACTGAATGGTGAACTTCAGCAGAGTTAGAGAGACTACCATTCACACAAGATCGTGGTGGTTTCTGCAGCTTTTAATGAGAATTAAAATTCAGATTTCTGGTCGTCACTCAACCGCAACAAAACAGCCCCGTGACAGAATAATTCTTTAACCACATCTGATGTTCACGTTTCATGTGCTCGTTCACATATTATACACTGCAGCAATAAACCTCCCCAGCTCATTCACACCTCATGGAGTACTAGATTCGTACAGCAGACGCACAGGCCCTTTGGCCCACTGCGCCCATGCCGACCTCTTTGCCCATTTATACTAATCCCATTTGTTCACAGCAGGCCTGTAGGGATCCATGCCATGCCTATTTAACTGCTTGTCCAAAAGTGTCTTAAATGTAGTGATTGTATCTGACTCCAGCACCTCCTCTGGCAGCGAGTTGCAGATACCAACCACTCTGTGAAATAACTCTCAGAGTCACATTGTGGAAACAGGCCTTTCAGCCCAACTTGCCCATGCTGACCAACATGTTTCTCCTACACTAGTTCCACCTGCCTGCGTTTGCCCCTTATCCCTCTATGCCTGTCCTATCCATGTACCTGTCTAAATGCTTCTTAAACATTGCGATAGTCCCTGCCTCAACTACCTCCTCCAGCAGCTCATTCCATACACCCACCAAAAAAACAAGTTGCCCCTCAGGTTCCTATTAAATCTTTCCCCTTCACCTTAAACCTATGTCCTGTAGTTCTCGATTCCCATACTCTGGGCAAGAGCCCTGAGCATTTACTCGATTTATTCCTTTTACAATTTTATACACCTCGATAAGATCACCCCTTATCCTCCTACACTCCAAGGAATAAAGTCCTAGCCTGCCCGACATCTCCCTATTTCTCAAGCCTTCGAGTCCAAGGGTGTAGTCCTGATCTTCCAACCTACCTCATTGTAGGTATTGGGCTTTTTTTTCTGTAATTGTAACACTATAACTTTGTGACACTATATTCTGCATAGTGTAGTATAAGGGGATAAGCTGGGGGCGATAAAGGTCAGAACAAATCCGGGCTGCCAACAGATGACCTCAGGATGGGTGGAGCCCATAATAGCCTGTTGTTGGTTGAGGAAGATGTGCAAACGGGAGGGATACAAGGATGGGAACACTGGAACTTGTAGCACGGCTAGGTTAGGGGAGGGGGAGAGGGAGGTGAGGGGATGCAGGAGTTACTTGAAATTGGAGAATCAATGTTCATACCGCTATGATTTGAGATGATTTAATGGGAGAGCAGGCAAAGTTTGTCATTGTATCAAGTGGAAATGCCATACAAAAAACACCAGTGCCTCCTCCCCTCCCTTCTTCTCCCCTCACCACCACTACCCCCTCCCCCTCTGCTCTCTCCCCTTCCTACACCCCCTCCCTCCCTCCCCTAACTCCTCCCTCCCCACCCCCTTTCTCTCCCCCCCCACCCCCACCCTCACCCCGGTGGAGGGAGGCAGTGGCCTGTGGCTCAGACTGGACAACTGACCAGTCATCAGCCAGGCAGCCTGATGGGTGAGTGAGCAGTCGGAGCGGGGGGGGAAGGGGGGGGGGTATGGGTGCTGCCCAAAGCGACTGCCCCCCACCCCCACCCCCCTGCCTGCCCACAGGACCTGCCAGCGAGAGGCTGATCGACTGGTCATTGCACTGTCCAGACCATGGGTCACCCTGGCTGCAGCCCCCGGCAGCTTGGCCCTGACACCCAGTGGATGGGCCCTGGTATTACAACAGCACTGATGCTCGACTCTGGAGCAGCTCGGCGTTAGAGGAACCCAGCGGGTCAGGCAGCATCAGCAGATGCTTTGGACAGACGGCGATTTGGGTCAGGACCCTTCTTCAGACGGATGTAGTAAGGGGGGGGGGGGGGGGGGGGGAGAAGAAAGCTGGAAACGAGAGGTGGTGGCAGAACAAAGCTTGGCGAGTGATAGGTGGATACAGGTGAAGGGGGTGATAGGAAGAAGGGTGGAGTAAGTGACAAAGGCTGGAGGTGAAAAGGAGACAAATGAGTGTCAGGTAAAGGGAGGCGAGGAGGAGTGAAATGTACAGCCACAGGGAGGGATATGGATGGAAGGGGGAGGAGGGGGGGAAAGGGGGAGATAATGGAGCTGAAGAAGGGTCCAAACATCTGTCCATTTCCGTCCACAGATGCTGCCGGGCACGCTTGAGTTCCTCCAGCACTTTGTGTTTTGCTCGAAGTCCAGCATCTGCAGTTCCTGGTGTCTCCAGCTATTATCCTTTACTGACGAACTTGTCCTCCAATTCCAATTCTAAACGTCAAAGAGTTGCCGGAGCACAGCTAACGGAAACTGGTTCTCAGTCCCCGCCTGACCTAAAGAAAGGAAACACATTCTCACAGGGACCCCGGTGTCGAGAGTTGGCAGCTTCAGGTTCCTGCGTGTGTATATCTCTGAAGATCTGTCCTGGGCCCAGCACATTGATACAATCAAAATGTCAGCTCATCAATACCTCGACTTCCTCCGACGACTGAGGAGATTGGATATGTCTACGAATACTCTATCAAACATCTACAGGTGTACGGTGGAGAGCCCACTGACAGGTTCCATCACGGCCTGGTTCAGTAACTCGAACGCCCAGGAATGAAGGAATGAAGGAGACTACAGAGTGTGGTGGACACTGCCCGGTCCATCACAGGTACTGACCTCCCCACCATCGAAGGGATCTACAGGAGGCACTGCCTCTAAAAGACAGCCGGCATCATCACAGACCCACACCACCCTGGCCACGCTCATCTCACTGCCACCATCGGAAAGAAGGTACAGGAGCCTGAAAACCGTGACCTCCATGTTCAGGAACAGCTTCATTCCAGCAACCATCAGGCTCTTGAACACTGCACAACACTAACCTCAGCAACTGTGATCTTCTGTAGACTGTGTCTTTGGTTGCAAGTTGCACAACTCTGCTTACCTCGTATTACAATTGTTTATTTATTGTATTATTGATTATTGCACATTGATCTGTGTGTGATTGTGTTTACAGGCCACAGCATTTCATTGTTTCATTGCTGGTACACAAGGCAATTAAACGTTGCTGAATCATCAGCGGGCTTGGTGCCCGACAGATGTGAACAGCGGGCGAGGGACCCTGCTTCCTCGTGGCATTTGCCCTTGTGACGAGGGTGGGTGATGGAGGGTGAGCCGGCTCCTTGAACAGCTGCAGACCCCCTGGTGAGGGGCTCCCTCTTGTGCTGTTGGGGTGGGTGGGTGGGTGTGGGGGGAAGTTCTGGCATCAGTGACCCAGTGACGGTGAGGGAACGCCATTAAGATTTCCCAGTCAGGATGGTGTATTTTATTTTTAAAAAATCGTTTCAGTACAGCACAGGAGCAGGCCCTTCGACCCACAATGTGGTTGCCCAATACGATGCCAAGAGCAGTCATTATCTCCCTGCACGCGATCCATATCCCTCCATCCACTGCATGTCCATGTGCCTGTCTAAAACCTTCAAACGCCACTATCGTATCTGCCTCCACCACCCCTGGCAGCGTGTTCCAGGCACCCACCACCCTCCGTGTAACAATACTTGCCCCGCACAACTCCTTTAAACTTTGCCCATCTTGACTATGCTCTCTGCTATTTGATTTTTCCATCCTGAAGAAAAGGTTCAGACTGTCTACCCTGTCTATGCCTCTCATAATTTTATATACTTCTTTAGAAATGAGACTTTAGAGATGGATACAGCATGGAAACAGGCCATTCGGCCCATCAAGTCCGCACTGACCAGCAATCACCCCGTATACTAGCACTATCTATTCTACAGACTAGAGACAATTTACAGAAGCCAATCAACCTGCAAACCTGCACGTCTTTGGAATGTGGGAGGAAACCGGAGCACCCGGCAAAAACCCATGTGGTCACAGGGAGAACGTGCAAACCCCGTATAGACAGCACCTGTGGTCAGGATGGAATCCCAGCCTCAGCCGCTGTGAGGCAGCAACTCTAGCGCTGCGCCACTGCGCTGTCCTGAAGCCCTCCTATCATTTCTCCCCCTAACCTCCGACGTTCCAGTGACTTGGAGGGGAACTGCAGTTAGTGGCGTTCCCCTGCTGCCCTTGTCCATCTTGGAGGGAGGGGCGTTGAGTTAGGGAGGTGCTTTCGGTGTGGACTGGGCCAGTAGCTGTGGTATATTAAAAGCGCAACTTTAAGGTGAGAGGTCAAAGTTTAAAGGTGATGTGCGGGGCAGATTTCCTTTTGACACAGAGGGTGGTGGGGGCCTAGAACGTGCTGCCACGGGTGGTGGTGGAGGCAGATACTATAGTGATGTTCGAGGCTTTAGGATCGGTACATGGATATGCCGGGAATGGAGGGATATGGATCACGTGGGGATTAGTTTATTGGCATCATATTGGGCACGGACATTGTGGGCCGAAGGGCCTGTTCCTGTGCTGGACTGTTCCACGTTGGATGATGATGAGGTTGGAAGCTTGGGTCAGGTGTCTGTGACCAGCTGGGCCCTGTGGCGTCGAAGAGATGATGCCTCCTTGTCAATTGTAATCAGGAAGGAAATTATTTAGGCAGCAAATTTCTATGACTAGATTGCAACAAGAGGGAGGAGGCCACTCGGCCCACCCAACGTGGGCTGGCTCCTCTCACGGATCCACTGAGCCCCGCCATGGGATGTCCGCGTATCTCTGGGAGAGGGTTTGTGACGGAGAATCAGTCCTGAATTATCCGCAAATGTCCATTGATTGTTGGTTCCCTGCGTGCAAGGGTGAAGTTGCTGCAGTTGCTCCACCTTCGCCCCGTCCCGCTAGTATTCAACGGTCACTGTTTTGGTCCGCAGATATTCGTTCAAAGCTTCCTGCCCTGTGGAACGAGAGGGAGATTCACTGCAGAGTCAACAGGCACTGACTTTAAGCAGTAGACCATGAGGCATAGGAGCAGAATTACTCCCATCAGGTCTGCTCTACCATTCAATCACGGCTGACCTATCTTTTCCTCACAATCCCAGTCTCCTGCCTTCTCCCCATAAACTTTGACTCCCTTACTAATCAAAAATCCGCTTTGAAAATATCCAATGACTCGGCCTCCACAGCCGTCTGTGGCAATGAATTCCACAGATTCCCTATCCTGTGGCTGAAGACATTTCTCCATCCTTTTATTCCGAGGCTTTGCCCTCTGGTCCAAGACTCTCCCACCACTGGAAATATCCTCTCCACATCCACTCTATCCAGGCCTTTCACTATTCGGTAAGTTTCAATGAAATCACTCTCATCCTTCTAAACTCCAGCGAGTACAGGCCCAGTGCCATCAAACGCTCCTCATACGTTAATCCAATAATCCCCTGGATTATCTCATCTCATCAGGTGATAATCTTATAATCTCATCAGAACCGTTTCACTCTGCAAGAGTAAATGATAAGTCTTGACTGAAATCTCGTTTGTGTAACAACTTTACCAGCAGTAGTGATGACAGGGTACAGAAGTGTGAAAACACACACCTCCAGATTCAGGGACAGTTTCTTCCCAGCTGTTATCAGGTGACTGAACCATTCTATCACACACCAACTAGAGAGCGGTCCTGACCTCCCATCTACCTCATCAGAGACCCTCGGACTAACTTTAATTGGTCTTTACTGTGTTTTATCTGCACTAAATGTCATTCCCTTTATCCTGCGCCTGTATACTGTAGATGACTTGATTGTAATCATGTATAGTTTTTCCGCTGAGTGGATAGCACACAGCAAAAACAACTTCACTGTACCTCTGTACACGTGACAATAAACTAAACTAAACTTTTATGTTCCTCTTTTTGTTTATTATATTGCTTACAGAATACTATGTTTCAGAATACTATGTTTCAGAATTTCAGAAATGTTTTAGCTGATGTGGAAAGGGTCAGCAGCGTGAAGTTCCTAGGACTACACCTGTCAGATGACCTGATGTCCACAACCAACACCACAGCACTGGTCAAGAGAGCCCAGCAGCGACTACACCCTCTCCGAAGACTACGTAAAGCAGGTCTCCCCACTACACATCTACGAACTTTTTATAGGGGGACGTCGAGAGCACATTAACCAACGTATCACTTCCTGTGGGAGCTGCAAGGCGTACGACGGCACCAACTTGACAGATTGTGAAGACCGCCAGCAGGATATTGGTTTCCCTTTCTTGCTGAGTGAGATAGCACACAAAGCACCACCCATCGCATCACATATTCTCCATCCTGCCATCTGGGAAGAGGTACAGGAGCATTAGCTGCAAAACCAACAAGATGCTCCTCAGCTTCTTTTCGCAGGCTAGAAGACTGATAAACGGACTTTGCCCCCTGCCAAACCATTGCAGCAGCTGTCGATCGGAACTCTTTGTTTAGTAGAGAGTAGAGTTTTATTTATTGCTTGACAGAATTTCTATTTACTTGTTGTTATCTGTACACACTGATGGACACTGGTTGAGCAACGTTGTTTTGTTTCCTCTGCTGTCAGGAAATGCAAGATATACTGATATACTGAATACTGATACTGATGTTTACATATTCTGCTGTGCTGTTGCAAGTAAGAAGGTCATTGTTCTGTCTGAGACATATGACAAGAAAACACTCTTGACCCACTAAACAAAACTAAACTAAACTAAACTAAACTAAACCAAACTCAAACCAAAACCAAACTAACCCAAGCCAAAGCCAGTGTTTTGTTGAGCCGGGCCCTGCCACCCCTCTCCCCGTGCTGCCCTTACCCAGGTCCTTGCCGAAGCCCGACTGTTTGAAGCCTCCAAACGGAGCAGCCACATCAGTCTTGTTGTAGGTGTTGATGAAGACAGTGCCAGCCTGCAACTTGTCGCTGACGTACAGCGCCTTGCTCAGGTCACGTGTGAACACGCCCGAGGCCAGGCCGAACTCCGTGTTGTTGGCGCGTTTCAAAACTCCATCCACGTCCCTGGTGGAAACAAAACCAGGGTGACAGCAGGTCAGAGCCTAATCCACACTCAGTCCACACCCCGCACGGAACCACGGGGAACTAAAGCCTGGTGTAGACAGGGTACAGAGGGAGATGGATCACGGGCAGGCGGGTGGCCTTGGCATCATGTACAGCACAGACGTTGTGGGCCGAAGGGCCTGTTCTGCTGCTGTACTGTTCTATGTTCCATGAACATTCATCCCCTCTGGGTCTCTGTCCTGCACCAGGAGAGAAGTTGGGACATTATGTTACAAGTTGTTGGTGAGGCCACACTTGGAGCACTGTGTGCAGTTCTGGTCGCCCAGCTACATTTAGGATGTATTAAGGGTGCAGAAGAGATTCACCAAGATGTTACCCGGGCTTGTGGGCTTGGGTTACTGGGAGAGGTTGGATAGGCTAGGACTTTTTTCATTGGAGCATCGGAGGCTGAGGGGTGACCTTATTGAGGTGTACAAGACCATGAGGGGCACGGATAAAGTGAACACTCACAGTATTTTCCCTAGGGTAGAGAATTCTAAAACTAGAGGGCACAGGATTAAGGTGAGAGGGGAGAGATTTAAGATGGACCTCGGGGGAAACTTCACTCAGAGGGTAGTCTGTATCTGGAACGAGCTGCCAGAGGTTGCTATAGCAGCGGATGCAATCACTGCTTTTAAAAGGCATTTGGACAGATATGTGGATAGGAAGGGTATAGAGGGACATGGGCCAAATGCAGGCAAACGGTACTGGCCCAGTGTGGCAACTTGGTTGGCACGGTCAAGATGGGCTGAAGGGCCTGTTACCTGCTTTACGGCTCTGTGACTCGAAGTGAACCTACCCGTCGGGAAACTTGGAGATGATCATGATGGGCCCGAATGATTCCTCCTGAGCGATGAACATTTCATCCTGCACATCCGTGAACACCGTGGGCTCGAAGAAAAAACCTGTAACAGAACCGTGTAGAGGGGGCATCACTCTGTGTCCGACCCCGGGTGTGTGTGATGGGACAGTGTAGAGGGGGCTTCACTCTGTGTCTGACACCGGGAGTGTAGAGGGGGCTTCACTCTGTGTCTGACACCGGGTGTGTGTGATGGGACAGTGTAGAGGGGGCTTCACTCTGTGTCTGACACCGGGAGTGTAGAGGGGGCATCACTCTGTGTCTGACCCCGGGAGTGTAGAGGGGGCATCACTCTGTGTCTCACCCTGGGAGTGTGTGATGGGGCAGTGTAGAGGGGGCTACACTCTGTGTCTGACCCCAGGAGTGTAGAGGGGGCATCACTCTGTGCCTCACCCATGTCCCGGGAGTGGGGAGAGAGAAGTGCAACAGTAATAGATAGTCATTGATGTTTGTGAATGCGGATTTTACTGGCATTCTGTGCCCCCTTTCTGCAGAGTAGAATCCCACCGTCTCACCCCTGGTGAGGGTCTGGGAGATCGGTTAGCAGCCTACGCATCCATTAATCTCGATCCATCTCTGCTCTGGGTGTAAGCTCTGTCTGCAGAACTCCTGCGTTACCACTGGGACCACGTTACATGAAGGGCCTCCTGGAAGGTTGGACTGATTGGACTCTCCACGCCACGGTGGGTAGGGATGAGGAAGCTGAGGTTGGTGCACATGGAGTTGGGGGCCTACCTGGCCGGGGGACCTGCCTCCCTCCGTACACCAGCCTGGCTCCCTCGTGGACCCCGACGACACAGTACTGGATCAGCTTGTCCAGGTGGGCCTTGTGGTTCTGGGGCCCGTGGTCCGTGGACCTGTCCAGGGGGTCTCCAATCTTCATCTTCTTCACCTCTTCCACCTGCGACCTCGGAGTGAAGCAACAATGGGTTGCACGTACGTGAGACCAGGAGAGAGCTTGACAACGTCCCATCCCCTTCCCTCCATGTACCCGATCCAGAGCGCCTGTATACAGCTTCACATCTAATCCCCAGATTAGTAGGAAACTTCCCATCTCTGTGTGAATTCCCCAACTACAGTCATAGAGTCATACAGCCATTAAAACAGGCCCTTTGGCCCAACTTGCCCGTGCCGACCAACATGTCCCATCTACACTAGTCCCACCTGCCTGCCTTTGGCCCATATCAAGAGTCAAAAGTGTTTTATTGTCATGAGTCTCGAAAAGGAACATTGAAATTCTCACTTGCAGCAGCAAAACTGATATGTAAACATCGTCCCGGGAACATTCTCACTTTTCCGGCTTTTTGGAAATGCGCCTCCATTTTACATTGCGTCTTCCCAATTATCCCACCAAACTGCGGGAGGAGGAGTTGAGGCAGGGGCTATCGCAACGTTCAAGAAGCATTTAGACAGGTTGATGGATAGGATAGGTTTAGAGGGATATGGACCAAACCGTAGGCAGGTCGGACAAGTGTAGACGGGACATGTTGGTCGGCGTGGGCAAGTTGGGATGAAGGGCCTGTTTCCACGCTGCATGACTCCATGACTCGAACTTTAACACCTCGAGCTTCTCCGCAATATATTCCAGCTGCCACTTGCCCTCCCCCCTCCCCATTCAGCTGAGGAGGGGCTCCCTTCTACCCCAGCCTCGTGAGGGAACAGATCAGCCTACAACCCAAACACGGTGAACAGAGAGAGACTCACCACTCTGTGCAGGAACTGGTCGTGGATTGATTCTTCCACAAAGAGCCGGCCAGCTGCTATACAGTTCTCCCCCTTGTTGAAAAACACAGCTCCCATACCCTGGGAAAGCAAGCAAGGGTTAGCGATCTCCACAGCAGCACAGCGGGTAGTGCAGCTGCCTCACAGTGCCAGAGACCCCGGTTCCACCCTGACCACGGGTGCTGTCCGTGTGTATGGAGTTGCTGCCTCACAGCGCCAGAGACCCGGGTTCGATCCCGATTACGGGTCTGCGTGGAGTTTGCATGTTCTCCCCATGACCGTGTGGGTTAGCACCGGGTGCTCCGCTTTCTTCCCACATCCCAAAGATGTGCAGGTCTGTCTGTAGGTTAATTGGCCCTCTGTCAATTGCTACGAGTGTGTGAGGGAGTGGATGAGAAAGTGGGATAATGTAGAACTGCTGTGAACAGGTAATCGATGGTCGAAGGGCCTGTTTCCATGCTGTATCTGTAAAACTCGAAAAACACTGACCTGGGCCTCACTGGCCCACAGTTACTTGGCTTGTCACTGCTGCCCTTCTTAAATAAAGGAGCAACATTTGCGATCCTCCAGTCATTAGGCACGTCACCGGTAGCTAAGATAGATGCATAAATCTTGGTGAAGACCCCTTCTGTCTCCCACAGCAACCTGGCCAAGATCCCAGACACCCCAGGGGATTTATCAACCCTTATGTATCCCCTCACCAGTTAGAGAGTGGTCCTGACCTCCCATCTACCTCATTGGAGTCCGTTGGACTATCTTTAAGCTGACTTTATATTATATCATCAATGTTATATCAATGTTATATCTTTCACTGAAGATACCCTTGTACCCATTATCATATATTTGTGTGGAACAGCTTGATCGTGTTCATGTATAGTATATTCTTTGACTGGATAGCACGCAAACTAAAGTTTTTCACTGTACCTCGGTACACGTGACAAAACAAAACGAATCATCTAACACAGGGCAGCACAGTGGCGCAGCGGTAGAGTTGCTGCCTTTCAGTACCAGAGACCCTAATTCAATCCTGACTATGGGTGCTGTCTGTACGTTCTCCCCGTGACCACGTGAGTTTTCCCCGGGTGCTCCGGTTTCCTCCCATACTGCAAAGACGTGCTGGTTTGTAGGTTAACTGGTTTCTGTAAAAATTGTATATTGTCCGTGGTGTGTAGGATAGTGCAAGTGCACGGGGGGGGGGGGGGGGGGTCGGGTCGCTGGTTGACGTGGACTCGGTGGGCCGAATGGCCTGTTTCCGTGCTGCATCTCTAAACTAAACTAAAAAGAGAGTCCTGAAACAGGCCGTTCGGCCCAACTTGCCCATTGCACTATTGTTTGTTGTATATTTACTGGCGCGTTATTGCATGTATGGGCTATGAAGCTGCAGCAAGTAAACATATTGTTGTTCTGTTGTCCATGGCTGTTAAACCCTCTTGTCTTTTGCCATCCCCCTCACCACAGCTGTCCGTGCAACACAGAGCCAATGATGGCGGGGGAGAAGGGGCAAGTTAAAATGCAAGGGTAAAGCAAGAACATGCAGGGAATGGAGGGATACAGGTCACAAGCACGCAGCAGAGATTAGTTTAAGGACAGCTTAACCCCGGGCATAATAGTCATCATGGACATTGTGGGCTGAAGGGCCAGTTGTGGTGCTGTTGTCTTCTGTGTTTGTTCTATGAGGATTGAGGCGTGGGTCAGCGGGCGTGGGTCATGGGGCGTGGGTCAGGGCGTGGGTCAGAGGGCGTGGGTCAGAGGGCGTGGGTCAGAGGGCGAGGGTCAGAGGGCGTGGGTCATGGGGCGGACCTGTTAGATACTGCAAACACTTTATTTCTGTTTGGAAACTTTTATTCCCATTAACATGCTAGTTGACAGCCAAACTTACATTCATGACCAATCATTTACTGTCTTGACCAATCACTTACTAGACCAACTAATCATTAACTAACCTAACTAATGTTTAACTAGCCTGACCAACATTCTGCAATAGCAGTATATTAGCAGGTCACCTTGGATCCTTTTCCCATCAGCCTCATTTCATCCCGTGCACTAGCTTTCTCCGACACACCAATGGCCATTTACAGAGGCCAATTAACTTACAAACCTGCACGTTGTTGGGATGTGGGAGGTGCTGTAAGGCAGCAACTCGACCACTGAGCCACTGTTACCCCTCAGCATTGTAACGCATCAGAGACAAAATCCAATGTCCGCAATGAGGTCGAGGTGAATTAGACAGCACCCTAGCTTATAGAAGGGACATTTAGAAGCCTGATAAGCTCATGTGATAGGAGCAGAATTAGGCCAATCGGCCCATCGAGTCTATTCCACCATTCAATCATGGCTGATCTATCTTTCCCTCCTAACCCCATTCTCCTGCCTTCTTCCCATAATCCCTGACACCCGCACTAATCAAGAATCTATCTATCTGTGCCTTAAAAATATCCATTGACTTGTCCTCCACAGCCGGCTGCGGCAAAGAATTCTACAGATTCACCGTCTGACTGAGCAAATTCCTCCTCATCTCCTTCCTAAAGGAACGTCCTTTTATTCTGAGACTGTGCCCTCTGGTCCTAGACTCTCCCACATCCACTATCCAGAGGGGCAATGATTCTATACGGAGAAGGGGTTGTTAACTAATGATTTAATATTTAATTTTAAATTATGATTTCCCTAAATTCAAGTTACCCCTGCACTCCCTCTCTCCGCCCTCCCACACCCAGGTCACGCCAGCTTTCGTTCTCACCTGACAAACAGCTAACAATGACCTGTTTCCTTTATCATTGTTACTTTTTTGCATATCTTTCATTAATTTGTTCTATATCTCTCTACACCATCGTCTATATCACGTCACAGAGGCCTCTGCAGTCCGTCTGTCTTTTTTTAAATTATTTGTCTCGTTTGAATGTATTTTAATTTTTTTTAACTGGGTATGTGTGTGGGGGGGGGGGGGGGGGGGGTGGGGGGTGGGGGAAACTTTAAAAATCTTTCCCCTGCACGGAGAACCCGACCTTTTCCCTGTCGGGTCTCCGTTGTCGTTGGGGCCGAGCACCGTGGAGCGGCTTCCAACCGGAACGACCTGGGGGCTCCATTCGCGGAGCCTGCGGATTTACCCACCATCGTGGAGCTGGCCGAGTTCGGAGCGGGAGGAGCGGTGGTGGCGCGCTGCTGCGGCCCGACCCAGGAGATTCGGAGGCTCCAACCGCCGGCCAGGTGGACAGTGACACCGGGAGCCCGCGGGCCCCTGCTGGGAAACCGCTTTTCGGGGCTTCCGCAACGGCGACTTCTCCCGCCCGAGTTGCGGGGTTGAGGATGACCTGGAGCGGGGCCTTACATCATCGCCCAGCGCGGCTTTAAATGGCCGCGGGACTTTGCTAGCGCCCGCCGAGGGCTCCAACACCAAGACCCGGAGCAGGGCCTTGCATCACCCGGCTTTATAATTGCCGCGGGACTTATTTACCATTGCCCGCTGGGGGCTTTGACTCTGACATCGGGAGGAGAACGAGGAGTGCAGGGGGAGAGATAAGACTTTGCCTTCCATCACAGCGAGGAGGAGATTCACTGTGATGGATGTTTGTGTAAATTGTGTTGTGTCTTGGTTCTTCTTCTTGTTTGTATGACTGCAGAAACCAAATTTCGTTTGAACCTCTGGGTTCAAATGACAACAAATAAATTGTATTGTATTGTATATCATTTGTTTCCCTATCCCACGACTTTCAGTCCGAAGAAGGGTCTCGACTCGTAACGTCACCCATTCCTTCTCTCCGGAGATGCTGCCTGTCCCGCTGAGTTACTCCAGCATTTTGTGTCAATCAGGGGTTGTTAACTATCCCAGTGGCAGGGACGATGGGACATCCATATCAGAGCTCGCGATAAGATCCACCACTAACCTCAGGGTTTCTCATGCTGTCCCCACCTCACCCACCACCACCCACCACCACCCCACCACCCACCACCACCACCCACCACCACCCACCACCACCCACCACCACCCACCACCACCACCACACTCCCTCCCGGTGCAGCCCAGGTCTGTCTGCCTTACCATCCGCACCGCCTTGTCCAAATCACAGTCGGCAAAGATTAAGAGCGGGGATTTGCCTCCGAGTTCCAGAGAGACTTTCTTCACGTTGCTGACTGCACAGCTGTGGAAGGAAGGGCAGCGTGACTCTCTTTTCATGCTCAGTCTGTGGAGATCACCAGCCCCCCTCCCCCCACCTCCTCCCCCACCCCCAATCCCGTCTCCGGCCTGTGGGAACCTCCCACTCCATCCGTCCACTCCACAGGGCAGTGGGGTGGTATCGGCATGGAGGGGAGGGGAGCTACGTGACTCTCCTGCCCAGCAGTGGTGTCTGGAGAAGCAAAGCTTTCCCAATCGATTCATCCCCACAGAGGGAATTCTTGCAGTGGGGTGAGGTGGGGGTGGGGTTGGGTGGTGGGTGTGGGGTTGGGTGGGTGGGGGGTGGGGTAGTTGGTGTTAGATTCACTCTTCCCCTAAAACATTTTCCCAATTTTGACTTCCAATGGACATTTGGGAGATATCTGGATAGGGTGGGTTTAGAGGGACCTCAGGGGCAACTTTTCCACTCAGAGGGTAGTCTGTAACTGCAACGAGCAGCCAGAGGACGCTATGGAAGTGGATACAATTACGGCTTTTAAAAAACAAATAGATGGATAGGAAGGGTGTACTGGGAAGCCTGTTCCATCGTCAGAGTGAGACCAAATGCAAATTGGAGGAACAGCATCTCATATTTTGCTTGGGCAACTTACAACCCAGCGGTATGAATATTGATTTCTCTAACTTCACGTAACCCTTGCACCCCCTCTCTCTCCATCTCACCCCCACCCGTTGTACTAGTTTCACTGTCGTCCTGCTAGGTTCCACTGTTTGTATCAATCATTATTATCTTCCCCACAGCCAACAATGGACCATTGTCGGCTCCACCTTTCCTTGACCATTGTTGCTGGCTTTCATTTGTTTTTTTTTTTGCATATCTTTCATTAATTTGTTGTATGTACCTTTTCATATCTCTCCGTTGCCCTCTCCCCAGACTGTCAATCTGAAGAAGGGTCTCGACTCGAAACATCACCTATTTCTTTTCTCCAGAGATGCTGCCTGACCCCTGAGTTCCTCCAGCATTTTGTGTCTATCTAAGGGTTTATAGTGATGGGGGTCTTGGGCAGCAGGGCTGAAGAAGGGTCCTAACCCAATACATTGTCTGTCCATTCCCTCCACAAATGTTGCCTGACCTGCTGAGTTCCTCCAGCATGTTGTGTTCTACTCCTGAACCTTCCCCAGGGACCCCTGTTACCTCTTCATGATCTTCTTCCCAACCGGGGTTGACCCAGTGAAGCCCAACTTCCGAACGTCTGGATGCTCCGATATTCTCTGCCCGATGAGGGAACCTGAGGGACAGGAATGGCCGCTCAGAGCAGGGGTGGAGAAACAGCCCCCCAAAACCCCTCACACACCACCCAACCTACACCCACACACCAGTCACCCCTACAATCCCCTCAACCGACACACACACTGTGGGAGGGGCGGTTGGGGGGGGGGGGGGGGGTGGGGGAAGGGCGGTGGGAGTGGAGGGGGGGGGGGAGGGGGGGGCGGTGAGGGGGGGTGTGAGGGGGGCGGTGAGGGGGGGCGGTGAGGGGGGGCGCGGTGAGGGGGGGGTCGGTGAGGGGGTGGGAGGTGAGGGGGGGGGGCCACTGTTACCTACCGGCTCCCGGGAGAATGTTGACCACCCCCTTTGGGATTCCTGCCTTTACCGTGAGCTCGGCGAATTTCAGCGCTGTCAAGGGCGTCACCTATTGGAACGAAGGGGAGATCGTGGGGGTCAGTAAACTCCCCCTCACCCCACCCCCCCCCCCCCCCCCCCCCCCCCCCCGTCCCCCCTCCCCCCCCCCCCCCCCCCCCCCCGCAATCCCATGGTGCGCATAACTTCATAGGTCTCAGGAGCAGAATTAGGCCATTCGGCCCATCAAGTCTATGCCATTCCACAATGGGTGATCTATCGTTCACTCTCAACCCCAGTCTCCTGCCTTCTCCTCAAGGGGATTTACTCACCGCAGATCCCGACTGTCCACGAGGAACAGTCTCGGGAGCGGCCCAGCGTGGGACATTCCGTGCCTCAGCCTGCTGACCGGTGACGGCGGACATTCCACCCGAGCTCCCCCCACCCTCTGGGGCATCATTTGTCCCCTCAATGGGCAACAAGAGGGGATTTGGGGATGGGAGATGACATGGCTATTGTCCTGGGATCTTGCTGTGTTGGAGGAGGAGTGGGGATGTGGCTGGATAAGGGGCGGCGTGGAGGCTGGCGAGTGATAGGTGGATACTGGTGGACATGGACAGATAGATGGATATGATGGATATGAAGGGTACAAATGCACGTAAATGGGACTTGCCCAGAATGCCCACTGGGTCGGCATGGACTAGGTGGGCCGAAGGGCCTGTTTCTCTGCTGTACGGCTCGGTGACTGGCTGACTCCTGCATCGTGCTGTGTGTGTGTGTGACCCCGTGTGTGACCCCGTGTGTGACCCTGTGTGACCCCATGTGTGACCCCATGTGTGACGCCGTGAGTGACTCCGTGTGGCACGTGACGCGGGCACTCGGTGACCACTTGCCTGTGCCGGTTTGAGCACCAGGGTGTTCCCCGCGGCCAGGCAGGCGGCTGCCTTCCACGCCAACATCATCAGCGGGTAGTTCCACGGGATCACCACCCCACACACCCTGCACCGGGGGAGAGGGGGGGGGGGGGGAAGAGGGGGGGGGGGGCAGAGGGGGGGGGGGCAGAGGGGGGGGGGGAGAGGCAGAGGGGGGGGGGGGGGCAGAGGGGGGGGGGGGGGGGAGAGGGGGGGGGGCGGGGGGGGGGGGGGGGGGGGGGGGGGGGGGGGGGGGGGGGGGGGGGGGGGGGGGGGGGGGGGGGGGGGGGGGGGGGGGGGGAGAGGGGGGGGGGGAGAGGGGGGGGGGGGGGGGGGGGGGAGGGGGGGGGGGGGGAGGGGGGGGGGTGGGGAGGGGACAGGGGGGGGGGAAGGGGGGGGGGGGGGGAGAGGGGGGGGGCAGAGAGGGGGGGAGAGGGGGGGGGCAGGGGGGGGAGGCACGGGGGGTGGGCGGTGAATCCATCACCCATTCTGCATTCTCTGATGTTGCTCTGAAGTCACACAAGCAGCCGCACGTTTCTCCTTCCCCCCTCCCCAACATACCCACCCCCCCCCTCTATATCATCCACCCCCCCAGTTTCCCTCCCACCATTCCTCCCCACACCACCATCCAACCCCACCTCCCCCCCTCCCTCCACCCCCACCTGCCAGCTAACAAATCAAGGTGGGTTGCCAGCACGCACCCAATGGGCTCCCTCTTGGTGAAGGTCAGGTTGCGATTGGGCCGGGCTTGGTTGATTGGAATGGTGCAGCCCTGGGGAGGAAGGGCAGGCGGTGAGAGAGGGCACCCGGACACAGCCCTATGGTCAACGGGCAGCGTGCACCGCCTCAGGTGTGCCAGTTCCACAGGTGTACAGGTATGGCCACACACAGGCACACCTGTACACCCCCGCACATGGGCACATAAGGGGACATGGCTGTACACAGAAATAGCTGTACACAGGCACACCTGTACATGGGCACACAGCCGTACGTTGGCACACAGAACCGCACTAAGCCACAGATGTGTGCAAAACTATCTGGTTGAACAGATGCGTGTAGATGTATAAGTGTTAATGACATGTTTACCAGCTGTGTGAATGTGTGAGCATATACCATGTGCCCATGTGCATGCGTGCCGATGCACAGGTGTACACGTGACAGTCTGCACATGTGCACCGTGGTGTCAGTGTCAAGGTGTGTGGTGTGTAGTTGTGTGTGGGCAGTGGGCAGTGGGCAGTGGTGTTACCACGGGCGGTTCAGCAGCCGTGGCAGGCGGCACAGACCTGGATCTTGTCGCACCAGCCGGCGAAGTAGCGGAAGGTCTGGATGGACATGCCCACGTGGGTTTTCAGGGCCAGGGTGTAGACGGCACCCGAGTCGATGGCCTCGATGGTGGCCAGCTCCTCCTGGTGCTCCTCCATCAGATCAGCCAGCCTAGGGATGGAGCACACTAATGTCAGCACCAGCGGCAGCTCAAGATGCCCCCAGATCCAGCTCCTCATCCCTGGAATATCCGGCCCCACAGATGGAGGGAGCTCCCCTCCCCTGCTCCACTTCTCAAACCCAGCCAAGCCTAGATAAGCCAAGACAAATCAAGCCAAGACAAGCCAGGCCAGGGTGAGCATTGTGTTACCTGCACGTACAGTGTGGGAGAGGTCCAATGGACGTTGCCAGTGATGGGTGGTTACCTGTAGAGCAGGCGGCCCCGGTCCCTGGGATTCATCCGGCCCCACTCGCCGGTCTCAAAGGCTTCCTTCGCTGCGGCCACGGCCTTGTCCACATCAGATATCTGGGCCAGCGACACCTTGCAGATCACCTGGTGCACAGACACGGAGAAGGTGAGGGAGGCAGGCGGTGAGGAAGAACAAAGCCAAGGAGATAGGCAGGGTTAGGAAGTTGGGAACAAGAGTGTGTGTGTGACAGAGACAGGGAGAGACAGAGAGAGACAGAGAGAGAGAGATAGAGAGAGAGAGACAGAGAGAGAGACAGAGAGAGAGAGAGAGAGAGAGAGAGAGAGAGAGAGAGAGAGAGAGAGAGAGAGACAGAGAGAGACAGAGAGAGAGAGAGAGAGAGAGAGAGAGAGAGAGAGACAGAGAGAGACAGAGAGAGAGAGAGAGAGAGAGAGAGAGAGAGAGAGAGAGAGAGACAGAGAGAGAGAGACAGAGAGAGAGAGACACAGAGAGAGAGAGACAGAGAGAGACAGAGAGAGAGAGAGAGAGAGACAGAGAGACAGAGAGAGAGAGAGACAGAGAGAGAGAGAGAGAGAGAGAGAGAGAGAGAGAGAGAGAGAGAGAGAGAGAGAGAGAGAGAGAGACAGAGAGAGAGAGACAGAGAGAGAGAGAGAGAAGAGAGAGAGAGAGAGAGAGAGACAGAGAGAGAGAGAGAGAGAGAGAGAGAGACAGAGAGAGAGAGAGAGAGAGAGAGAGAGACAGAGAGAGAGAGAGACAGAGAGAGACAGAGAGAGACAGAGCTCTCTCTCTATCCCTGTCTCTCTCAGCCTCTCTCTCTCTGTACATTTCTCTCCCTCTGTTTCCCTCAATCTCTCTCTCATTGTCTTTGTTTCTCCTCTTTATCCCTCTCTGCCTCGTATCCCTCTATCCATATATATTTAACCCTGTGTCTCTCTCTCTGTATCTTCCTCCGCCCCTCTCTGCCCCCCCCCCCAGCCATGTATTTGCTGTGTCAGTGTGTTGTTAGTGTACTCTCTCTGCCAGCCATGGTGGACTCACTGTTCCATGGGTGGGGTTGATGGTGTGGTACCAGGCCCCTCCCTCTGCGTCCACGAACTGGCCGTTGATGAAGGTTTGGTGAGGCAGGCGCAGGGTTCGGCCGTTAATGTCCATTTCAACCTGTAAAAACCCCAGAGACAGGAACCGGTTACATCAGACTCACCCCCTGGCGACAGTGACTGAGACACTTGCTCTGCGGGTGTGGGTGTGGGAGAGCGGGGGGTGCGCTAGTCCAGCGCTTCTTAAACTATTTCAGCATCATTCACCCTTGAGTCCTTATCACAAAATTTCATTCACCCTCGACTAAATTATCTTGCGTTTTTTTTCGTCTTCTTGTGTATAATTTTATATACAATTTCTTTTGTCACATGAGCAAAAAAACAAAAATTAACTCATTTCGTACGTGTTAATTTTATTCAACATTTTGAACGTCCTCAAAATATGTAAAGAAAACTAGGAGTGAAAAAAAATAGTTTCATTACCACTGGAGTTGGAAAATCATTCTATTAGAATGATAAAAAAACATTGCGCCGTCTAAACACTGGGCTTCAGCCCCATCCTACCTTTTCGGGCTTTGATTACTGCAGTTTTTTTCTTGGACAACTAGCTCAGAAAACCATGGAGTATGTGATTTAATATATTAGTATCCAACTAATGTAACTTTCTACAACTCTCCCCGACAAAAGTTCACATTACCACCAACTATCAACTTTGGAAACTAAATTGCTACACAATGTAAAGTTGCAGCTCAACAGTTCCTACAGCGAGCCTCCAGTGATGCCATTTATAATCCCACTAGCTCGTCTGGTCTTCCCTAAAAGGTTATATTACAGTAAATTTGGGAAATATCCTGCTACTTTGAAATTAGAAAATCACAGGTAGAGAAAAACATCAAACATATCAAAGATCCAGCTCCACTGCCATTAACACCACTAAGAGCTTACAAACCACTTTAATGGCAATGCGTTTTTAAAGTATAGAAAAAATATAGAGTCAGCGGCTCTACCAGCTGTGGCACCCGAATAAAGGGTGTTGGGAATGAGGGGAGGAGGATCAGTTGGGAGATTTCCATGTTACAGAAACAAAGAACTGCAGATGCTGGTTTAGACCCAAGATAGACACAAAGTGCTGGAGTGACTCAGCGGGTCAGGCAACACCTCTAGAGAAAAAGGATGAGTGAGATTTTGGGTCGGGATCCTTTCTCAGTCTATCTTTCTATATTACAGCATCCTATCATTGAAAATGTTTCCAAAGCGTTTTCTGGTCAGCATGACCAAGCGCAGCCTTGGCGATCGTTTCGCTGAACACCTTCGCTCAGTCCGCCTTGGCCTACGTGATCTCCCGGTTACAAAACATTTCAAGTCCCTCTCCCATTCCCACTGCGACCTTTCTGTCCTGGACCTCTTCCACTGTCAGAGTGAGGCCACACACAAATTGGAGGAACAGCACCTCGTATTTCGCCTTGGGCAGCTCACAACTCAGCGGTGTGAGTACTGACCTCTCTATTTTCACCAGTTCACAAGTTATAGGAGTAGAATCAGTCCATTCGGCCCATCGAGTCTACACCGCCATTCAATCATGGCTGATCTCTGCCTCCTAATCCAATTTTCCTGCCTTCTCCTCATAATTCTAGACACCCGTTCTAATCAAGAATTTGTCTATCTCTGCCTTATAAATATGCACTGACTTGGCCTCCACAGCCCCCGTGGTAATGTTCCACAGATTAACTACCCTCTGACTAAAGAAGTTCCTCCTCATCTCCTTTCTAAAAGAGCTCCCTTTAATTCTGAGGCTTCGATCTCTGGTCCTAGACTCTCCCACCAGTGGAAACATCCTCACCACTTCCAGTCTATCTGTACCTTTCAAGTAACCCTTGCATTCCTTCTCTGTTTGTCCCTCCCTCACCCCACCATTGTATTCCTTCATTATGATGGACCATTGTGGGCTCCATCTTTCCTGGGCCATCGGTACCGGCTCTGATTTGTTTTGTACCTCCCCATCCCTCCAGTATCCCCCTTCCCGACTCTTAGTCTGATGAAGGGTCTCGACTGAAACGTCACCCATTCCTTTTCTGCAGGGATGCTGCCTGATCCGCTGAGTTCCTCCAGCATTTAGTGTCTATCTTTCTGCTCCATCCTCGGGGAGGCTGTGGGGCACCGAGCTGGCCATTTTATGACCTGGACCTTCTGTTACAAGGTCAGTTGGCAATGGATAAGCTGGAGCCAGACACTGGCCCCAGCTCTCGGTGTGGGGATTACAGGCGGGACATCCACGTACGTGGTCTATCAGCAGCTCCTCTTGCTCATCTTCTCCGCGGAGCTTCCTCACCACCTTCTGCACGAAGTCCTCAAACGTGGTGGCCATGTAGACATCTTCATTCTGCAGCTGCAGACCCCCACACTTCAGCCTCAGCTCCTCCACAAGCCTGTAGACAACACGGGCACTGGGTTAGAAGACGGCCAGCATTGGGAGGGCTGGGCTGGGCTGGCCTGCTTCATGCTGAGTTACTCCAGCATCTTGTGTCTATCTTCCTGCACTATTCTCGGCTGAGGAGCGGTTGTCTTTGGGCACCAAACCTGAGGAAGAATGTACTGGCCCTGGAGAGGGTCCAGAGGAGGTTTACAAGAATGATCCCAGGAATGAGTGGGTTGACATATTATGAGCATTTGATGGCACTGGGCCTGTACTCACTGGAGTTTAGAAGGATGAGGGGGCACCTCATTGAAACATTTCGAATAGTGAAAGGCTTGGATAGAGTGAATGTGGAGAGGTTTCCACCTGCGAGAGAGTCTAGGATTAGAGATCATAGCCTCAGAATTAAAGGACATTCTTTTAGGAAGATGAGGAGGAATTTCTTTAGTCAGGGGGTGGTGAACCTGTGGATTTCTTTGCCACAGAATGCTGTGGAGGCTGTCAATGAATTTTTTTTAAGGCAGAGATAGATAGATTCTTGATTAGTACGGGTGTCAGGGATTATGTGGAGAAGGCAGGAGAATGGTGTAGGAGGGAGATATAGATCAGCCATGATTGAATGGCGGAGTAGACTTGATGGGCTGTATGGACTAATTCTGCTCCTATCCAATTCCGCCTTATGTCCAATTCAGTTTTCTCAATTACAAACTTCTGCAGATGCACCATGGAACGCATCACAGCCTGGCTTGGGAGCAGCAGCTCTGCCCAAGACCACAAGAAATTGCAGAGAGTTAATGCGTGATTGGAGCAGAATTAGGCCATTCCTCCCATCAAGTCTACTCCACCATTCAATCATGGCTGATCTATCTTTCCCTCTCAACTCCATTCTCCTGCCTTCTCCCCATAACCTCTGACACCCGCACTAATCAGGAATCTGTTCATCTCCACCTTAAAAATATCCATTGACTTGGTCTTCACCACCATCTGTGGCAATCAATTCCACAGATTCATCACCCCCTGTCTAAAGAAAGTCTTCCTCATCTCTTTAAAGGTACTTCCTATTATTCTGAGGCTATGGCCTCTGTTCCTGGACCCTCCCAACAGTGGAAACATCCTCTCCACATCCACTCTATCCAGGTCTTTCAATATTCGCTAAGTTTCAATGAGGTAACCCCTCATCCTCCAGCGAGTACAGGCCCAGAGGCATTAAACGCTCATCATATGTAAACCCAGGATCATTCTCGTAAACCTCCTCTGGACCCTCTCCAATGCCAGCACATCCCTCCTCGTGAAATTCTCATCGACTCCAAAGTGTGTGGTGGGAAAATGAAGTGAAATAAGAAGTGGGTCGGGCAGCATCTGATGGAGCAACAAGAGTTAATGAAAGTTCATCGATCCTCAGGATTTACTGCAGTGCTCCCTCATGAAGCTCTGACTGCTCGGATGTGCATTCATGTACTCTCAGCCCGTGCGGTTGATGCAACACTTCTATAACGGATAATAAACATCACTCTTTGCCCTGTGATTTGTTTTATGATGAATCATTCATCTGATCCTGACATTCGCTGGTTAATTATAACCTGGTGAGCCAACAACACTCTCGCTGGGAGAGGGGGAGGGGGAGAGGAGTGAAAGTTATTCCCGTGATAAGGTCACCGCAATCTGGTGTTGTTACTGAATGATCAATGACAATAGTGTCACACAGCACGGAAACAGGCCCTTCGGCCCAACTCGTCCAGCTGGATACTGCCCCCCTGGGTGTAGGGAGCGGATGAGAAAGTGGGATAACGTATAACTGGTGGGAACGGGCGATGGGTGGCCGGCGTGGACTGGGTGTGATGTAGGGCCTGTTTCCACGCTGTGTCTTTCAACCAGTCGGTCAGAACCTTTTTCCCCAGGAGAGAAAAATCAAATATTAGCGGCCGTAGCTAAAATGAGAGAGGGGCAAAGTTTAATGTGTGGGCCAAATGTTTTTTCACACAGATGGCGGCGGTGGGTGCCTGGAACGTGCTGCCGGGGGTGGCGGTGGAGGAAGATTCGATAATGATGTTTAAGAGGCTTTTAGATGTGGATATGCAGGGAATGGAGGGATATTGATCACGTGCAGGCTGATATGAATTGCTGTTGGCATCATGTTCGGCACTGAAATTGTGGGCTGAAGGGCCTGTTCTTGTACTGTTCCATGTTCAATCAATCAACATTCGACAGGTCAGGACCAGTGTTTGTGGAGAGAGCAGGTTTCCCGTCCATGACCCTGGGCTGGAGGTTAATGACCCCCCAACACTGACTCTCTCATTTTCTGCCAGTTCCCAGCGTTTCCTGTGAGTTTCACACCAGCCGATGATATTTGCAATGTTGCTGCTCTAGGTATGTAGTGTGTTAGCTTTGACCCAGTGCTGGGCTCTTACTAATGTCCGGGTGAGAGACCCGCTGCATTGATCTCCAGATACACCTCATGTTCCACCCGGGCAGCTCACAACCCAATGGGTTGAACATTGAAATCTCCAGTTTTAGGTAACACGCCAACAAACTCCGCCCCCCTTCTCTGTTCCCCACCAGAATGTGCATCCATCTTCCCCTCCCCTTCCCCTCTCCCCATCCCGTTTCACCCACATCCCTCCTTCTGGCCTTACATTTCATGCCTCCTCTCCGTATCTCACACCCTTCTGTCCACCTTCCATCACCGGCCCCTTGTACACACATCCCCGAAGACAGATGTGTGGAGTAAGTGGCAACGGCTGGAGGTGAGAGGGAGATACGAGGGTGTTGGATAGTGGGAGAGAAGAGGAGGAGTGAAATGTGAAGCCAGACAGAGAGAGAGAGAGGGAGATCAGGGTGGGACAGGGGGACGTGGGGAGATGTACCCGTAAGCTGCTCTATAGTACACATGCCGTCAACTTACTTTTTTTTTAAAGAGTATATTGTCAGCTTTTCCAGGGAGCTTGGACATGCCCAGGGCAACAGTGAAGGGCGGGGGGGGGGGGAGGGGGGGAGGGAGGGGGGGGGGGGAGAGGGGGGAGGGGGGGGGAGGGGGAGGGGGAGGGGGAGGGGGGGGAGAGGGGGAGGGGGAGGGGGAGGGGGAGGGGGGGGGGAGTTACCTGACCACATCCATCGACGCAGCACCAGACTTGAAGAAATCGGTCGATTCCACAATTTCTGCCACGTTGGACAGGATTCCCTTCCAAACAGCCTGGATCCGAGGAAACAATGGAGCAATGGTGTTACACGCAGTGAGATGATGGAGGTCCATCACACAGAGTGAAGCTCCCTCTACACTGTACTGGGGTCAAACACAGAGTGAAGCCCATTCTACACTATCCCATCACACTCCCAGTAAGTGACAAAGGCTGGAGGTAAAAAGGAGAGAAAACGGTGTCAGGTAAAGGGAGAGGAGAGGAGTGTAAACCAGGGGGGGGGAGGGGAATACAGGCGGGAGGGGACCTCTCCTTATTCTACACCCTTTTGTCTCCTTTTCACCTCCAGCCTCTGTCACTTACTCCACCCATCTGCCAATCACCCCCTCACCTGTATCCACCTATCACTCACATGGCTTCGCCACGCCCCCACTTCTATTTTCCAGCTTCCTCCCCTCTACTACATCAGTCTGAAGAAGGGTCATGACCCAGAAATGGCCCCAGTCTATTCCCCCCACAGATGCTGCCTGACCTGCTGAGTTCTTCCTGTACTTTGTCCCTTGCTCCAGATGCCAGCACCTGCAATACCTTTGGTCTGTTTGATGTTACACCTGGGCTTGGAGACCTCTTACCCGAACGTCCTCTTTGATTTTCTTCTCGTCTTCAGTGAGCTCCAGCGAGGATGACTCCGCGGAGGAGAAGTACTTGGATGCAGGGATCATTTTCCCATCTTCAAACTGCAGGCTTTTCACCAGCAGCTGGAAAGCAAACCACAGCGTTTGTTGAACTCGCTAGAGGTTGAGTCCAAACTTCTGGCAAGAACATGGTATCGCATCGCAGGCACTCCTGACCTTATTGGGACCTTATTGAGGCATACTGGATCACGAGGGGCACGGATAAAGTGAACGCTCAGAGTCATTGTTCCGGGGTAGAGGATTCTAAAACTAGAGGGCACAGGATTAACTTTGGAGGACACAGGCTTTTGTTTGGAGGGGAGCCATTAAAGAGGGACCCATTTGTTAGTTTTAGAGATACGGCATGGACACAGGCCGACCGAGCCCACATCAACCAGCGATCGCACGTACACTAGTTCTATCCTACACACCAGGGACAATTTTCAGACCAAAGTCAATTAACCTACAAACCTACACATCTTTGGGATGTGGAAAGAAACCGGAGCACCCGGAGGAAACCCACGCGGTCACAGAGAGAACACGCAAACTCCGTACAGACAGCACCCATAGTCAGGATCGAACCCGGGTCTCTGACGCTGTGAGGCAGCAACTCTACCGCTGCGCCACCTCAGGAGCAAGTTTTCACTCAGGGGTTAGTCCGTCTCTGCCAGAGCGAGCTGCCAGAGGAAGCTGCCAGAGCGAGCTGCCAGAGGAAGCTGCCAGAGCAAGCTGCCAGAGCAAGCTGCCAGAGCGAGCTGCCAGAGGAAGCTACAGTAACGGATACAATTACAGCTTTAAAAGATACTTGGACAGATATATGGATAGGAAAGGTTTAGAGGGATATGGGCTAAATGCACACAAATGGGACCAGCCCAGCCTGTAAACTTGGTTGGCATGGACAAGGTATTTCTGTGCTGAACGGCTCTGTGAGTCTCTGTGACCTTGCACCTTCCACAGAGTTAAACCCCAGCACCTCCCCCCCAGCCCAACCAGTGGGCACAGAGTGGTCCCAGAAGAAGCTGGTTACCATGTTGCCGTCGTTGCCAAAGAGGACCAGGCCGTTCTTGCTGACCACGGCGGGTCTACTAGCCCCAGGGATCTCCAGCGTCTGGCCCTGGGGGGGAGCTCCCTCCAGCAGGGTTGAGCCAAAGAACGTCAGCTTCTGGAAGAGGGAGAGAGGTAATGAAAAGGAATTGCAGATGCTGCTTTGAACCGCAGTTAGACACAAAGTGCTGGAGTGACTCAGCGGGTCAGGCAGCATCTCTGGAGAACATGAACTGGAGATGTTTCAGGACGGGACCCTTCTGCAGACTGACTGTGTGGGGGCAGTGGAACTGGAAGCAAGAAAAGACCAGGACAAATCTGGGCCGGCCACAGATGACCTCAGACAGGGAGGTTCTTTGACCATCTGATTGCTGGCTAGTGTGTGATCCCAAGAGAGGTACATTGGTTGTGAACTGTGGAACTGGTGAACGCACGTTTACTGGAGGAAGGCAGAAGAGGGAGTGAATGGGGAGGGTAGTGTGGGCAGGTTAATAAGCTTTTCCCATTGAGAGAAGGGAAGATTCAAACAAGAGGACATGATTTGAGAATTAAGGGACAAAAGTTTAGGGGTAACATGGGCGGGAGGAAACTTCTTTACTCAGAGAGTGGTAGCTGTGTGGAATGAGCTTCCAGTGGAAGTGGTGGAGGCAGGTTCGATTTTATCATTTAAAAATACATTGGATAGGTATATGGACGGGAAAGGGATGGATGGTTATGGTCTGAGTGCAGGTAGATGGGACTAGGTGAGAGTAAGTGTTCGGCACGGACTAGAAGGGCCGAGATGGCCTGTTTCCGTGCTGTAATTGTTATATGGTTATAAGGTTACCCAAGCAGGTGCTATTCCTCCAGTGTGCGTGTGGCCTTACTCTGGAAATGGGGGGAGGCCCAGGGCAGAAATGTCAGTGTGGGAACGGGAGGGGGAAGTTGAAATGGTTAGCAACTGGGAGATCCAGCAGGCCTTGGCTGCCCGAGGTAAAGAGTTCAGCGAAATGGTTAACAAACAACTGCAGATGCTGGTAAATTAGAAGGTAGACACAAAATGCTGGAGAAACTCAGCGGGTGAGGCAGCATCTATGAAGAGAAGGAACTGGCAACGTTTTGCATCCCGAAACGTCGCCAGTTATAGGTGCAGGAGGAGGCCATTCGGCCCTTCGAGCCAGCACCGCCATTCATTGCGATCATGGCTGATCGTCCCCAATAAATAACCCGTGCCTGCCTTCTCCCCATATCCCTTGACTCCACTTGCCCCTAGAGCTCTATCTAACTCTCTCTTAAATCCATCCAATTAAATTCAACTCTCTCTTAAATCCATTGTCCTCCATGGCAGGGGATTCCACAAATTCACAACTCTCTGGGTGAAAAAGTGTTTTCTCACCTCAGTCTTAAATGGCCTCCTCTTTATTCTAAGACCGTGGCCCCTGGTTCTGGACTCGCCCAACATTGGGAACATTTGTTTCTATAAGATGCCCCCATCATCCTTCTAAACTCCAGTGAATACAAGCCTAGTCTTTTCCATCTTTCCTCATATGACAGTCCCGCCATCCCAGGGATCAATCTCGTGAACCTACGCTGCACTGCCTCAATCACAAGGATTCTCTTCATAGATGCTGCCTCACCCGCTGAGTTTCTCCAGCATTTTGTGTCTACCTTCGGCAAAATGGTTGCCGAGTCTATGATGGGTCTCGCCGATGTCCAGAAGCTGATTTGGGGAAGACCAGATGCAGTAGATTATTAAAAGTCGGGGAACCAGTTCCACAGTTTGTAACGATCTGTCCCAGCCGCTCCACGCCCGCCCGTGATCAGCCGTGCGGTTGCTGCTCAGACTCACGTGGCCGTTGACTTTGGCCCAGGCGCCGGGAACCATGTCGTTGCCTCGGATCCAGTTGTGAATGGCCTCAGCCCGCTGATCCCAGTTGATCTAGACAACAAGGGTACGAGTGAGTCAACTACCCTCTGGGCTGTGGGTCACCTCAACCACCGTCTCAGCACCCACACGACCTGATGCTGACCCCCCCCTCCTCCTCCGCCCTGTCCAGACCAGCACCGAGACTCTTCACCCATCTACTGCATGCTGTCCCACGCACTCCCACAACACCCTGTTCCAGTCCTGATTTCATGATGGACACAAAATGCTGGAGTAACTCAGCGGGTCTAGCAGCATCTCTGGACAGAAGGGATAGGGGACATTTCAGGTCAAGACCTTTCTTCTGAAGAAGGGTCCCGACCCTTAAATATCACCTATCCCTTTTCTCTAGAGATGCTGCCTGACTCCAGATGCTGAGCTCCGCCGTTTTGTGTCTATCTTCGGTGCAAACCAACATCTGCCATTCCTTCCTGCACACGTGATCTCCCCATGGGTCCACGTCACCCAAAACCCCCCTGGGGGGGGGGGGGGGTGCGGTGTCACATGGGAGGGCTGGTCACGTGTGATTTTTTAGGGTTGGTTACACTGAACATAGAACATACAACAACACAGCACAGGATCAGGCCCCAGGCCCTTTGGCCCACAATGTGGCAAACATGGCCCCAAGTTAAACTCATCTCCTCTATCTGCACGTGATCCATATCCCTACATTCCCTGCATATCCATGTGCCTATCTAAAAGCCTCTAAAAACACAACTCTTGTATCTGCCTCCACCACCACCACCCCTGGCAGCATGTTCTAGACCCCCACCACCCTCTGTGTAAAATAACCCTGCCCCTCACATCTCTATTAATCTGCCCCCTTCACCTTATTGATATGCACTCTAGTCTTGGACATTTCTACCCTGGGGAGAAAGGTTCTGATTGTCTACCCTATCTATGCCTCTCGTAATTTTATAAACCTATCAGGCCTCCCCCGCAACCTCCAACGTTCTGGAGAAAACACTCCGTCTGTCCAACCTCTTCCCGTTGCAGAAACCCCCTGATCCAGGCACCACTTTACTGAGCCTTTAATCGAGGTATCTCATTCAGGCGGTGGCAATCAACAACCAGAGGACACAGATTCAAGGTGAGAGGGTCAATGTTTTATAGAAACTGGAGGGGCAACCTATTCCACACAGAGGATGGTGGGTGTATGGAACGAGCTGCCTGAGGAGGTAGTTGAGGCAGTTACAATAACTGCATTTAAAAGATATTTGAACAGGTATATGGATAGTTTAGTTTAGTTTATTCAGATCAGATTCAGATTCAGATTCGTCATCTTCTTGCGTATGGTCATCTTCTTGCGTATAGGGTGTGCACAGCCTAAAGTTGTAGGACACCTTGTTCTATTTGATCTTGTTTGATTGTGCACGCCAGGTTGATTGCATTCATCGAAACAGGGCGGACCACGTGATCGTTGCAATCTCCCACCCCGTCAATTGTATTAAGCTGCAGTGAAAAGCAATTGCTGCGTGTTAGTCAGATAGGAGAGGTTTAGAGAGTTATGAGCCAAACGTAGACTAGTTTAGATTTGTCATTTTGGTCAGCAGGGATGAGTTGGGCTGAAGGGCCTGTCCCCACATTGTGTGTGTACATTGCCACCACACATTCAGTCAACGCTCAGTCGCAGTGAACTCTGAGACCTGTGCGTTCTCCTTCTTCTGGATGCATTCGTACGTGGCCCCGTCTTCAGGCTGCCGGACCCTGGGCGCTCTCCCAGTGGCGATGAGCTCCACCGACTCCACCTACAAACACAGGTGGGCAACGTTACTGCACCAAACCCTGCCTGTTTCTCCCTCCACCCACACCCAGTGTGTCCCACCTTCCCCACCGGTGTCTCAGATACCCTGCGATGCACGCCCCACACCCAGGCGACAATCTAGGAGCAGAGGGTCGCTGAAATAGAGGCAGACTAAGCCACTCGGCCCCTCAAGCCTGGCCCAACATTGAACAGTGCGATCCAACCCACCCACTGCCGTCATCTCCTCCTCTGCATCAGGTCTCCGTTAGATTCAATTCGCCCTCTCCCTCTCTCAATCTTTCTCAATGTCTCCTTCTGACCCTCTCACTCCCTCGTACTCAGTGTCTCACTCCCTCCCTCCTCCATTGTCTCACCCTATCTCTGTCTCCCTCCCCCACGCTCCCTCTCACTTTCTGTGTCTCTCACTCTCCCCCTCTCAGTGTCCATCTTCCACTCTCTCCACACTTCCTCTCCCTGCCTCTCTCTCCCCTCTCTCCCCTCTCACTCACCTCTCTCTCTCTCTCTCTCCCTCCCTCTTTCTCTCCTTTCCTTTTGCTCTCACTCCCTCCCTCTCCCTCTCTCAATGGCCCACCCTCTCTTTTTCCCATCCCTGCCCTCTCCCTCTCTGTCCGTCCCTCTCTCCCCCTCACCCCAGGGGGTGGGGAGATCTGTTGTCCCAGCTGCCAGGGCCAGTGCTCACCATGCCTTTGACCCCCTGGGGGTAGAGGAAGCGTTTGTAGAGGGTGTTGATGGTATCATCGGGGAAGACAGGGCACTCTCTCTGCATCAGGATGGGGCCGGTGTCCAGGCCAGCGTCCGCCCAGAAGATGCTGAACCCTCCACGCGTGTCCCCGTGTATCAGCGTCCTGGGAAAACACGCAACCAGCCGGCGTCACGCATGTAACACGGAACAGCAACATTGTACAGCGCGGGAGGGGGCCTGTTTCCATGCTGTATCTCTAAACTAGACTAAACTTGTTCTATCTCCAATGCTCCATCAGTTTGAAAACGTTTTAGTTTAGAGATCCAGCACGGAAACAGATCGGCCGAGTCCGCGCCGACCATCAGTCACCGTCCACACTAGTCGATGTTGTCCCACATTCTCATCCCCTCCCTAGGGGCAATATACAGAGGCCAATTAATCTACAAACCCGCACGTCTTTGGGATGTGGGAGGAAACCGGAGCGCCCGGAGGAAACCCACGCGGTCACAGGGAGAACGTGCAAACTCCACACAGACAGCAGCCGAGGTCGGGATCGAACCCGAGTCTCTGACGTTGTGAGGCAGCAGCTCTACCCGCCGCCACTGTTGAAGGGTCACGACCCGAGACGTCGTCTGCCAATTCCCTCCACAGATGCTGCCTGACCGCTGAGTCTGTCTGGATCTCGGTGTTTAGCTCGGGGGTGTGTGGTCCAACACTCACCAGTTGATGGCGGAGGCCCCTCGGTGCCTGGGCAGCAGGGAGGGGTGATAGATGATGGAGCCATACTGGGGGAAGTCGATCACCTCCATGGGGATGAACTGGGAGCAGAAGGGCAGGACGTTGAGCTGTGCCCCCAGGCTGGTATACTCCCTCACCACCTCCGCCACCGCTTCCCCCTTCACCCTCCAGCGCGGGTACTTGAACACCCGCGTGCCGTCCCTCGCACCTTCTGCAGCTGTAGGAGAGAGGGGGCACCATTAACACAGACAGAGTCGCCCCTCCACAACCCCCCCCCCCCTCCCCCAGCTCACAGCCCCCTTCTTCCCTGACACCTGTACTAATCAAGAACCTGTCAATCTCCGCCTTAAAAATACCCAATGACTTTGCTTTCACAGACATCTGTGGCAATGAATTCCACAGATTCACCACCCTCTGACTAAAGAATTCCTCTTCATCTTTCTAAAGGTACATCCTTTTATTCTGAGACTGTGCTCTCTGGTCCTAGACTCTCCCACTAGTGGAAACATCTTTTCCACATTCACTCTATCCAGGCCTTTCACTTTTACTCATCCTTCTAAACTCCAGCGTGTACAGGCCCAGTGCTGCCGACAAACTGAGCTGCCAGAGTTGGCAGTTAAGGCAGATACAATAACAACAATTTAAAGACATTTGGACATGTAGATGGATAGGAAAGGTTTAAGGATTATGGGCCAAATGTGGGCAAAAGTGGTCGGCTCCATTGTAATCATGTATTGACTTTCTGCTGAATGTTAGCACGCAACAAAAGCTTTTCACTGTATCTCGGTACTCGTCACAACACACTAAACTCAACTCAACTCAAACCAGGTTAGCGTACACGGACCATCTTGATCAGGATGAATGAGTTGGGCCGAAGGGACTGTATCTGTGTTGTATTTATTTGATTTGATAAATAAACTATTCAGAATTTACAAAAGGAAAACTGCTGATACTTGATACATTCTCGGTGTCCACACATTCAACAGTGTCGTACACAGTAGTGTTCACGCCTATCTTTAAACAAAACACCCTTGCCACTCATATGGCCCCCTAGGGTGCTATCCCTTCCCCTGTTTGAGGGGTGACCCGGTGACCCACTGGCCCCTCCAATGTCCAGCTACAGAAGGACCCTAGACTGTGGTCCTCCCACACGGAGCCCTGGCTTTGGCTGCACCGAGCTTCAGTGCGTCCCTCAACACGAACTCCTGCAGTCTGGAGCGGGCCAGTCGGCAACATTCCCTGAAGGACATCTCGCTCTGCTGGGAGGTCAACAGGTTTCGGGCATAGAGCATCTTTCACCGAGTTGATGGTCTTCCAGCAGCACTTGATGTTTGGCTCCAAATTTGCCCTGGGAACAGCCCGTAAATCAGAGAGTCCCTGTTAGGGAGCTGTTTGGGATGAACCCAAATGTTATATGGTTATAACCGTGACAAGGATCCAAGTAGCACAGCCGTCCTGCCCCAGGCTAGAGGCCAGTGACTCGGGACAGAGAGGGAACTCACCAAGCGGATCCTGCTTGCCATCCTTGTCGGGGATGGTGAATATTCCAACGATCTCGTGCCCCGCCTTTTTCAGTTCCTGGTACACCTCTAGGCCAAACTGGCTTTGTCCAATCACAGCGAGCTTCATCCTTCCTCACCAGTCAGCGCGCACCTGTTGAGAACAACATCTTTAGTTCAGTTCAGAGATACAGCACGGAAACAGGCCCTTCGGCCCACTGAGTCCATGCCGACCATCGATCGCCTGTTCACTAGTCCTTTAGTGATGCAGAGTGGAAACAGGTGCTTCTTCCCACTGAGTCCACGCTGACCAGCGAGCACCTCATGGATCAGGTTCATCATCTCTCTCCTGTACTCCCTCCCACCCTTGTGGAGTTTGAGTGTATTGTCACGTGTACCGAGGTACAGTGAAAAGCTTTTGTTGCATGCTAACCAGTCAGCAGTTACCAAACCATGCAGTGAAGCATCGCGACAAAACTGCTTTCGAGGCTAGGACTTTACTCCTTGGAGCGCAGGAGGCTGAGGGTGAATAAAATCATGAGGGGAATAGATAAGGTGAACGCACAGAGTCCTTTACCCAGAATGGGGGAATCAAGAATCAGAGGACATGGGTTTAAGGTGAGGGGGGAAAGATTTAACAGGAAGCCCATGGATAACGTTTTCACACAGAGGGTGGTGGGTGTATGGAGCTGCCAGAGGAGGTAGTTGAGGCTGGGACTATAACAACATTTAAAAGATATGTGGACAGATACATGGATAGGGAAGGATTGGAGGGATACGGAGAAGGCGGGGACAAGTGTTGGTCGGCATGGAGGAGTTGGGCCGAAGGGCCTGTTTCCCCGCTGTGTGGCTTTAAACAAGATATAAATAGCAACACAACATGAACGGCGACGTGTCAGTAACCAGCGGCAAACAGGCAACTTCTCGGCCGGTGTGGAGGTGTTTGGGGATAGGGTCACTCTGTGGACAGGCCGGGACATTCACCTTCACCCACCACTAGCACTGACCCCAACTCCGGAGGGTGGACCCTCTCCCTACTCACCGACCCGGGACCCCCCGACCCCCGACCCGGGACCCACCCAGACCAACCCTCCCCCCAGCCCCCCTCTTGCCTGGCCCGAGGGTTGGCGGACAGGCAGAGGCAGAGGAGGGGGGGAGCAGGGACCGTGCGACCCACTCACCGTCCCGCCTGGTCCCGGTGTGAGGCGCAGAGGCTAGGAGAGGGTTGGATTTGGCAGCGATCCAGGGCACGGAGAGAGAGGGAGGGGGGGGGGGAGAGATAGAGAGAGGGGAGAGGAGGAGGGATAGGGAGGGGGCGAGGGGGGTGAGATAGAGAGAGAGGGGGAAAGGGAGGGAGGGGAGAGAGGGAGGGGGGAGAGAGGGAGGGGGAAAGGGAGGGAGGGGGAGAGAGAGAGGGGGGAGGGTGAGAGATCTCTGCGCTGTCTGTCAAGCAGCCCCCCCCCCCGCACAAGCCAGGGAGGCGGAAGGAACCGCAGATGCTGGAACCTGGAGCAAAACAAAAAGTACTGGAGGAACTCAGATGCCAGGCCAGGCAGCATCTGCGGAGGGAATAGACAGGCGACGTTTCGGGCCCAGGCCCTTCTTCAGACAGATGGAGTAGGAGGGAGAAAGCTGTAAACGAGAGGTGGGGGCAGGTGAATGCCCGGCGAGTGATAGGTGGATACAGGTGAGGGGGTGGATGGGTGGAGTAGGTCATAAAGGGTGGAGGTGAAAAGTAGGCAAAGGGTGGCACATAAGGGGATGTCTCCCCCCCACCACCCACCTCTGTTCTTCCCTCCAGCTTTAGATTTCATTCTGCCTCTAATGTGGCCACTCCAGGTCTCCAGTTTCCTCCCACATTTCGTTCAGACTTCGGTCTGAATAACAAATAAAAGGCGATTCTATTCTACATCCCACAGGGTCATTGGGTTAAACTGCTGTAAATTAGCCCTTGTGTGTGGGTGCAGGGCGGCACAGTGGTGCAGCAGGTAGAGCTGCTGCCTCACAGCGCCAGACACCCGGGTTCGGGTCCCCTGACCTCAGGTGCTGTCTGTGTGGAGTTTGCACATTCTCCCTGTGACCTTGTGGGTTTTCACTGGGGGTCCAGTTTTCTCCCAAAGGTGTGCAGGTTTGTTGGTTAATTGGCTTTGGTAAAATTGTGACTTGTGCCTAGTGTGTAGGATAGTGCTGGTGTACAGGGTAGCTGCTGATCGGCGCAGACTCGGTGGGTCTGTTTCCGCGCTGGATCTCTGAAGCCTAAAGTCTATCTCTTTGGGGGAGTTGATGGGAATGGTGGGGAGAATAAAAATGGTATTAGTGCTGGCATGGACCTGGGGGTGGGCTGAAGCGCCTGTTTGACCCCAAACAACAGTAGGACCCACAACACTGCCTCCCTCCCTCCCTCCCAAGTCAAGTCAAGTTTATTTGTCATATACACATACGAGATGTGCAGTGAAATGAAATTCCCTTGAATGAGATCACAGCCAATCCAATCTTGGTCTCAGCAACCTCTTTCCCGCTGTCTCCCTGTACACTAGACCCCCCCCCCCCCCCCCTCTCTGGTCAATGACTGCAGATGAAACATGAGGCCAGAACGAAAAGTGGTCAGAAGTCGGCAGGAAGCATTCGAGAGTTGACAGAGTTCCTTGAACTTCTGAGGAAGGAGTGTTGATGCCCCCTCTTGGCTGGATTAGGACATATTGTTGGTGATATTTACTTGTTGGAACTTGAGGCTCTGCCCTACACAGCATTGTTTCAGTTTCACAGAGACTGCACCGTCCACTCCCCTCCACACAGGCTGGGTGGGCAATCACCCCTAACGTTGGAATTTCCATGTCCTGTAATACTGAACGCGGGCACCAGATGGCAGGCATGCTCCACGTTCAGCATCTGGCTGGCTTCAGTGAGGACTAAGGTTTGCTGGCAACTGATTCAGACCCATGTTCAAACCCCATCTTTGCTTTAGATTACAGATACAGTGCAGAAACAGGCTCTTCGGCCCATCGAGTCTGCGCGGACCAGCGACCACCCCGTAAACTAGTGCTATCCTACACACTAGGGACAATTTACAGGTCAATTAACCAACAAACCCGCACGTCTTTGGAGTGTGGGAAGAAACCAGAGCACCTGGAGAAAACCCATGCGGCCACAGGGAGAACGTGCAAACTCCACACAGACAGCACCAGAGGTCAGGATCGAACCCGGGTATCACGTGCTGTGACCACTGTGTCGCCCCAACCCCATCACTGGGGAATTCAACTCCAACTGATGAGACTGACCTAAATAAAGACACACAAGGAACTGCAGATGTTGGAATGTGGACCTAAACACAAAGTGCTGGTGGAACTCAGCGGGTCAGGCAGCATCAATGGAGGGAATGAACAGATGACATTTCATGTCGGGACCCTGCTTAAGACTGGGAATTGGGGGGGGGGGGGGGGGGGGGGGGGGGGGGGGGGGAAAATAGAGGTGGGGGTCCCAACCCAAAACGTCACCTATCCATGTTCTTCAGATGCTGCCTGATTCGCTGAGTTACTCCAGCACTTTGTGTCTCACTTTGTGTAAATCAGCATCTGCAGTTCCCTGTGTCTCCAATCCAGCCAGATCATCAAAAGCCACGGAGGCCAAGGAGTAGATGATGAGGACATGGTAACAGGCAGACCAGCTGAGATCTGTGCTGTACCGACCGAACCACTTCTGGTCCAGACACAGTGTGTAAGGAAGCACCTGCAGATGTTGGTTTAAACTGAAGATAGACATAAATAGATGGAGTCACTCAACAGGTTCGACAGCATCTCTGGAGAAAAGGAATAGGTGACGTTTCGGGTCGAGACCCTTCTTCGAGATCCCCTCCTGCAATTCCTTCCGACACATTTTGTCTGCTCCACTGTGAAATTCAAGGTATGCCGACTTTGAAGAATTTCTCCTCCTCTCCGATGTGAAGGGTTTCGACCTAAAACTTCACCTATCTATGTTCTCCTGAGATGCTGCCTGGCCCTCGGAGTTACTCCAGCATTTTATTTGTCCTTTTTTCATAAACCAGCATCTGCAGTTCCTTTTTCCATGAACAAACAAGATCATCAGATTCACTAGAACATAGAACAGTCCAGCACAGGAACAGGCCATTCGGCCCACAATGCCCATGCTGAACATGATGCCAATTTAAACTAATATCCTCTGCCTTCATATCCCTCCATTCACTGCACGTGCCTATCGAAGAACCTCCTAAATGCCACTATCATATCTACCTCCACCACCACCCCTGGTTGTGCACTCCAGGTACTCTCCACCCTTTGTGTAAAAGACTTGCACCTCACATCTCCTTTAAATATTGTCCCCCTTACCTTAAAACTGTGCTCTCTAGTCTTTGACATCTCCACCCTGGGGAAAAGATTCTGACTGTCTACCCTATCTACAACTCACATAGGTATATATACTTCTATCAAGTCTCCCTAAACCTCTGACATTCTAGAGTAAAACAACCCAAGTCTGTCCAACCTCTCCCTGTAGTCAATACCCACTAGTCCAGGCAGCGTTCTGGTCAACCTCCTCGGCACCCTCTCCAAAGCCTCCACATCCACCTGCTGGGAGAGAACAATGGTCTTTCCGCTCTCCCTGAGAAACTCCTCTCTCCCTCCCCTTCCCCCTCCCCTCCTCTCCCTCTACTGCCCCCTCCTTGCTCTACCCCCTCCCCATTCTCTCTCTTCCCCTCCCCTCTTCTCCCTCCCCGTCCTCTCTCCCCACTCTCCCCTCCTCTCTCTTCCCCTCCTCTCCCCCTGCTCTCTGTCCTCCTCCCCCTCCTCTCTCTCTCTCCCCCTCCCCCCTCACCCTCCCCCTACCCCCCCCCCTCCCCCCCCCCCTGCCTGACCCGCTGAGTTACTCCTGCACTTTGTGTCTATCTTTGGCATACTGGGCCACTCCCATTGGTCGGCATCTGACCCATATCCCTCTAAACCCTTACTATCCATATATCTATCCAAATGTCCTTCAAAAGATGCGATTGTATCCGCTCCTACACCTTCCTCTGGCAGCTCGTTCCAGATACAGACCACCCTCTGAGTGGGAAAGCTGCCCCTGAGCTTCCTCTTAAATCTCTCCCCTCTCACCTTAGTCCTGTGCCCTCTAGTTTTAGAATCCTCTACCCTGGGGGAAAAGACTGTGAGCGTTCACTTTATCTGTGCCCGTCATGATCTTGTACACCTCAACAAGGTCACCCCTCAGCCTGCTACTCTCCGGAGAACAAAGTCCCAGCCGATCCAACCTCTCCCTGTAACTCAAGCCTGCAAGCCCAGGTGATGCTCTCCTGCACCCTCTCCAAACTCAGTGACAGAGAGAAAGGGAGGGGAGGGAAGGGGAGTGAGAGGGGGGGGAGGGAAGGGGAGTGAGAGGGAGGAGGTAGAGGGAGAGAGAGGGGGAGTGAGAGAGGGGGGGAGGGAGAGAGGGAGACGGGGAGTACACATTCCAGAGAGCTAGCAACAGACTCTATGTGACACGGGGTAAATTTACATCCCTATTGTTTGCAGCAGTTGGTTTAGAAAGAGAAGTAATTCCGGACGCGGGATTGGATGTTGGGAGTGGGTTTTTTTGTGGAGCTTCAGACGGGACTCGCGGACATCGGTTCCCCGGCGTTTTGATGCCCGTGTTGGTGTAAGTAACCGGCCGCCGCCCGGTCACCGAGCGGGGGGGGGGGGGGGGGGGGGGTCTGAGTGGCCGGAACCCCAGTACCGTGCAGCGGGGACCCCATCCCCTCCCGACCCGGGACACGGTGCCCGCCGCCGACGCCCCGCACCTGGGCTCCAGGGCAGGTGAGCGCCGTCCCGCCTCTGCCGGCGCCGGGCGGGGGATCCCGGGCAGGGAGCGGTGTGAGTGGCCAGGGCCGGACCGGACATCCCGGGGCGGGGACAGGCGAGTCGCGGGGCGGGGACAGGTATGTACCTGGCACCGACTGGGCGCTAACCCGAGACAGGTGAGCGCGGCGCGTCGCACACACCGGCCCAAACTTCACCACGACTCCTTCCCTCCCTCCGTCCCTGGAGGCTGTCGATGAGGTTTACCAGACTCGATCCCAAACTTCGCTGATCCAGCTCCGCCAGTGATGCTGCCCGACCAGCTGAGTTACTCCAGCACTCCGGGTCCTTGCTTTTACCAGCTCGCCGCCTGGATTTGAAGGTATTTGGTTGCGGGAGAGACTTGGATTGTTTTCTCCGGAGCGTTAGAGGCTGAGGGAAGACCTTGGTGGAAGTTTATACAAGTATGTGAGGCAGTAATAGTGCAGACATTCCCAGCATTTTCCTCAAGGTGGACATGTCAAAGACCAGAGGGCAGAAAGCTCCAGTGAGAGGGGCAACGTTCACAGGAGATGTGACGGGAAAGAGTTTGACAGGGTTTTTTTTTCTTCTTTTTTATTTTATATGGATTTATGGTAATTTATTTTTTCTCTGTAAAACACTTTGGCTTCAACATGATTTGATTTAAAAGTGCAATATAAATACAAATTACTTACTCACTAGTGTGGTGGCGCCTGGTCCCCCGCCAACGGACAGGCACCATAGTGGTGTATACGAGGGGTTGATTTTCACATGGTGCAAATGTCAAAGACTACAGATGTATCTTGAGGGGAATCGATAGCGTGAATGCACAGAATCTTTTACCCAGGGCGGGGGGGTGAACCAGAGGACAGAGGTTTAAGATGGGGGGGGAGATTAAATAGGATCTCGAGGGGAATATTTTTCACTCAGATCGCTTCATCCTTTCAAACACAAGTGGGACTGGTGTAGATGTGTTGGAGTTGAGTCGAAGGGTCTGTTTGAGTGCTGTCTCTAGAAGGCGTAGCTTTAAGGTGAGTGGGGCAAAGTTTAAAGATGTGTGGGCCAAGGTTTTTAAACAGCGTGGTGGGGGCCTGGAGCATACTGCCAGGGGTGGAGGTGGAGGCAGATACAATAGTGATTTCAGAGGCTTTGAGGTAAGTGCATGGACATGCAGGAAATGGAGGAATATAGATCACGTGCAGGGAGAGAAGATTGGTTTATCTTGGCTATCGTGTGTAGGAAGGAACTGGTTTAATTTGAAGGTAGACACAAAATGCTGGCGTCTTCCTTCGTGTCCACCATCTATGTTTCAAATGTTCGGTGCAGTGGACAGCCTTCTCGTAGGTCCCCGCTAGATCTTCCAGGCAGCGTAGTTCACCAAGAAGTGGGCATCTTAGTAGGTGTGGCTTGGATGATACAGATGTTCCACATTCTGCGTCTGTCACATCTGCATGGCCCCATGTGCTCATGTTGGCCTTACATCGACCCATCCCGGTACAAAGCCTCGTGAGGGACTTCCAGGTTTTCCAGTCACACCTGTGACCAGTGATAGCTGTTCCTTGGTTGGGATTGACATCTTTACGTGGTGGCGGTTTTCACTGTGTTTCTTTTCCCACAAGGCTAGCCTGGTTGCTTGAGGAGACTGTGACAGTGACAGTGACAGTGGCTGGACTGTGTGAAGGAAGCCGTTTTGGGGCTGGGTGATGGGAGTGGCAGGAATGGCGGGTGTCCCCAACTTGCAACTAATCTGCCGATTCCTGGTGGAGCAACACCGGCCAAGACGTGCAAGCTATCCACATCCGTTAGTTGTAGGCAGCCAGTGATGCATCTGTAGCTGTCAATAAGGGTGGCATCAACGTTCTTTGCATGAGATGATCTCTCCCAAACAGGGCCAGCATACTCTATAGCAGAGTAGCACAGCGCAAGAGCAGTTGACCACAGAGTGGATGCATCGGTACTCCACAACGAATTTGCCGGCTTGTGTAGGAGGCCGTTCCTTGTCCTCACTTTGCCCTGCACCCTTTCGATGTGTTGGTTGAAGGAGAAGGTTCAGTCCAGAGTGACTCCAAGGTAGACAGGGGAGGCACAGTGTCTCAAAGAGACACCATTCCATGTTAATGACAGCTTCCTCCCAGCTTGACGTTTACAAAGGTGGAACAGGCTAACTTGGGCCTTAGCTGGGTTTGCCTGCAGTTGGTTGTCCTTGTAGTAGTTTGTCACGTTGTCTTAAGGATGATGAGAGGGCAGCTTCTCCCTCATCTATGTGAGTGCCCTGGGCTGCTATTCCAAGGTCATCAACGTGAATGAAGCTTCTCATCCCTGGGAACACTGGCTGATCATTAGTGTATTAGTGTATACATTGAGCAGCACCAGAGCAAGGACTCTGCCCTGAGCTAGGCCATTCTTTTGTTTCCACTGCTTTCCAGTAGCCGTTGAATCAGTTTGGTCAAGTGGAGTTCCTCATGTCATGTCATGGAGTTTATTGAGGAGCAGCCGGTGGTCCACAGTGTGGTCGGCAGCCGTCAGATCAACAAAGGCCAGGGCAGCGGAACAGGCAGCATCTCTGGAGAGAAGGAATGGGCCACGTTTGGGGTCGAGACCCTTCTTCAGACTGATCTTGGCATCTTGTTAAGCATGAACCTAGTGGGCCGAAGGGGCTGTTTCTGTGCTGGACTGTTTTGTAAGTCAGGCGGCATCCTGAAACGTCACCCATCCATGTCCTCCAGAGATGTTGCCTGACCCGCTGAGTTGTTCCAGCACTTGGTGTCCTTTTTTGCTTCCTGGTAAAGCTCTTCTGCATTCCCCTTATCCCCTTATTCCCCCAAGTTGTAAGACCTCACACTTGCCCGGATCTCCATCTGCCATTTCCCCGCCCATATCCTTGGCTGATGTACATCCGCACAGTGCGAAACGCCAGCGAATAGGGCGGCACGGTGGCGCAGAGGGTCGAACCGCTGCCTCACGGCGCTAGAGGCCGAGGTTTCATCCTGATGACGGGCGCTGTCTGTGACCGCGTGGGTTTTCTCCGGGTGCTCTGGTTTCCTCCCACACTCCACGGGCGTACAGGTTTTGGCTAATTGGCTGGATATAATTGTAAATTGTCCCTAGTGTGCAGGATATCGCTAGTGTACGGGGTGATTGCTGGTTGGCACAGACTCGATGGGCCGAAGGGTCTGCTTCCATGCTGCATCTCTTTTAAAATAAAATATTTGTGTGGGCGGCAACCTCGCTAACCGGGCCGTAGTGAATCTCCTGCTGGGGTCCTGTGTTTTGGTGAAACTACCTGGGTCGGGATCCCAAGGGGCTGGAGGCAGAGTCCTGGCACTGAACCAGTCTGTGTGAGTGAGTGGGAAGTAGCCCAGATGGAGCACAAAGGGTTAAACAGTCTAGTCGCCTTGTGTCTCCAGTGTGGAGGGTGACGGGTAATCCCACTGTGGTGTTTGAAAGGATTAAACGATTTAATTGGGTCAGAGAGCGGAAGGATAGCAACTGCTTTGACCGTGACTGACGCACAAAAGGTGTGACAGGGCAGTGAGGGCAGTGTGAGGGGATCCCTCCTCATGGAGAGGGAGGGAGAGGGAGAGGGAGGGGGGTTGTGGGTGGGTAAGAGGATGGGAGGGGGAGGATGGGAAGGCCTGCAAGATGTTGCATTTGGAATATTAGGGCTCAGTTCTGGTCAACCTGCTGTAGGAAAGATGTCGTTAAACAAATTCAATTTGCGTTCAGTTCGCATTTAGTTTAGCTGAGTTTATTGTCACGTGTACCAAGGTACAGTGAAGTACAAAGCATTTTTTGTTGCTTGCTACCCAGTCAACAGAAAGACTAAACGTGATTACAGTCGAGGCGTCCACAGTGAAAGGCGAAGAGCACGGATTAGGCGATGTTGCCAGGACTCGAGGGCCAGAGTTGTACAGAAAGGTTGAGCAGGCTAAGAATGTATTTCTTGGCGCGCAGGAGGCTGAGGGGTGATGTTATAGAGGCGTAAAACATGAGGGGGATAGTTAGGGTGAACAGTCTTTTACACAGAGGAGGGAAATCGAGAACCAGAGGGTATAGGTTTAAGCTGAGATGGGGAAGATTTAATGGGGACCTGTCTTTTAAAAGCCGCAACCGTATCTGCTTCTATAGCATCTGGCAGCTCGTTACAGATACGGGCTGCCCTCTGAGTGAAAAAGGTGCCCCCTGATAATTAAGATCTCTAAGGTCCCTCTTAAATCTCTCCTTTCTCACCTTAAGCCTGTGCCCTCTAGTTTTAGAATCCTCTAGGGAAAAGACTGGGGAGAGAGGGGGGGGGGGGGGGGGGGGGGGGGGGGGAGGGGAGACTGGGGGAAAAGGGGGGGGGGGGGGGGAGGGGGGAGGGGGGGGGGGGGGGGGGGGGGAGACGGGAGGGGGGGGGGCAAAGACGGAGCCTGTCCCGTCCCAAATAGGGCAGTGACCGTGAAGGAGCCGAGCCGTCTTCTGCCTAATGCGCTTTCCACCGCCGCTCCTTTGGGCGAAAAGCGGCCAATTACTAATCTCTCTCCCCCCACCCTCTCCACTACATTGACCCAATTCCTGATGTGAGAGACCCCGTCCAATGGGAGCTGTGAGAGTGTGTGGCTGGGTTTGGCACGGCTGCTTTCTTTCTGTGATCTGAGCAGTTTCTGCGAGCTGGGATCCTGAAGGTGTTTTGGTGATGTTCTCTCAGACTCGGTCTGTTCAGTCCAGGTGTGTGTGTGTTGCTGCCCCAGGTTCAAGTACAGCTTCTCCCCAAGTTAACGACACTCTATAACTATCGACCGTCTTGGTGACACTATCGACCGTCTTGGTGACACTAACAACTTGTGTTTCTAATTTATTGAATGTAGTTTTGTTTATGATATTTATTGTATCTTGTGTTTATGTAGGAATCTCATTGTTCCGTTGTCGGTACATAGGACAATTAAATTATCTTGCCTCTTGACTCCTCTCCTGTTTATTCTTACCTCCCGTAGTTTAAACTTCCCCAGTCTGCCTCGCTCTTACAACCTTACCACCCCGCCCGCCCTTCAAATTCAGGCGCCCAAGTCAACGGCGCAAACTTGTGGACAGCTGCCACCGGATCTCCCCGCGGTCTGCAGAGTGAGTTTCCCCTCCCGGCCACTCTCAGTCCCTGCCCTCGCTCCTCCTGCTCCACCCTGTCCTAAACCTTCATGGGTTGTTAGTGAGAGGGAGCAAAGATTTCACAGGAAGCTCTCCACTCAGAGGGTGGTTGGTTTATTGAACGGGCTGCCAGAGGGGGAGGTTGGGGGAGGGAGGGGAGGGGGAGGGGGAGGGGGGGGCACAGGGGCGCAGCGGTAGAGTCCATCCTCACAGCATCAGAGACCCGGGTTTGATCCTGACACCGGGTGTTGTCTGTACGGAGTTTGCACGTGTTCTCCCTGTGACCGCGAGGATTTTCCTTCGGGTGCTCCGGTTTCCCCCCACATTCCAAAGACGCACAGGTTTGTTGGTCAATTGGCTTCAGTAATGTTGTAAATTATCTCTAGAGTGCGGGGATCGCTGGTCAGGGTGGTCTCGGTGGGCCGAAGGGCCTGTTTCTGCCCTGTATCTCTAAACTATAACTAAAGGAGGCAGTTGAGGCGGGTGCTATTACAACATTTGAAAGACACTTGGACCTACATGGATAGAAAATATTCAGAGGGATTTGGGCTAAACGTGGACAGGTGGGACTGGTGTAGATGGGGCATGTTGGTCGGCATGGACAAAGTGGGCTGAAGGGCCTGTTTCGGTGCTGTGTGACTGTGATTGATGGAGGTTTCATTCCCAGTTTATCCACTGCCTTCCCTTCATTTAGTCACACATTCCCTCAGGGTTTATTTGACCTCAGGTGACATTTGTCTAGTTTGCAACTGTGCTGCATTCTATATGTCTACTAAGTGACTCTTTATTTTATCATTGTGAAGTCCTAATATCACAGAGCCATACTGCATGGAAACAGGCCCTTCAGCCCACTTTATCCCTGCTGACCAAGTTGCCCCACTGGTCTTGTCCCACTTGCCTGCATTTGGCCCATATCCCTCTAAACCCTTCATATCAATATCTGTCCAAATGTCCTTTTAAAAGTATCCGCTTCTATAGCTTCCTCTGGCAGCCCGTTCCAGATATGGACTACCCTCTGATTGATAAAGGTGCCCCCTGATGTCCAGCTTAAATCTCTCCACTCTCACCTTAGGCCTGTGCCCTCTAGTTTTAGAATCCTCTACCCGGGGGGAAAAAGACTGTGAGTGTCCACTTTGTGCAGGCAATGCCCAGTTCAAGGTTTAATCTTACAAAGAATTAGCAGAACAAACCCAGACTGCAGAGGTGTAGATGGGGCAGGGAGTGAAAGCCCCTTTCCCCATGGCAGGGGTGTCTGACAGCAGACGGCTTTAGACTTCACTTTGGACTTTAAAGATACAGCACTGGAACAGGCCCTTGAGCCCCGTCAGTCCGCTCCGACCAGCGGTCACCCTGTACTCCAGCACTATCCGACACACTAGGGACAATTTACATTTAACGGAAGCCAATTAACCTACAAACCTGCGTGTCTTTGAAGTGTGGGAGGAAACCGGAGCACCAGGAGAAAACCCACACGGTCACAGGGAGAACGTACAAACTCTGTATAGACAGGACCCGCAGTCAGGAACAAACCCAGTTCTCTAGTGCTGTGAGGCAGCAATCCTGCCACTGTGTTGCTGTGTGGGTTTAGTGTAAGGGGTGAGAGGGGATTGAAGTGAGCATCTGGAACAAAACACAAATTACCCATTGACTTGGCCTGCGCAACCATCCATTCCATACACCCACCCCCTCAGGGGGGTATAGTAGGAGTAATGGAACCCTCCCTGCCTGAGGGACTGTTTAATGGTCAGCACAGAGATGATGGGCCGAAGGGTGTGTGGCTCCAGGATTCTGGGCTATGAAACCACCTGGTTGAGACTGTCGTTTCTGGTCCCTACACCTCCATTCACTACATCACCATCTCCAGATTCCTCCCCAAACCACCCATGGTCCCCACCTGCACCCGCGCCCCACCGTGGGGCCATAGTGACACTGGGAGGGGGGGGGTTGCTGCAGTTGGAAGCTGGGTTCACCCTCACCACCACCGGCCTCACGTACAAGACCCAGCCTTGAGCTCATTTAGTGTTTTGTTTGCTCTGCACAGGAAGCTTCTGTTGATCCACACTACCTGCCGATGGGCCGTGTCGCAATGAGATTACTGGCCGCCATTCTGCTGGGTGAGTGTTGTCAGAACATGCACTGTTGTATCTCCCCTTCTCTCCCCTCCCTCATCTCCTCCCCCTCCCTTCCCCCCCCTCCCCCCTCCCCCCTTCCCTCCCCCCTCCCCCCCCCCCCCCCCCCCCCTCCCCCCTCCCCCCCCCCCTCCCCCCCCCTCCCCCTCCCCCCCTCTCCCCTCCCCCCTCCCCCCCCCCGCCCCCCCCCCCCCCCCCCCTCCCCCTCCTCCCCTCTCCCCCCCCTCTCCCTCTCCCCCTCCCCTCTCCCCTCTCCCTCCTCCCCTCTCCCCTCCCCCTCCCCTTTTTCACCCCCTTCATCCTCATCCCCCTCCTCCCTCTCTCTCCCCCCTTCAATTTCCTGGGTCCTGAGGTCAATAGCTGTCACCCCCCCCCCTTCACATTCCCTGTCCGTCCTCGAGCTGCTTTTGATGGGATCTTGCTGTGTGCATCATGGCTGCCACCTCCCGTTTTTCCCATTGGCCTCTGAACCTCTGGAGGCTGGGGAGCGTTTGGGATGGTTTCAGAGTCAGGGAATCAAGAACCAGAGGGCACAGGTTTAAGGTGAGGGGGGGAAGGATTTAATAGGAACCGAAGGGGGTGGGTGTATGGAATGGAATGGGCGGCTGTGGCAGCCAAGTCAAGTGGTATTTTTAAGGTGGAGATTGACAGATTCTTAATTAGTACAGGTGTCAGAGTTATGGGGAGAAGGCAGGAGAATGGGGTTGAGAGGGAAAGATAGATCAGTCGTGACAGAATGGTGGAATAGACGATGGGGTGAATGGTGTAATTCTGCACCTAGAACCTATGAATGTATAAAGGCCTGGTTTTGTTCTGTTCTATGTAAAAGGCATTTAGACATGTAAAAGGTGATATATATATATATATATATATATATAGTAAAGACATACTATTCTACAGGTACATGTTTGGAAAGATTTAGATAGACATGGGCCAAACGTGGGCAGGTGGGACTAGTGTAGACGGGGCACGTTGGTCGGTGTGGGCACATTTTGGTCAAGTTGGGCTGAACAGCCTGTTTCCCAGCTGTAGTTTAGTTGATTATTGTCACTATACCGAGGTAGAGAGAAGTTTTTGTGTGACTGTGTGAGCGGGGCTGGGGTGAGTGAGTGAGTGTGAGCCTGGGGAGAGTGAGTGTGAGCGGGGCTGGGACAGACAGTGCAGGGGGAGAGAAGCTGAGAGGAGGGGAGGGTTTCATTGTGTGCTGGCTCTAGGTCTGACTGCAGGAGGAGAGAGGTCGGGTGTGAAAGGGAGACAGTGGATGTGTGACAGTCCCGGCCCGTTGCCTGGATACAGGGACAAAGCCGGTTCACACGGGGCAGGCAGGCTGGGAACAAAGTCCCACGGCTGGGAAGGGAGGGTGGGGGCAGAGAGAGATCCTGGCTTGGATTGTGTGGGGAGTCAGGGAGCTGCACTAAACCCCATTGCCGTCGCTCAGACCGGCCTTTAGTGCTCGCTGCTTGTCAAAACCTCCCCAGGGGGGGCTGGGGCTGGGGGAGACATGGGTGGTGGGTGTATGGAACAAGCTGCCAGAGGAGGTAGTTGAGGCAGCTAGAATAACAGAATTTTATAGACACTTGGACAGCGACATGGATAGGAAATGTTTAGAGGGATCTGGGCCAAACATGGGCAGGTGAGACTCGTGTAGACGGGGCATGTTGGCCGGCATGGACATGTTGGGCCGAACGGCCTGTGTGACTACGAGTGGCACCAAGTAACCTGTCAGCTGCGGAGGTGTTTCAGCCGTCTCCCTTTCACTCACAGCCGCTCTCTGCTCTTCCAGCCCATAGTAGGTGTCTGAAATAAGTGCCTGTGATCTGGTCTTCAGTAGTAGAGTGGATATACGCGAGGGGGGAGACTGCCAGAGAGGGTGGGAGAGGGGGCAGTATCTGTAGTTCAGATACCGCTGTGTGTGTGTGTCTCTGTGTGTGTCTGTGTGCCTCTGCCTCTGTGTATCTGTCTGTGTGTCTGTGTCTGTGTGTCTGTGTCTGTGTGTGTGTGTCTGTGTGTGTGTGTGTCTGTGTGCCTCTGCCTCTGTGTATGTCTGTGCGTGTGTGTGATAATAATCAGCACGGGAGCACCTCAAGGCTGCGAGCTCAGCCCCCTGCTGTACTCACTTTATACTCATGACTGCGTAGCTGGTCATAGTGCAAACTCCATCATGCTGACTACACCCCTGTTATTGGACGTATCACTGATGGGGATGAGTCAGAGTATGGAAGAGAGATCGAGTGACTGTCCATATGGTGCCAGCACAATAACCTGGCCCTCAACACCAGCAAAACCAAGGAACTGATTGCAGACTTTGGAAGGAGTAGGATGGGGACCCACAGCCCCGTTTATATCAACGGGTCGATGGTTGAAAGGGTCAAGAGCTTCAAATTCCTGGGCGTGCACATCTCTGAAGATCTTTCCTGGTCCGAGAACACTGATGTAATTATTAAGAAAGCACATCAGCGCCTCTACTTCCTGAGAAGATTACGGAGAGTCGGATTGTCAAGGAAGACTCTCTCTAACTTCTACAGGTGCACAGTAGAGAGCATACTGACCGGTTGCATCGTGGCTTGGTTCGGCAACTTGAGCATCCTGGAGAGGAAAAAACTACAAATAGTAACCACTGCCCAGTCCATCATCGGCTCTGACCTCCCTACCATCGAGGGGATCTATCGCAGTCGCTGCCTCAAAAAGGCTGGCAGTATCATCGAGGACCCACACCATCCTGGACACACACTCATCTCCCTGCTACCTTCAGGTAGAAGGTACAGGAGCCTGAAGACTGCAACGACCAGGTTCAGGAAAAGCTACTTCCCCACAGTCATCAGGCTATTAAACCTGGCTCGGACAAAACTCTGAACATTAATAACCCATTCATTATTTGATATTTGCACTTTGTCAGTTTATTTATTCATGTGTATATATATTTATATAATGGTATATGGACACACTGATCTGTTTTTGTAATCAATGCCTACTATGTTCTGTTGCGCTGAAGCAAAGCAAGAATTTCATTGTCCCATCAGGGACATGACAATAAACTCTCTTGACTCTGTGTGTGTGTGTGTGCGCGCCCTGTGTGTGTGTGTGCGCGCCCTGTGTGTGTGTGTGTGCGCGCCCGCGCCCTGTGTGTGTGTGTGCGCGCCCTGTGTGTGTGTGTGTGTGTGTGCGCGCCTCTGTGTATGAGTGAGTGGTAGTGTCTGTATGCATGTGAGAGTGTGCACATGCGAGAGTGTGTGTGTGTATGTGAGAGTGAGAGTGCCGTTGGTAATGAGGGGATGAATGGAATAGTTTGATGAGGTTATGGATTGATGAGGGCTGTCACAATGTACAGTGGGATGTAGATCAGCTGCAGAAATGGGCTTAGACATGGCAGATGGAGTTTAATCTGAGCAAGTGTAAGGTGTTGCACTTTTGGAGGGGAAAGTCTACAGTTAAAGACCTTTGGCAGCATTACAGTTATAAAAGCTGGTTGTGTGGGAGCTATCAGATTGGCATGGAATAAAGTCTAGCTACAGATTGGAGCAGCACAATGACACAGCGGAACAGTTTCTGCCTTAGCGCTGGAAACCCAGGTTTGATCCTGACTGTGGGTGCTGTCTGTGTGGAGTTTGTACGTTCTCCCTGTGACCACGTGGGTTTTTTCCGGGTGCCCCAAAGACGTGCAGGCTTGTAGGTTAATTGGGTTTGTAAATTGTAAATTGTCCCTAGTGTGTAGGATAGTGCCAGTGTGTGGGGAGATTGCTGGTTAGCACGGACTCGGTGGGCTGAAGGGTCTATTTCTGTGCTGTTTGATTGTCGTGCCCTCCATTCCAGGCATGGTCTCCCCCACCAACTCTGTGCCCACTCAATCATTGAGTCACCGGGCACAGAAACAGGCCCTTCGGCACAACCATCTCAGCTAGACACATTTCCCCGGGTCTGGCCCATATCCCAGCCGTGGGACTTTGTTCCCAGCCTGCCTGCCCCATGTGAACCGGCTTTGTCCCTGTATCCAGGCAACGGGCCGGGACTGTCACACATCCACTGCCTCCCTTTCACACCCGACCTCTCTCCTCCTGCAGTCAGACCCAGAGCCAGCACATAATGAAACCCTCCCCGCCTCCTCTCAGCTTCTCTCCCCCTGCACTGTCTGTCCCAGCCCCACTCACACTCACTCACTCTCTCCAGCCACGCTCACACTCACTCACCCCAGCCCCGCTCACACTCACTCACTCACCCTCTCCAGCCCCACTCACACTCACTCACTGTCCCCAGCCCCACTCACACTCACGGATCGCTCAGATATAGACCCAGCCCACGCTCACACACACTCACAACGTGACACTGTCACAGGCACAGAAACTGGCCCTTCGCCGCCTCATTGACAAGCCTCCGCATTGACAATACTGCCCCATCTACACTAGGTCCTACCTGCCCCTTTTTGGCCCCATATTCTTGTAAACCTTTTTGTTAAAACATAGAAAATAGGGTGCAGGAGGAGGCCATTCGGCCCTTCAAGCCTGCACCGCCATGCATTGTGATCATGGCTGATCATCCACAATCAGTAACCCGTGCCTGCCTTCTCCCCATATCCCTTGATTCCGCTAGCCCTGAGAACTCTAACTATCTTTTAAATTCATCCAGTGAATTGGCCTCCACTGCCTTCTGTGGCAGAGAATTCCACAAATTCACAACGTTCTGGGTGAAAAAGTTTTTTCTCATCTCAGTTTTAAATGGCCTCCCCTTTATTCTCAGACTGTGGCCCCTGGTTCTGGACTCTCCCATCATTGGGAACATTTTTCTTATCCATGTACCTGTCCAAATGTCTTTCAAATGTTGTTATCGTCCCTGCCTCATCTACCTCCTCTGGCAGCTCGTTCCATACACCCACCATCCTGTGTGGAAAAGTTGTCCCTCTGATTCCTATTAAATCTTTCTCCTCTCACCTTAAACCTATGTCCTCTGGTTCTTGATTTCCTTAATCTATTCCCCTCATGATTTTATACACATACATAAGATCACCGCTCATCCACCTGTGCTCCAACGAGTAAAGTCCTAGCCTGCCCAACCTCTGCCGGTAGCTTGTGTAAAAATCCCTGGAGATTTTGTGCCCCTCTGTAAGACTACGCCTCGCTAACTCTGTGACCCTGTTCTGTTTCTCTGCAGCTGTGGGCAGCTGTGCCCAGGAGCTGCCCTCGCTGCCGCACGGATGCATGGAGGGCAGTTGTTACCCTGCCACGGGCAACCTGTTGGTGGGCCGAGCCCACAACCTGACCACCACCTCCACCTGCGGCCTGCGGGGCCCAGCCAATTACTGCATCGTCAGCCACCTGCAGGTAGGTGCCAGCACTCAGAGACGTGGAGTGACAGTGGGAGAGAGTGGGACAAATCCTTGCGTATGTTGGCTGCTTCCCCGAGGCAGCGTGGTGTGGATGGAGTCAATGGTGGGGAGGGACTGGGCTACATCCACAACTCTCTGCAATCTGTCCGCATTGTTCTTCCATTTCTCCCCCCACAGTTGCTGCCTCACAGCTCCAGAGACTCGGGTTCTGATCACGGATGCTGTCTGTATGGAGTTTGCACGCTCTCCATGTGGCCACGTGTGGTTTCTCCACGTATTCCTGTTCCCACCTCCAAAGACAAACCGTTTGCAGGTTTAATTGGCTTCTGTAAAATTCACTGGGGGCGCTCACTGGGTCGGGCACGGACTCGTGGGCCGAAGGCCTGTTTGTTTCTGCGCTGTAATCTCTGAGGTCAAAATGTCAAACTCTCCCCCGGTCTGATTGCACTCTGTGTGGGTCTCTGGGCCCGACGTGACTGGGAATGTGGAGGGAGATGGGATAAGTGCGTGTGAAGATACATCAGTGTTGCAGCGCAGACACATGCCTCTGATGTGGAAGAACCCTTATCTCCATCACTGACTGCCTGAGATGCTCGTGATAGCGCCGGTCGGCATGTTGTTTTGTCTAACTCAGGGCTGATAAACAACTTCAGAGTGAAGCTGGCAGTGTGGAGGCTGTGGACGATGCAAGGAGACCAAGCAGGCGGCAGTTTTATAATGGCGGTATAGGTGGAGATACAATCACCCAGCACGCGCAGCTTCCCTGCACCCTCCTGCCTTGCAGGTGGCAACACATGGGCTCAGGGTGGTAGAGAAAGCCTACGTACCCATGCCTTCATCAATCAGGGCATTGACTACACGAGTCAGGAAGTCGTGAAGCAACTTTATACTGCGATGTGTAGAAAGGAACTGCAGATGCTGGTTTATACCAAAGGTGGACACAAAGTGCTGGAGTAACTCAGCGGGTCAGGCAGCATCTCTGGCGAAAAGGAATAGGTGACATTTCGGGACAAGATCCTTCTTCAGACCCTTGTCTATCTTTATAATGAAGGCCTGGATAGACTGGATGTGGAGAAGATGTTTCCATGTGGGAGAATCTAGGACCAGAGGACACAGACACAGAATAAAAGGACGTGGGGACACAGACACAGAATAAATAGGGGTGTATTATAGACTGCCAAAAGGGGAGCGAGAATTGGAAGAGCAAATATGTAAGGAGATTGCAGATATTAGTAGTAAGCACAAGGTAGTGATTGTGGGAGATTTCAATTTCCACACATAGACTGGGAAACACATTCTGTAAATGGGCTGGATGGGTTGGAGTTTGTAAAATGTGTGCAGGATATTTTTTTGCAGCAATACATAGAAGTACCTACTAGAGAAGGGGCGGTGCTGGACCTCCTGTTAGGAAATGAGACGGGTCAGGTGGCAGAGGTATGCGTTGTGGAACAGTTCGGGACCAGTGATCACAATACCATTAGTTTCAATATAATTATGGAGAGGGTCAGAACTGGACCTAGGGTTGAGATTTTTGATTGGAGAAAGGCTAACTTTGAGGAGATGCGAAAGGATTTAAAAGGAGTAAATTGGGACAGTTTGTTTTATGGGAAAGATGTGGAAGAGAAATGGAGGACATTTAAAGGTGAAATTTTAAGAGTACAGAATCTTTATGTCCCTGTTCGGTTGAAAGGAAATAGTAAAAATTGGAAAGAGCCCTGGTTTTCAAGGGAAATTAGACACTTGGTTCGGAAAAAGAGAGATCTACAATAATTATAGGCAGCATGGAGTAAATGAGGGGCTTGAGGAGTATAAAGAATGTAAAAAGAATCTTAAGAAAGAAATTAGAAAAGCTAAAAGAAGATATGAGGTTGCTTTGGCAAGTAAGGTGAAAGTAAATCCAAAGGGTTTCTTCTACAGCTATATTAATAGCAAAAGGATAACGAGGGATAAAATTGGTCCATTAGAGAGTCAGAGTGGACAGCTATCTGCAGAGCCAAAAGAAATGGGGGAGATTTGAACAATTTATTTTCTTCGGTATTCACCAAGGAGAATGATATTGAATTATGTGAGGTAAGGGAAACAAGTAGAGCAGCTATGGAAACTATGAGATTCAAAGAAGAGGAAGTACTGACACTTTTGAGAAATATAAAAGTGGATAAGTCTCCAGGTCTGGACAGGATATTCCCTAGGACATTGAGGGAAGTTAGTGTAGAAATAGCAGGGGCTATGACAGAAATATTTCAAATGTCATTAGAAACGGGAATAGTACCCGAGGATTGGCGTACTGCGCATGTTGTTCCATTGTTTAAAAAGGGTTCTAAGAGTAAACCTAGCAATTATAGACCTAGCAATTATAGACCTGCAAATTAATGGAAAGGATACTTAGAGATAATATATATAAGCATCTGGATAAACAGGGTCGGATTAGGAACAGTCAACATGGATTTGTGCCTGGAAGGTCATGGTTGACTAATCTTCTTGAATTTTTTGAAGAGGTTACTCGGGAAATTGATGAGGGTAAAGCAGTAATGTTGTCTATATGGACTTCAGTAAGGCCTTTGACAAGGTTCCTCACGGAAGGTTGGTTAAGAAGGTTCAATGGTTGGGTATTAATGGTGGAGTAGCAAGATGGATTCAACAGTGGCTGAATGGGAGACGCCAGAGAGTAATGGTGGATGGCTGTTTGTCAGGTTGGAGGCCAGTGACTAGTGGGATGCCACAGGGACCTGTGTTGGGTCCACTGTTGTTTGTCATGTACATCAATGATCTGGATGATGGTGTGGTAAATTGGATTAGTAAGTATGCAGATGATACTAAGATAGGGTTGTGGATAATGAGGTAGATTTTCAAAGTCTACAGAGAGATTTATGCCAGTTGGAAGAGTGGGCTGAAAGATGCAGATGGAGTTTAATGCTGATAAGTGTGAGGTGCTACATCTTGGCAGGACAATTCAAAATAGGACGTACATGGTAAATGGTAGGGAATTGAAGAATGCAGGTGAACATAGGGATCTGGGAATAACTGTGCACAGTTCCCTGAAAGTGGAATCTCATGTAGATAGGGTGGTAAAGAAAGCTTTTGGTGTGCTGGCCCTTATAAATCAGAGCATTGAGTATAGAAGTTGGGATGTAATGTTAAAATTGTACAAGGCATTGGTGAGGCCAATTCTGGAGTATGGTGTACAATTTTGGTCGCCTAATTATAGGAAGGATGTCAACAAAATGGAGAGAGTACAGAGGAGATTTACTAGAATGTTGCCTGGGTTTCAGCAACCAAGTTACAGAGAAAGGTTGAACAAGTTGGGGCTTTATTCTTTGGAGCGCAGAAGGTTAAGGGGGGGGGACTTGATAGAGATCTTTAAAATGATGAGAGGGATAGACAGAGTTGACGTGGATAAGCTTTTCCCACTGAGAGTAGGGAAGATTCAAACAAGGGGACATGACTTGAGAATTAAGGGACTGAAGTTTAGGGGTAACATGAGGGGGAACTTCTTTACTCAGAAAGTGGTGGCTGTGTGAAATGAGCTTCCAGTGAAGATGGTGGAGGCAGGTTTGTTTTTATCATTTAAAAATAAATTGGATAGTTATATGGACGGGAAAGGAATGGAGGGTTATGGTCTGAGCGCAGGTATATGGGGAGAATACGTGTTTGGCACGGACCAGAAGGGTCGAGATGGCCTGTTTCCATGCTGTAATTGTTATATGGTGATGCAGACGGAGTGGTGAACAATAGCCTCATTCATCTCTGGGACTTCCCTATATAACGGCACTCCTTCCCATGAGGAGAGGTGTTTGTGCAAAGTGGTGAGGTTAAAGTTGGCTCGGACAGATTTTGTTGACGTGGGAATCGGAATGTGATGAGGTATGTGGCAACAGTGATAGCCATGTCAGAACACCGCACACGCATACACACGCACTCGCAGGCCTGGTCAGTCTCTCAGCCCACCGGGGTCAGAGGGCAAACCGCCCAAGGTCATTCCCGTGTGAATCTGTGGACACGTACGGAGTGGAAGTAAACTTGGCATCGCCAAACTCCACCAAATAACCATCCCCATCGGGAGAGGGCCACTCTCCCAGACTCCATCACAACCTGGTCCTAGTTTCAATCTTAAAAAGACACCTGGGCAGGTACATGGATAGCAAAGGTTTAGAGAGAAGGTAGACACAAAGTGCTGGAGTAACTAAGCAGGTCAGGCAGCATCTCTGGAGAATGTGGATAGGTGACTTTTCGGGATGGAACCCTTCTTCAAGCTCAATTCAATCACCACCGTCTGTGTAAAAAAGTTGCCCCTCGGGTTCCTATTAAATGTAACATTAATGCTGTAACACTATATTCTGCACTGGGATTTATTTTTCTCTTTGCCCGTGTGTGTGTGTGTGTGTCTATTGTACTCATGCAGTGTTACTGAGTTATAGTGTTACAGTCACAGAGAGAGTGCAAATTAAAAAAAAGTGTGATTTGTGTGGAAAGCTGGCAGACAAAGCTCCTCAGTGTATCTCGTGATGATATTAAACTAACAGTTTCGTTGCTTCAATTTTCAGATTCATGTTTCTCATGTTATTCACCATTCCTTGCCAGCATGTTTTTGATGGTTCCCAATTTATGCTTTAACCCTCAGAGAGGTGACATTTTGGGGTTGTGTATATGCCCCCCTCTCCTCCTGCCCCCCTCGCCTCTTAGAAACATAGAAATTAGGTGCAGGAGTTGGCCATTCGGCCCTTCGAGCCAGCACCGCCATTCAATAAGATCATGGCTGATCATCCAACTCGGTATCCTGTACATGCCTTCTCTCCATACCCCCTGATCCTTTTAGCCACAAGGGCCACATCTAACTCCCTCTTAAATATAGCCAATGAACTGGCCTCAACTACCTTCTGTGGCAGAGAATTCCACAGATTCACCACTCTCTGTGTGAACATTTTTTTTCTCATCTCGGTCCTAAAGGATTTCCCCCATATCCTTAAATTGTGACCCCTTGTTCTGGACTTCCCCAACATCGGGAACAATCTTCCTGCATCTAGCCTGTCCAACCCCTTCAGAATTTTGTAAGTTTCTATAAGATCCCCTCTCAATCTTCTAAATTCTAGCGAGTACAAACCGAGTCTATCCAGTCTTTTTTCATATGAAAGTCCTGACATCCCAGGAATCAGTCTGGTGAACCTTCTCTGTACTCCCTCTATGGCAACAATGCCTTTTCTCAGATTAGGAGACCAAAACTGCATGCAATACTCCAGGTGTGGTCTCACCAAGACCCTGTACAACTGCAGTAGAACCTCCCCGCTCCTATACTCAAATCCTTTTGCTATGCTCTCTTTCCTCTGCTTTTCAGTATTTTCACTGCTTCTATATCGCAACAGTCCAGAGCGTTTAATTGTCATTTGTACTGGCGGGAGGAGCAATGACAGTCGCGGAATGACCAGGGTGAAAGATGTCACGGTTTCGGAGAGGGTGCAGAAGAGACTCACCAAATTGATTCCAGGAGGGACTTTAGAGACACCAGGAACTGTGGAGACTGAAATCTTCAGTAAAATCACAAAGTGGTGACGGAACTCAGTGGCCAGGCAGCATCTGTAGGGGGCAACGGACAGGTGACGTTTCAGGACGGGATTCTTCTCGGAGTCAAGAGAGTTTAATTGTATTAGTGACCAAAACGGAACAATGAAACTCTTACATGCTGTAGCGTAACAAGCCCGTAAATACAATAACGTGCAGATAAATATAAACTAATCAATAATAACAATATTATTAACCGTAATACTATGTCAGCATAATACAGGGTAGTGCATCCAAAGGCACAGTCCATAGTAGATCACAGTTGCTGAGGTTAGTGTTGTGCAGTGTTCAAGAGTCTGATGGTTGCTGGGAAGAAGCTGTTCCTGAACCTGGAGGTCACGGTTTTCAGGCTCCTGTACCTTCTTCCCGATGGTAGCAGTGAGATGAGAGCGTGGCCAGGATGGTGTGGGTTTGTGATGATGCTGGCTGCCTTGTTCAGCAGTACCTCCTGTAAATCCCAGTGATGGACCGGGCAGTGTTCACCACTCTGCAGATCTCTTCGAAGGTGGAGTTGGTACCTGTGACTCATCCGCACTCTGATACCTTCCCTGATCGACCCCCTGGACCATGTTGGAAGCTGGAATACTGAGCATCCCGCGCTGGTCACCGTCCAGTCACGGCCCTGCCAGTGGTGTCACCGTATTCATTCCCTGGACCCGATGCACAAAATGCCTCGGGAGCAGGAACATCGTAATCCCGAATACCAACAGAGTGCAAAGCTTGTAATCTCCAATTTCAAGTCATACCCCCCCTCCCCCCCCCATTCCTGTGCACACATCTCCCCCACTATCGGCCACCCCCAATCTCTCCGCTCATCTCCCCACGCTCATCTCCCATCCCCCATTTCCCTTTTACCCCCCACTCTCCCCCTTCCCTTTCTATATCCCTCCCTCCAGCTTCACATTTCACTCCTCCTCTTCTCTGCTTATCTGACTCCCTTTTGTCTCCTTTTCACCTTGCAATCACAAGGAACTGCAGATGCTGGTTTACAAAAAAAGATAGAGTGCTAGAGTAACTCAGTAGGTCAGGCAGCATCTCTGGAGAACATGGACAGGCAAGGTTTCAGGTCAGTCTGAACTATCGGCTGTCTTTTTTCCCCACTTACTCCACCCATCTTCCAAGTACCCCTCTCACCTGTATCCACCTATCACTCCTCAGGCTTTGTCCCGCCCCCACTTCCCTTTTCCAACTTTCTCCCCCCTACTCCATCAGTCTGAAGAAGGGTCCCGGCGTCTGTCCACTCCCTACACAGATGCTGCCTGACCCCCTGAGTTACTCCAGCACTTTGTGTTTTACTCAGAATGTTGTTGTCGATTGCAAAGGGAATTCAGTGCAAACTGGGGAGGTCACGTCTGATTTGTACTCGGCATTGGTGAGGTCACGTCTGGAGAATGTGTAGAGTAGTTGTTTCCTTATCTGTAAAATATATGTTTATAGGTTGGAAGCAGTTCAGAGAACGTTCCACTGATTACTCTGTGGGTGGGTCATTTTCCAGGGGTAGGTAGGGCAGGCTCGGCTAGGCTTGTATCCGGTGGAGTTTGGAAGAGAGAGGGAGAGAGAGTTTGGAAGAGAGAGTGAGAGAGATAAAGGGAGAGAGAGAGAGAAAGGAAGGGAGAGACAGACAGAGTGGGACAGAGAGAGGGAGGGAGAGGCAGGGAGAGGGAGAGAAGGACACGGAGAGTGATAGAAAGAGTCGGAGAGAGTGAGAGAGAGAGTGAGAAGGGGGGGGGATGACAGAGAGATCAGGAGGGAAGCTAGAGCCTGTGTGGTTGGTGAATGTCTCAGTGACAGATGTGAGGGCTTTCATTGGAAGTCAAAGAGCAGCGAAGGCAAATGTGAGCAAAACAACGAGCAGGAGGAAGATTGTATGTGTGTCTGTAGCTTCTTTTGGCAGCTCGTTACAGATACGGATTACCTACCCTGAAAAAGTTGCCCCTGAGGTCCCATTTAAATCTCTTTCCCCTTACCTTAAGCCTGTGCCCTCTAGTTTTAGAATCCTCTGGCCCGGGGGAAAAGACTGCGGGTGTTCACTTGTAACCTTGCCCCAAGTACCTCGGCCACAGTCCAGGCGTTCAGAGGATTGACTAGCAGCTGTGGGACGGGCTGGGGAGGGCTAGGAGCTCTGGGATGGGTGGAGTGGCACACCCGGGTGTGTGACAGATAGTGGGGAGGGAAGGTGGGGAGCGGGAGAGGCAGCTGCCAGGCAGTCACGGCTTTGTGCGCTGCAGTGACCCATTGAGTGGAGAATGTCTCTGGTGCTGTTGGGCAGAACCAGCTCACTGAACCCCCGTGAACGTGCCTTCAAACCCAGCACCCACAGCTCCCTGCAGCTGCCAGAAAACCATTCACATCCCTCCGTCTTATTCAAAAGAAAACGTATATGCATGGAAAACGTTTAGTGGGGTATGGAGCAAATGCAGGAAAATGGGACTGCCTTTTAGTAGGGGAATTTTGATCTTTACGCTTCAGAGATACAGCGCGGAAACAGGCCCTGCGGCCCACCAAATCCACCACGACCCCGCACACTAGCACTATCCTGCACACTAGGGACAATTTACAATTTTACTGAAACCAATTAACCCACAAACCCACATGTCTTTGAAGTGTGGAAGGAAACCGGAGCACCCGGAGAAACCCCACGCAGTCACAGGGAGAACGTGCAAACTCTGTACAGGCAGCACCTGTAGTCAGGTTCCTTCTGCACCACCCCCCTCCCTCAGTGCCCCCCCACCCCTCTCCGCTGGTCTGGCCTCTCTGTTCCCCGCACTAAGGTGGGCGTGAGGCCTCTGACTGACCTTGTGCCGCACATCTGCCCTCCTCTCCCCCCCCCCCCCCCCCCCCCCCCCCCCCCCCCCCCCACCCCCTCGTTGTCCACTCCCTCAGAATTTATAGCCCAGAGAGGAGGAATTTATGAATATGTGCTCTCAGGGTGTTTGTTGGAACAAGACCAAGGAATTCCAACCCGAGATAGTCAGAATTCTTTGACAAACCTGCAACTATGAGCTGTCTGTAAAGCCTTACAGCACAAGAACAGGTCCTCTGGCCCACTTTAATGTTGCCACACTGGGCTAGTCCCATTTGCCTACATTTGGCCCATATCCCTCTAAACCCTTCCTATCCATATATCTGTCCAAATATCCTTTAAATGTCATAATTACATCCACAGCCATAGCTTCCTCTGGCAACCCGTTCCAAACGCTGACTACCCTCCGAGGTCCCTCTTAAATCTCTCACCTTATGCCTGTGCCCTCTAGCTTTAGAATCCTCTACCCTGGGGATAAGACTGTGAGCGTTTTAGATACAGCTTGGAAACAGGCCGTTCGGCCCACCGAGTCCACGCCGGCCATCGATCACCCGTCCACACTAGTTCCATGTTATCACACTTTCTCATCCACTCCCTACACACCAGGGACAATTTACAGAAGCCAATTCACCTGCAAACCTGCACGTCTTTGGGATGCGGGAGGGAACTGGAGCACCCGGAGGAAACCCTCGCGGTCACAGGTGCAAACTCCACACACACACAGATCAGATCCGAGATCAGGATCAAACCTGGGTCTCTGGCGCTGTGAGGCAGCGGCTGTACCGACTGTGTCACAGTTGAGGCCACCAGTCCAGAGCTGGAACCAAGACACCACTGTCATTGATCCCCCCCCCAGTGAGAACAAGAGTGGTGGTGTCTGGAATGAGCTGCCAGAGGAGGAACTTGAGGCAGGGACAACCACAGCGTTTAAGAAACATTTAGACAGGTACAGGGATGTGAGCCAAACGCGGGCAGGTGGGAGTAGTGTAGATGGGGCAAGTTGGGCCGAAGGGCCTTTTCTGTGCTGTGTGGCTCTAGGCAAGTGGCTTGCGGTAGTTCAGCAAGGCTGTAACTTGGGAGGGCAGAGTGTGTTGCTGGAAACCTCGTAATCTCCATTCCTTCATCACTGTGAATCTCAGACCCGTTTGCAGTCAAGGATGAACGGTCCAGGTGTTGGGCAGGCAGGTGACCTGTCTCCGTGTGTGACCTGGTGACCTGTCTCCGTGTGTGACCTGGTGACCTGTCTCCGTGTGTGACCTGTCTCCGTGTGTGACCTGGTGACCTGTCTCTGTGTGTGACCTGTCTCCGTGTGTGACCTGGTGACCTGTCTCCGTGTGTGACCTGGCTCCGTGTGTGACCTGTCCCCGTGTGTGACCTGGTGACCTGTCTCCGTGTGTGATCTGGTGACCTGCCTCCGCCACTCACCCTCTGTGCATGTGCCAGGCAGAGCTGGTGTTTCAGCCGGCCCACGCCCGCCCCTGTCTGTCTCACATCCAGCCCGCTGTCTCTGTGCCCTACAAGTCTGCACTGGTCCTTCAGCGGCAAGACAATGGCTGCCCCTGAGAAAGCCCGTTCCTGAAATATCTCGGGAAGATAAACACAGAGACTTGGCAGGAGAGGGAGAATAGGTTTGTTGAAAGCCTGCGTTTGTCAAAGTGGAGAACAAAACACAAAGGGATTCACGGGTCAGGTAGGGGCTGTGTGGGAGGGACAAACAGCGCTTCTTCCCCTCCGCTGATGGAGAACACCTGCATTAAACATCAGGCAGTCCCAGCGTGTGGTCCCGTTGCGAATCCCTTTGATTCTAATCGTCTCTGGGGTGGAGCAGTGGTAGAGTTGCTGCCTTACAGCGCCAGAGACCGGGGTTCAATCCTGCCAACAGGTGCTGTCTGTACAGAGTTTGCACATTCCCCCTGTGACCATGTGGGTTTGTGGGAGTGCTCTGGTTTCCTTCCACAAGGCAAAGATGTGCGGGTTTCTAGGTTAATTGGCCATTGTCCGTAGTGTTTAGGATAGTGCTAGTGTACAAGTGGTCGCTTGTTGGCGTGGACTCGGTGCGCCGAAGAGCCTATTTCTATGCTGTTTCTCTAAAAACTAAGAACGATCCTGACCTGAAATGTCACCTATCCATGTTTTCCAAAGATGCTGCCTGACCTGCTGAGTTACTCCAGCATTTTGTGTCTTTTTTTGTAACCCAGCACCTGCAGTTCCTTGTATTGCATCTCTCTGATTGCACCCCGTCCCACGCGGCCACTGTAAGGCCTCTGTTCCATTCCGCCAGTTTCTCCCCCTCCATCGCACTGCCCCGACCTCACCAACCTCTCGTAGTGACATTGTGCCGTTAATAGCCAGCTGCTCACAGCCTGGTGGAGTGTGGGAGGTTGATGTTACTCTGAGGATTTCTCTGGATTTCTCCCGCACAGGTTTATTGACCAGGCGGGCGAATTGTAGACATAAGGAACTGCAGATGCTGGTTTACACACAGGGCACACAGTAACTCAGCACAGATGACATCTATAGATCAGGATCTGAAGAATGGCCCCGACCCGAAAAATGTCACCTCACCATGTTCTCCATGGGATGTCAGGACTGTCTTATGAAGAAAGACTGGATAGACTTGGTTTATACTCTCTAGAATTTAGGGGATTGAGAGGGGATCTTATAGAAACTTACAAAATTCTTAAGGGGTTGGACAGGCTAGATGCAGGAAGATTGTTCCCGATGTTAGGGAAGTCCAGGACAAGGGGTCACATCTTAAGGATAAGGGGGAAATCCTTTAAAACCGAGATAAGAAGAACTTTTTTCACACAGAGAGTGGTGAATCTCTGGAACTCTCTGCCACAGAGAGTAGTTGAGGCCAGTTCATTGGCTATATTTAAGAGGGAGTTAGATGTGGCCCTTGTGGCTAAGGGGATCAGGGGGTATGGAGAGAAGGCAGGTACGGGATACTGAGCTGGATGATCAGCCATGATCTTATTGAATGGCGGTGCAGGCTCGAAGGGCCGAATGGCCTACTCCTGCACCTAATTTCAATGTTTCTATGTTTCTCCAGAGATGCTGCCTGATTTGTTGAGTTGCTCCAGCACTTTGTGTTCGTTGTATCCTGAGTGGCACAATGGTGCAGTGCCAGAGACCCGGGTTTGGTCCTGACCACGGGTGTTGTCTGTGTGGAGTTTGCACGTTCTCCCTGTGACCACGTGGGTTTCCTCTGGGTGATCTGATTCCCTCCCACATCCAAAAGATGTGCAGGTTTGTAGGTGAATTGGCATTGGTAAAATTGTAAATCGGCCCAAGTGTGTGGGACAGTGCTAGTGCACGGGGTGATTGCTGGTCGGCATGGGCACAGTGGGCCAGCGGGCAGTTTCCGTGCTGTATCGCTAAACACAAAATGAAGGGGGCAGACAGAGGGGAGAGATGAGGTGACAGTAATGGCGGGATTGTCTCTGTATGTGTTGCAGGGACTGAAGAAATGCTTCCAGTGTGACTCACGGGCACCGTACAACCCAGACACCAGCAGTTCCAGTCACCGGGTGGAGAATGTCATCTACCTCAGCGACCGGACCGGGGAGATGACCTGGTGGCAGTCCGAGAATGGTGAGTGGCAGGCGGCACAACCTGTGGGCACAGGGCAATGCCAGCTGTGGCTCTGAGCTAATGCCCCGGTGCTGAGGCTGGCTTGGTCCCAGAGCAAGCTCACACATGCATGGGGCAAATTCGCTTTTTGAGAGTCCTGCACCAGCACTCCCAAGTTCCTTTCCACCTCTGATTTCTGGATTCTCTCTCCATTCAGAAAATAATCGACGCCTTTATTCTTATTACCAAAATGCATGACTCTGCACTTTGCTGTACTGAATTTCATCTGCCACTTCTCTGCCCACCCTCCTAACCTGTCCAAGTCCTTCTGCAGAGTCCTTGCTTCCTCTACACTGCCTGCCCCTCCACCTATCTTAGCATCATCGCAAAACCGGGCCACAAAGCCTTCAATCCCCTTATCAAAACCATTAATATACAACGTGAAGAGTAGCGGCCCCAGCACCGACTCCTGCGGAACTCCACTCGTCGCTGGCAGCCAACCTGAAAAAGCGCCTTTTATTACAACTCTTTGTTCTTTAAAAACATCCCAATCCTCTGGCCTCCCACTGATCTTTGCAATGTTGTCCTTGACTTCCCTTGTCAGTCACGGCCGTCTTATTCTCCCCCTGGAATCTTTCTTCCTCTTTGGTATGAAATGACCCAGCACCTTCCGAATTATCCGCGGAAATTCCTGCCATTGTTGCTCTGCCATCATTCCTACTAAAGCCTTTCTTGATGCAACTTGGGCGCTATACCCTGGCTACTGTTTGGGGGCCTGTAAATAACTTCCATTAGAGTCTTTTTACACTTGCAGTTATTCACCTCTTCCCACAGGGACTCTACACCTTCTCATCCTATGTCACCCTTTGCTAAGGACTGAATTTCATTCCTTACCAGCAAGGCTACTCCACGCCCTCTGCCCGCCTGTCTGGCCTTGCGATAGGATGTGTAGCCTTGAATATTTAGCTGTCAGTTCTGATCCTCTTGTAGCCACGTCTCCGTAATACCTACAACATCATACCCACCAAGTTCCAACTGTGCTACAAGCTCATCCACTTTGTTCCTTGTGCTGCGTGCATTCAAATACAATACCTTCAATTCGGTGACCACCCCTCCTCTCACAACCATCCCAATTGTACCCGAACTTGCTCTACTCTCCCTTTTTAAACGTTCTGTCCTGTTATTGCTGAAGGTTTCCGTGATCCTTCCTGTACTCTCTTTCCCATGAACTCCATGCATAAGCTTCCATGTTGTTGTCCCCCCCCCCCCCCACCCCCCACTATTCAGTTTAAGCCCACCCGTGTAACACTAGGACACCTGCCTGAAGGTGCAACCCTTTTGTACAGATCATCCCTGCCCCAGAAGAGATCCCAGTGGTCGAGATCTAATTCCCTGCCCCCTGCACCACCTCCTCAGCCACACATTCAGCTCCCCTATCTCTCTGTTCCCACCCTCACTGGCACGAGGTACTGGAAGCAAACCAGAGATAACTATCCTGGAGGTCCAGCTTTTCAGCCTCCCACCTAATTCTCTATACTCGTGTTGGGGAACCTCCTTCCTCCTCTTACCTATGCCGTTTGTGCCTACGTCCACAACTACTTCCGGCTGCTCCCGTTGCCTCTCGAGGATGTCCTGCAGTCGGTCTGTGATGTCTTGGACCCTGGCACCGAAGAGGCCACACTCCATCCTTGAGTCTCACCTGTGGCCGCAGAATCTCCTCTCCGCACCCCTGACTATGGAGTCACCCACCACCATGGCTCTGCTTGACGTCGGTCACTCTGGTTGAGCCTGGAAGTGTTGTCAGCCCCGACAGCTCCCAAGAGGGTGTACCTCTTGTCAAGAGGATTCTATACACCTCTATACAATCACCCCTCTGCCCCCCTGCCTCTCCCTGTAGCTCATGCCCTCAAGTCCCGGCAACATCCTTGTAAATCGGGATGCAAGGAACTGCAGATGACTGTTTGCAAATATCGACAAAGTGCTGGAGTAACTCAGCGGGTCAGGCAGCATCTCTGGAGATCAGGGAAGAGTCTCGACACGAAACGTCACCTATCCACGTTCTCTAGAGATGCAGCCCAAACCGCTGAGTTACTTCAGCACTTTTTGTCTTGTTTTGTAAAGCAGCACCTGCAGTTCCTTGTATCCACATGTTATTCAGTAAATTGGAAATCCAGCCAGAAACTATTTACCGATTGTGTTTTAGAAATTAAAAAGCAGCAAATGCTGCAAGGTCCCAATATTGTCATGGAATATTTATTTTCAAACGAGTTATTAGCACACGCTCAGAGACGTACCCTCACTCCCTATACCTTGCAATGCATCTGGATTGCACAGTTTGCAGTTTTGTGGCAATTTTCCGCTCAGCAGCGGCTATTGTTAGAGGTGATACATGATCGGCAGCGTGGGATTCCAAGCCCCAGTTTTGTTTGCTGGCAGGCACTGTGGGCTGGGTGTTACCTGACACCTGTTGGTGCCGAGTTACTGTCGTGCCTTGTCTTGTCCCCGCACAGGTAAGGAGAAGGTGAGCATTCAGCTCGACCTGGAGGCCGAGTTCCACTTCACTCACCTCATCATAAAGTTCAAGGTGAGTGTGAGGGCAGAGAAGGTTGGAGGTGGTTAGAGTTTAGAGATACAGCATGGGACAAGGCCCTTCGGCCCACCGGGTCCGCACCGACCGACAATCACCCGTTCACACATCCACTCCCTACACGCTTGCGATAATTTACAGAGGGCCGATGAACCGACAAACCCGCACGTCTTTGGGATGTGGGAGGAAACCGGAGCACCCGGAGAAAACCCATGTGGTCACAGGGAGAACGTGCAAACTCCACACAGATAGCACCTGAGGTCAGGATTGAACCCGGATCTCTGGCGCTGTGCGGCAGTGGCTCTACCCGCTGTGCCACTGTGCCGCCTGCAAGGTGGTCCAGAAGGTGATGCCAGCTGCCCTGGGCACTCTGACCCATCCCGTCTACATTGGCCTCATCCTCCCAGACACCCACTGCCAGCAAGTCTGTTCCTTGGAGAATTCACGGAGACATAGAGTGGGGAAACCAAGAAATGTGGAAAGAAGGAACTGCAGGTGTTGGTTTACCAAAATGGAGGGGAAACTCATCGGGCCAGGCAGCATCTCATGATTATATTCACTTTATCCGTGCCCCTCATTGTTTTGTACACCTCAACAAGGTCACCCCTCAGCCTCCGACGCTCCAAAGAAAATAGCCCCAGCCGATCCAACCTCTCCCTGTAACTCAAGCCCACAAACCCAGGTAACATCCTGGTGAATCTCTCCTGCCCCCTTTCCAATGTAACAATAGTCGAGGGTTGAGCTGCAAACTAAAGCACATTCTCCTGGTTCAACGGCAGCCACTCCCCCGGGATTACTGCTGCCAACTTGGCTCCACTTCCCAGTCATGTGCTCCGAGTCTTGAGTGGGAACAGTCTGGATTCTTTGATCAGAAGCGTTTCCCAGGTTGGCCACAAGCCCACAGTCTCAGAGGCTCTCGATTAGTAACCATGGAGACCTGGGCAGTAGGTGGCCGGGCCTTGGTCAGCCAAAGCATAGACCCACGGGTCAATGGTGATCAGCCATCCCGCTTGGCCGACCCCCCCCCCCCACCTTGTCCAAGAGCAGCTTCTGATTGATCATCGTGCCAACCCCCATCCCTCATTTACAACCTCACTGATTCGATTAGCAGGACCAGGCAGCATTGTAAGGCCAAAGTCCCATGTCACAGTCACAGAGCTGTACAGAGCAGACACAGGCCCTTCGGCCCACCTTGTCCTTGCCGACCAAATTGGCATACTGGGGTAGTCCCATTTGCATGCATTTGGCCCATAATCCCATCCGTGCTGTATGTTTTCTTACAGCTCATACCCTCTGATGCAGGCAGCCTCCATATAAACATCCTCTGCACCCTATACAAGGTGTCCACACCATCCTGGGATGGGACCACAGGCAGATGAAAGCAGCAACAGTGGTCACATTTAATTTCAGGTTTATTATTGTCAAGGTTACCGAGTTACAGTGAAAGGCTTTGTTTCGCATGCTATCCAAACACATCAGACATACCATGCATATAATAACCATATAACGATATAACCATATAACAATTACAGCATGGAAACAGGCCATCTCGACCCTTCTAGTCCGTGCCGAACACATAATCTCCCCTAGTCCCATATACCTGCGCTCAGACCATAACCCTCCATTCCCTTCCCATCCATATAACTATCCAATTTATTTTTAAATGATAAAAACGAACCTGCCTCCACCGCCTTCACTGGAAGCTCATTCCACACAGCTACCACTCTCTGAGTAAAGAAGTTCCCCCTCATGTTACCCCTAAACTTCAGTCCCTTAATTCTCATGTCATGTCCCCTTGTTTGAATCTTCCCTACTCTCAGTGGGAAAAGCTTTTCCACGTCAACTCTGTCTATCCCTCTCATCATTTTAAAACCTCTATCAAGTCCCCCCCCCTTAACCTTCTACGCTCCAAAGAATAAAGCCCTAACTTGTTCAACCTTTCTCTGTAACTTAGTTGCTGAAACCCAGGCAACATTCTAGTAAATCTCCTCTGTACTCTCTCTATTTTGTTGACATCCTTCCTATAAATACAATCCATCCAAATTCAAGTACAACAGGTAGAGCAAAGGGGAAGATACAGAGTGTAGAATATAGTTCTCAGCATTGTAGCGCACCAGATCCAGAGACAAAGTCCAATGTCCGCAATGGGGTAGAGGTGAATCGGACAGCACCCTGGCTTATGGAAGGACCGTTCAGAAGCTCGATAACAGAGGGGAAGAAGCTGTTCCTGAGTCTGGTGATGCGCACTTTGAAGCTTCTGTACCTTCTGCCGGATGGGAGCGGGGAGAGGAGAAGGAATAACCGGGATGGGACAAGTCTTTGAGGATGTTGGCTGCTTTCTCGAGGCAGCGTGAAGTGTAGATGTCCAGTACAGTATCGCCGTACCCAAGCACATCCCCAATTAGCAAAGTGACCAGAAATAGTCTATTGATCCCGCATGCAAGAGGCGCCATGTTTTGGCGCGATTATCAAAGTCCAGCCCATGCTCTAGCTCTTGAGAGCGGACCCCGACCCAGGCTGCTGCAGGGCCTCCAGCCATCACCTTCCTTGGTGTTGACTGTGGGGAGTCTGTGTCTGTGTGATGGGCTGGACCACATGTGATGGGCTGGACCACATCCACAATCTCTGCCATTTCTTGCGCTCTTGGGCAGCGCTGTTCCCAAACCGAGTGCGATGCATCCCGATCGCATGCATTGTACGCTGCATCTGTAGACGTTTCTGGCTGCGTTGTGCAAGGGGCGCGCCGCCGTTGACCGTGTCCCACCGCCTGCTATTCTGCCCGCCAGACGTTCCGGCCGGCAGCCATGTACATCGAGAGGTCCGCGGACTTTGGCCGCTCTTGGAATGCGTATCGCTACTTTGCCTTCAACTGCACCCTCTCCTTCCCCAACATCCCCACTGGGCCACTGAGGAGAATCGACGACACCATCTGTGAGCACCGCTACTCAGACATCGAGCCGTCCACACTGGGAGAGGTGGGTGAGGGGGAGTAGTGGGGGTGGGTGAGGGGGGTGGGGTGGGGTGGGGGGGTGGGGGTGGGGGGGGGGGGTGGAGTGGGGGAGGTGGGCGATGAGGGAGGTGGGGGGGTGAAAGGGTGGGGAGTGGACATGGTCCCCGGACAGGGAGGGCCGTCGTGATGAGGGAGGGGGGGGGGGAGGTCCGGGGAGTCTCCCTCTCACCCCCAGTGCCCCAGCTCCCCCTCCCCCCCCCCCAGCTCCCCCCCCCCGTCCCCCACCTCTCCCCCCCCCAAACCTCTTCCCCCCCCCCGACACCTCTTCCCCCCCACACCTCCCCCCCCCCCCCCCCCCCCCCTCACACCTCTCCCCTCTCCTCCTCTCCACCATCCCCGCCTTTCTGCAGAGTCCCTGCTTTCTCTACACCTCCTACCCCTCCACCTATTTTCATATCTCCACAAACGTTGCCACTATGCCGTCAATCACCTCGTCCAAATCATGAATATACAACGTGAAGAGTAGCGGCCCCAGCACCGAGCCCGGCCCAACCAGAAAAAGCCCCCTTTATTGCCACTCTTTGCATTTGCCGTCCAGCCAACCTGATGTCCATGCTAGTAACTGCCCTTTCATTCCGTGGCCTCTCATCTTCCTGAGCAGTGTGGCACCGTGTGGCAACTTATCAAAGGCTTTCTGAAAATCTAAACATCTGCTGACTCTCCTTTGTCTGTCATGCTATTTACTTCTTCAAAGAATTCCAGCAAATTTGTCAAGCAAGACTTCCCCTTCACAAAGCCACACTCTTCCTGCCTCTTCACAAAGCCTCACCCTCCCTCTCCCCCTTCTCTCCCCCCCCCCTCTTCCCCCCCCTCTTCTCCCCCCCCCCCTCTTCTCCCCCCCTTCTCGCCCCCTTTCTCGCCCCCCCACTCCTCATTCTCCTCCCCCCCTTCCCACTCCTCCCCCCTCTACTCCCCCCCCCCTCCCTCCCCCACTCCTCCACCCCCTCCCCCCCCCCCACTCCTCTCCCACTCCTCGCCCCCCCCCCCCCCACTCCTCACCCCCCCCCCCCCCCACTCCTCTCCCCTCTCCCCTCCCCCCCCCCCTTCCCACCGCTCCCACCGCTCCACCTTCCTCTCCACCTCCCCCCGGGTCAGTATCTGCCCTTCATGAACACCACCAGTAGTGGGCTGTGGGTGTAGCCGGTTGCCTGGGGCTGTGGCAGGGAGTTGCTGGTGAGATGGGTTGCTGGTCCCCACCGGGTCTGCCCCCAGAGGGGTGTGACGGAGTGTGCAGGCGGTGGGTGTGCATGTGCGGAGCGGTTCCCGCTGGGTTTACACTGCCGGCTCGGCAACATCTCGGCAGCGGACCTGAGCGTCAGTGTCTCCATTGATCACACGGTTCCCTCCCGCAGGTTATTTATAAAGTGCTGGACCCGGCGGTGAAAGTGGACGATCCCTACAGCCTGCAGATTCAAGGTGACCGCCCCGTCACTGGGCTCCTGTCCCCAGGGGTCAGGCTCACACCCTGTCAGCACACACACCCTGGCACCCACTGTGGGCTGGACCTCTGGATGGGTGGGGGGCAGGGGTGGGACAGTACATCAGGAGGGGGGGTGGGGGCAGACGGGAGGGGGGGGGGGGGGGAGAACAGGGGGGGGGGGGGGGTGGGGGGGGATGGCAGGATGAACGAAATTTCCGGAGTTCAGGCTGGGATTGGCTGCGGTCAGCCTGCTTTGGAATGGCCATGGTTGGGTTGGGCTGGGTTTGGATTGGCTACACTTGGGTAACGATTGGATTGGCTGCAGTTGGGTTGGCCGCCGTTGGGTTTTGATTGGTTGTGGTTGGGTTTTGATTGGTTGTGGTTGGACTGGGTTTTGATTGGCTGTGGTTGGACTGGGTTTTGATTGGCTGTGGTTGGGTTTTGATTGGCTGTGGTTGGATTTTTGATTGGCTGTGGTTGGGTTGGGTTTTGATTGGCTGTGGTTGGGTTGGGTTGGATCAACCATGATTGGGTCACGTTGCTTTGGATTGGCCATGGTTGGATCTTGTCCTAGCTTTCAATCCGGGCAGGTCTATCATGTCCGCCCAATGTACCAAGTCACTCCCACATCTTCTCCTCAAGAACAGCACAGGAACAGGCCCTTCAGCCCAAAGTATCCATGCCCAACATGATACCAAGTTAAACTAATCTCCTCCTCCTGCATGTGATCCATATCCCTGCATAAACATGAGCCTATCTAAAAGCCTCTTTAACATCACTATCGTATCTGCCTCCACCACCATCCCTGTCAGCGTGTTCCAGGCATCAAGTCAAATTGAATCTTTAACGCATAGTAGTAGACTGTGCTCGGTGTGGATAAAGGGGACTAGTCTAGATAAGTACAGTGAATCCCAGAACTGTACAGTAGGAAGCAGACCCTTCAGCCCATCTTATCCATGCCAACCAAGTTGGCACACTGGGCTAGTCCCATTTGCTCCATCTTCCTCTACACCCTTCTTATCCGTCTGTTATATATCTGTTCAAATGTCTTTTAAAAGCCATCATTGTATCTGCTTCTATAGCTTCCTCTGGCAGCTCGTTCCAGATACAGACTACCCTCTGAGTGAAATCCCTCTTAAATCTCTCCCCTCTCACCTTAAGCCTGTTCCCTTTAGTTTTAGAATCCTCTACCCTGGGGAAAGACTGTGAGCATTCACTTTATCCGTGCCCCTCGTGATCTTGTACACCTCAGCCTCGTACACTCCAGAGAACAAAGTCCCAGCCTCTCCAACCTCTCCCTGTAACTCAAGCCCGCAAGCCCAGGTAACACCTGGTGAACAGTGACCCCTGCAATCCCCAGGCACTGCTGGTGGGGATCAGGGGGGGGGGGGGGGGGGGGGGGGGGGGGTGCAGGCCCAAGGCATGGACTGAGTGAGCAGTGCAAGGTTTTCACCGACCCACCATCTTAGTAGAGTTTATTGTCACGTGTGCCGAGGTACAGTGAAAAGCCTTTGTTGCTCTCTAATGGGTGAGAGGCTGGTTCAGTTGCCTGATAACAGCGGGGAAGAAACTGTCCCTGAATCTGGAGGTGTGTGCTTTCACACTTCTGTACCTCTTGCCTGATGGGAGAGGGGAGGAGGGAGTGACCGGGGTCAGACTGGTCCTGGATTGTGCTGGTGACCTTGCCAAGGCAGCGTGAGGTGTCGATGGAGGGGAGGTTGGTTTGCGTGATGGTCTGGGCTGCGTTCACAACTCTCTGCATTTCCTGCGGCCTTGGGTCGAGCTGCCTGGTAACGTTCCCTCTCACCGTAGACCGGCTGAGGATCACCAATTTGAAGATCCACTTCACCAAGCTGCACACTCTGGGGGACAATCTGTTGGACGGGCGGCCGGTGGTCCTAAAGAAGTATTACTACGCCATCTACGAGCTGGTGGTGCGCGGGAGCTGCTTCTGTTACGGCCACGCCTCGGAGTGTTCCCCCGTGGCGGGCGACCAAGGCAACGTGCCGGGAATGGTAAGATCCCTACAAACCTCGCCGTTCACCCACTCACAATGTCACCTGGACTTGCGGGCCTCAGTTACACAGAGAGGTTGGTAGGCTGCAACTTGGTTATAGTCACAGAGTCAGAAGGTGTGAAAACAGGCCCTTCGGCCCAACCTGCCCGTGCCAAGCAACGCGTTCCATCTTCACTAGTCCCACCTGCCCATGTTTGGCCCATATCCCTCTAAACCTATCCTAGCCATTGTTCTTTGGAGCAAAGGAGGCTGATCTTATTGAGGTGTACAAGATCATGAGGGGCACGGATAAAATGAACGCTCACAGTCTTTTTCCCAGGGGAGGGGATTCTAAAACTAGAAGGTTGACCCAAAAAGCTGAAGTAACTCAGTGGGTCAGGCAGCATCCCTGGAGAGAAGGAATGGGTGACCTTTTGGGTCAAGACCCTTCTTCAGACCGATCCTAAAACTAGTGGGCACAGGCTTAAAGTGAGAAGGGAGAGATTTAAGGGGGACAACTTTTCCACTGGGTAGTCCGTTTCTGGAACAAGCTGCCAGAAGCGGGTACAATTATGTCTTTTAAAAGACATTTGGACAGATATATGGATAGGAAGGGTTCAGAGGGATTTGGGATAAATGCAGGCAAATGGGACTAGCCCAGAATGCCAACTTGGTAAGCACAGACAAGGTGGGCCGAAGGGCCTGTTTTCATCATAGAGCTCTTTGACTATGAGTGGCATAGATATGGTAGACAGTCAGAAGCTTTTCCTAGGGTGGAATGTCAAAGACTGGGAGGCCGAGCTTTAAGGTGAGACAGGCAAAATATAAAGGAGATGTGCGGGGCAAGTTGGAGGGTGGAGGGTCCCTGGAACGAGCTGCCGGAGTGGTGGTGGTGGAGGCAGATATGATAGTGGTGTTTAAGATTTTAAATATGAACATAGATATGCAGGGGAAGGAAGGATAACTTGGCAACATGTTCAGCACGGACATTGTGGGCCGAAGGGCCTTTTCCTGTGCTGTACTGTTCTGTGCTCCCACTGAAGTTTGCCGTGACCATTGATCCATCTCTTCACTTTCCCTCCGCAGATCCAGGGCCGGTGCATCTGCAAACACAACACACAGGGGTTAAACTGTGAACAGTGCCGGGACTTTCATCATGAGTTGCCCTGGAGACCAGCCAGGGCTGATCACCCACACACCTGCAAAGGTTGGCTATTTACCAGGGAACCCCATCTCCCTCCTCTTGATAACACCCCCCCCCCTCCCCTTACACTCTGTCTCTCATTCTGTCTCTCCCACACTCCCTCTCTCTGTTTCCATCAGCATCTATCTCTGTTTCTCTCACACTCCCTCTCTCTTCCTCTGTCTCTCTCCTTCTGTCTCTGTCTCTCTCCCTCTGTCTCCCCTCCCTCTGTCTCCCCTCCCTCTCTCTCTCCCTCCTCTCTCTGTCTCCCCCCCTCTCTGTCTCCCCTGCCTCTCGTGTCTCCCCCCCTCTCCTCTCTGTCCCCCCCCCCCTCTGTCTCCCCCTCCCTCTGTCTCCCCCCTCTGTCTCTCTCTGTCTCCCCCTCTCTCTGTCTCCCCCCCCCCTCCATCTCTCTCTCCCCCCATCTCTGTCTCCCCTCCATCTCTGTCTCCCCCCCTCTGTCTCCTCCCCCCCTCTCTCTCTCCCCCCCCCTCCCTGCCTCCCCCCCTCTCTGTCTCCCCCCCCGTCTCCCCCCCCTCTCTCTTCCCCCCCTCTCTGTCTCCCCCCTCTCTGTCTCCCCCCCCCCTCTCTGTCTCTTCCCCCCTCTCTCTGTCTCCCCCCCCTCTCTCTGTCTCCCCCCCCCCTCTGTGTGTCTCTCTGTCTCCCCCCCCCCCTCTCTCTCTCTCTGTCCCCCCCCCTCTCTGTCCCCCCCCCTCTCTGTCTCCCCCCCCTCTCTCTGTCTCCCCCCTCTCTCTGTCCCTCTCTCTGTCTCTGTCTGTCTGTCTGTCTGTCTCTCTCTCTCTCTGTCCCCTCTCTCTGTCTCCCCCCCTCTCTCCCTGTCTGCCTCTCACTCTGTATCTCTCTCCCACTCTCTCTCTCTTCCTCGATCTCTCATTCTCTCTCTCTGTCTCTCTCTTTCACTCTCTCCCTCTCTCTGTCTCCCCCCCCTCTCTCTCCCCCCCCCCCCCCCCCCCCCTCTCTGTCTCCCCCCCTCTCTCCCCACCTCTCTCTCTGTCTCCCCCCCCCCTCTCTCTCTTTCCTCACCTCTTCTCCCTCTCTGCCTCTCTCCCCCCCCCCCTCTCTCTGTCTCCCTTACCTCTCTTTCTCTCTCCCCTTCTCTCTTCCCCTCCTCATTCTCTCTCTCCCCTCTCTTTCCCTCCCCCTCTCTCTGTCTCCCCCCCCTCTCTGTCTCCTTCCCTCTCTCTCTCCCCCCCCCCCTCCCCCCCCTGTCTCCCCCCCCCCTCTCTCTGTCTCTCCCCCCCTCTCTCTGTCTCCCCCCCCCTCTGTGTCTCCCCCCCCCTCTCTGTCTCCCCCCCCTCTCCGTGGCCTGTGCCACCTGGGACGGTGCCTGACACTATGCCTCTCTCCACCAGTGTGTGACTGTAACAAGCACTCTACGCGCTGCCACTTCGACATGGCGGTGTACAGGGCGACGGGGAATGCCAGAGGCGGCGTGTGCGAGGACTGTCTCCACAACACCATGGGCAAGAACTGCGAGCTGTGCCGCCCGTACTACTACCGAAACCCAGCGGCAGACATCCGCTCCCACAACGTCTGCATCCGTGAGCAACACATACACCGTCCGGTACCAATGCCCAGCAACCGCGTACAACGTGGCTGGCACGGTGGCGCAGTGGGTAGAGCCGCTGCCTCACAGCGCCAGAAACACGGCTTCAATCCTGACTACGGGTGCTGTCTGTGTGGAGTTTGCACGTTCTCCCTGCGATCGCGTGGGTTTTTCTCCGGGTGCTCTGGTTTCCTCCCACATGCCAAAGATGTGCGGGTTTGTAGGTTAATTGGCCTCAGAAAATTGTCCCTAGTGTGTAGGATAGTGCTAGTATACAGGGTGGTCGCTGGTTGGGCTGAAGGGCCGAAGTTTCCATGTTGTATCTCTAAAGTCTAAAGAGTACATGAGTTGGAACATCAAGATATATGATACAAGTCGTTGGTGAGACCACACTTGGAGCATCGTGTGCAGTTCTGGTCACCCAGCTATAGGAAAGATGTCATTGAAGGGGAGCACAGTGGTGCAACAATAGCCCGGGTTCGATCCTGACCTAGGGTGCTGTCTGGATGCAGTTTGTACATTCTCCCCGTGACCACGTGGGTCTTCTCCCGTTTCCTCCCACACTCCAAAGACGTGCAGGTTTGTAAGTTCATTGGCTTCAGTAAAATTGTAAATTGTCCCTAGTGTGTAGGATAGTGCTAGTGTACGGGGTGATCGCTGGTCGGCGCGGACTTGATGGGTCGAAGGGCCCGTTTCCACCCTGTATCTCTAAAGTTGGAAAGGGTGCAGAAGAGATTCACCAGGACGTTACCTCGGCTCATGGGCTTGAGTTACTGGGAGAGGTTCGATAGGCTGGGACCTTGTTCTCTGGAGCGTTGGAGGCTGAGGGGTGAACTTATTGAGGTGTACAAGACCATGAGGGGCACGGATAAAGTGAACGCTCACAGTACTTTTTCCAGGGTAGAGAATTCCAAAACTAGGGGGCACAGGCTTAAGTTGAGAGGGGAGAGGTTTCAGTGGGACTTTACAACAGAGGATGTCCTCAGTAGTGGACAGCACAGTGCCTTAATCACTTCATATCTTCCTGGATTGGGGCAGATGATACAAGCTTATGTGGACAACTGGTGTCACCCCACTGACCCTGTCACAGAGGCATACAGGACAGAAACGGGCCCTTCAGCCCACCTTGTCCATGCCGACCAAGTTGGCATACCGGACGAGTCGAGTTTGGCCCATATCCCTCTAAATCCTTCCTATCCACATATCTGTCCAAAAGTCGTCTAAAAGCCATAATTGTGTCCACTTCTGTAGCTTCCTCTGGCAGCTCGTTCCAGAGACGGACTAACCTCTGAGTGAAAACAGTTGCCCCTGACCTCCCTCTTAAATCTCTCCCATCTCATCTTAATCCTGTGCCCTCTAGTTTTAGAATCCTCTACCGTGGGGGAAAGACTGTGAGTGTTCACTTTATCCGTGCCCCTCGTGATCTTGCACACCTCGATAAGGTCACCCCGTCAGCCTGCGGAGTGGCCTGTGTGTTGCCTCACCCCTCCCCCCCCCCCTTCCCCTGTCTCCCCACAGCCTGTGACTGTGACCCTGTGGGCTCGCTGGAGGGAGGGGTGTGTGATGGTGATACTGACCTGGACTACGGCAGCATTGGCGGTCAGTGCCGCTGCAAGGACAATGTGCAGGGAGCGCGCTGTGACCGCTGCAAGGATGGCTACTATGGTCTGAGCCTGGGCAACCCGCTGGGCTGCCAAGGTAGGTGAAATCATACTTCATTGTCACGTGTAGGTATGGTTTAGTTTAGTTCTGTTTAGCTTATTGTCACATGCATGTACCGAGGTACAGTGAGAAGCGTTTTGTTGCATGCTAACCAGTCAGCGGAAAGACAATACGTGATTACAGTCAAGCCATCCACAGTGTACAGATACAGGATAAAGGGAACAACATTTAATGAACGCAAGATAAAATCCAGTAACGTCTGATTAAAGATGGTCCAAGGGTCTCCAATCAGGTAGATGGGAGGTCAGGACCGCTCTCTAGTGGGTGAGAGGATGGTTCAGTTGCCCAATAACAGCTGGGAAGAATCTGTAGCTGAATGTGAAGGTGTGTGTTTTCACACTTCTGTACCCCTTGCCTGATGGGAGAGGGGAGACGAGGGAGTGACCGGGGTGAGACTGGTCCTTGATTGTGCTGCTGGCCTTGCCGAGGCAGCGTGACGTGTAGAATAATCGAGGACAAGTCGCACCCCGGCCCATGTCATGGAACCCATTGTTTTATATACAATCTACACAAAGAGTCGCCACCTTTCTGGCTCCAACACAGTTATGTAAGTTCTTAGTACAGTCTTGTCTTCTCGCAGAGGCAAGCAAGCTGGGTCCCTCGTTCTCACTGGCCCCACACAGGGTCGTTCGGCTCTGGGGCACAAGGTGGCCCATGCGCCCTGTGTACTCCACAGACCCCTCCCTGACCCCATCTGTTTACTCTCTGACCCTCTGTGGGTGGGTGGGAGACAGGAGGAGGGAGAGTTGGGATGGCGGAGGGAAGGGGGGGGGGGGGATGGAGGGGTGGGGGCGTTGTGTGGGTGAGGGAGAGGAGGGTAGACGGGAGGCAGGGTGCTGGGAGAGGGGGTCGGACACACCTCTCCTGGGGCCCCGCTCCCTGGGGTGAGACCTATGGTGGGTCACTGTCCCTCTTCTCCCCCCCCCCCCCCCCCCCCCCCCAGCCTGTCGCTGTGACCCCCGGGGGCTGTCGATGATCGGTTCCTCCTGTGACCCCGTCAGTGGCGACTGCGTCTGCAAGAGATACGTGACTGGTCGTTACTGTGACACCTGCCTGGTGAGTGGGGGCTGGGCCGGGGGAGGGGGGGGGGAAGTTGGGGGAAGAGGGGAGAGTGGGAGGGGGGGTGAGTTGGGGGGGGTGGGGGTGAAGTTGGGGGGGGTGAAGTTTATGGGGGGGGGTGGGGTTGAAGTTGGGGGGGGGGGGTGAAGTTGGGGGGGGGGTGAAGTTGGTGGGGGGGGTTGAAGTTGGGGGGGGGGGGGAGTTGGGGGAGGGGAAGTTGGGGGAGTGGGGGGAAGTTGGGGGGGGTGGGAAGTTGGGGGGGTGTGATTGGGGGAGGGGGGTGAAGTGGGGGGGGGGGTGACGTGAAGTTGGGGGGGGGGGGTGAAGTTGGGGGGAGGGGGGTGAAGTTGGGGGAAGGGGGGGTGAAGTTGGGGGGGGGTGAAGTGGGGGGGGTGCCAGACCTTGGGGAGGGGGGAAGGGGGGGGGGTGGGGGTGAAGTTGAAGTTGGGGGTGAGGGGGGTGAAGTTTGGGGGAGGGGGTGAAGTTGGGGGGGGGTGAAGTTGGGGGAGGGGGGTGAAGTTGGTGGGGGGGGGGGGAAATCGGTGAAGTGGAAGTGGGGGAAGGGGGGGGTGTGAAGTTGGGGGGGGGTTGAAGTTGGGGGTGGGAATGGGTGAAGGGTGGGTGGGGAGGGGGGTTGAAGTTGGGGGCGGGGTGAAGTTGGGGGGGGGGTGAAGTGGGGGGGGGGGGGGGTGAAAGTTGGGGGAGGGGGGGGTGACCGTGGGGGGGGGGGGTGAAGTTGGGGGAGGGGGGTGAAGTTGGGGGGGGGGGGGGTGGTTGGGAGGGGGGTGAAGTTGGGGGGGAGGGGGGGTGTGAAGTTTGAGGTTGGGGTGAAGTTTGGCTGTGAAGTGGGGGGGGGTGAAGTTGGGGGGGGGGGTGAAGTGGGGGGGGGTGAAGTGAGGGGGGGGGGGGTGAATGTTGGTTGATGGGGTGAAGTTGGGGGGGGGTGAAGTTCTGGGGGGGAAGGAGTGGGTGAAGTGAAGTTGGGTGGAGTGGGGGGGGGAAAGTTGGGGGGGGGGGAAGTTGGGGGGGGGTTGAAGGTGAAGTTGGGGGGGGTTGTGTGTGGGAGGGAAGTTGGGGGGGGTGTGCCTGAAGTTGGGGATTGTGGGGGTGAAGTGGGGGGGGTGTGAGTTGTGGGGGGTGATGTGAGTTGGTGGTGGAAGGGTGTTGAAGTTGGGGGGGGGGAAGTTGGGGGGGGGTGGTGTGGTTGACAGAATTGTGGGGGGGGTGATTGGAGGAGTGAAGAATGGGGGGTGAAAGTTGTTGGTTTGAATGAAGGGGGGGTTGGTGGGATGAGGGGGGTGTGGGGGGGGGTGGGCCCTGATGGACTCTGGGGGGGGGGGTGAAGTTGGGGGGGGGGGGGGTGAAGCCAGGGGGGGGGGGGTGAAGTTGGGGGGGGGGTGAAGTGGGGGTGAGGGGTGAAGTGGGGGGGTGGGTGAAGTTGGGGGACACCTCGTGGTGAAGATTGGGGGGGGGTGGAAGTTGGGGGGGGGTCCCCTTCTCCCCTGTTGGGGGGGGGGGGGGAAGTTGAAGGGGGGGGGGGGATTGGGGGAGGAGGGGGAGGAAGTTGGGGGGGGGGGGGGACTGAGTCTGCAAGATATCCGTGAAGGGGGGGGGTGAAGGTGAAGTTGGGGGGGGTGAAGTTGGGGGGGGGGTGGAGGGGGGGGTGAAGTTGGGGGGGGGGGTGAAGTTGGGGGGGGGGGTGAAGTTGGGGGCGGGGGGTGAAAGTTGGGGGAGGGGTGGTGAAGTTGGTGAAGTTGGGGAGGGGTGGGGGGGAGGGGGTGAAGTTGGGGGGGGGGTGAAGTTGGGGGGGGGGGTGAAGTTGAAGTTGGGGGGGGGGTGAAGTTGGGGGGGGGGGAAGGTGGTTGGGGGGGTGAAGTTGGGGGGGGGGTGAAGTTGGGGGGGGGGGGGGGTGGTGGGGGTGAAGTTGGGGGGGGGGGGGTGAAGTTGGGGGGGGTGAAGTTGGGGGGGGGGGAAGTTGGGGGGGGGGTGAAGTTGGGGGAGGGGGGTGAAGTTGGGGGGGGGTGAAGTTGGGGGGGGGAAGTGGGAGGGGGGGTGAAGTTGGGGGAGGGGGGTGAAGTTGGGGGAGGGGGTGAAGTTGGGGGGGGAAGGTTGGGGTGGGGAAGTTGGGGGGGGGGTGAAGTTGGGGGGGGGGGTGAAGTTGGGGGGGGTGAAGTTGGGGGGGGGTGAAGTTGGGGGGGGGGAGGTGAAGTTGGGGGGGGGGGTGAAAGTTGGGGGGGGGGGGTGAAGTTGGGGGGGGGTGAAGTTGGGGGGGGCGGGGAGTGGGGGGGGGAAGAAGGGGGGAGGGTGGAGGGCGAGGATTGGGGGAGGTGGGGAGGGGGTGTGTGTTACCAGGACTGCAGGAGGGTGAGTGGTGGGAAGAGGAGAGAGTGTCCGTGGTGGTGTGGGTGGGGGGGGGGGGGGGTTTCGGTGGGTGGGGAGAGTCGGTGATGAGGGAGAGAATGTCGGTGGGGGGGGGGGAATTCAGTGTATGTACACATAAGTGAGTGTGTATGCCTCTGATGAGTGTGTGCATGTGTGTACATGCTCAAGTGTGCATGCTCGTGAACACTGAACCGTACAGCACAGGGTCAGGCCCTTCGGCCCACAATGTCCATGCCATTAAACTAATCTCTGCCTGCACCTGATCCATAGTAACCCATTCGCTGTATATCCATGTGTCTATCCAAAAGCCTCTTAAACACAACTATCATATCTGCCTCCACCACCACCACCCCTGGCAGCACGTTCCAGGCACCCACCACCCTCTGTATTAAAAAAAAATTGGCCCACACATCTCCTTCAAACTTTGCCCCTTAAACCTATGCCTTCTAGTGTTTGACCTTTCCACCCTGGGGAAAATATTCTGAATGTCTACCCTATCTGTGCCTTTATACACTTCTATCAGGTCTCCCCTGTGTTCCAGAGAAAACAATCCAAGTCTGTCCAACCTCTCTCTGTAGCTGAAACCCTCTAATCCAGGCAGCATTCTGGTAAACGTTCTCTGCACCCTCTCCAAAGCCACCCCATCCTTCCTGTAATGGGGGCAATGCTCCAAATGCGTGTGGTGTGTGTGAGCATGTGACTGAGTGCGTGTATGTGAGTGTGACTCTATGTGTATGTGCGTGTGTATGCGTAAATGTGTATTTGCATGTGGGAGTGTGTGTATGTGGGAGTTTGCATGCGTGTGTGTGTGAGAGTGTATGTGTGTGCGTGAGGGAGTGCATGTGTGTATGTGTGCGAGAGTGCATGTGTGTGGGAGTGTGTGCGTGTAGGAGTGCTTGTGGGATTGTGTCTGTGTGTGTGTGTGTGTGAGAGTGTGTGCGTGTGTGTGCGAGAGTGTGTGTGCGAGAGTGTGTGCCCCTGGTGTACTGACCTCTGCCCCTCTGTCCCCCCCACAGCCTAAGTATTGGGGCCTGGGCAACGACCTGGGAGGCTGTCGTCCCTGCGACTGTGACTTCGGGGGCTCGTCCAGTGACAGGTACCGACCCCTGACCCTGCCGGGCAGCCCTGACCCCTGCCCCAGTGTTCAAGAGCCTGATGGTTGTTGGGAAGAAGCTGCTCCTGAACCTGGAGGTCACAGTTTTCAGGCTCCTGTACCGTCTTCCTGGTAGTATCAGCAAGATAAGAGCATGGCCAGGGTGGTGTGGGTCTGTACTGATGCCGGCTGCATTGTTGAGGCAGCGCCTACTGTAGATCCCTTTGATGGTGGGGAGGTCAGTACCTGTGATGGACCCTCTCTCTCTCTCTCTACTCGAGCATAGCCAGCATTGGTCGGTGGGGTCGTTAGGGGTTCAGCAGGACTGGCGGAGGTCAGAGGCTCAGCAGGTTTCAGAGAGTCAGTGAGAGTCGGTGGGGGGTCAGGTATCGGTGGGGGTCAGGGATCACTGTGGTTCAGTGGTCGGGCTGATGCTTTCTCTCTCCCTACAGGTGTGAGGGGTCGGCAGGCAGTGGGTTGGTAGGGGTCGGTGGGGATCAGGGGTCACCAAGGTTCAGGGGTCGGGCTGACCTCACTCTCCCCCCCCCCCCCCAACAGGTGTGAGGCGGTGAGTGGGCAGTGGGGTTGGTGGGGGGGGGTGGGGTCAGGGTGCAGGCTGACCTCTCTCTCTCTCTCTCCCCGCAGGTGTGAGGGGGTGAGTGGGCAGTGTGACTGCCACCCCTACATGTCCGGCCGGCAGTGCCAGCAGGTGGAGCCTGGCTACTACTGCATGCCCCTTGACCTGTTCACCTACGAGGGCGAGGAAGCCAAGCCTCGCTCACCCTCCGACCCACTGCCCGTGAGTAGCCCACCAATACCTGCCCACGACGCACAACACCGGGGCTCTTAAATCATTAGTTAGGGGTCATCATTAGTGATAGCAGAATTAGGCCATTCAGCCCATCACGTCTACTCCGCCATTCAATCATGGCTGATCTATCTCTCCCTCCTAACCCCATTCTCCTGCCTTCTCCCCATAACCTCCCAAACATTAATTTTGAATGTTTAAATCTCTCTCCAGTCAAATCATCCCGTACATGAGTACAATCAAACTGTACACAAGTACAACAGGCAATGTGGAATATAGTGGTACAGCATTATATTTACTGAGAAAGAGCAGATTAAAAGCGTGTAGGTGTCACAATGAGGTAGGTTGGAAGACTGGGCCTAACCCTGGCTTATGGGGGCACCACTGTTGCAGTTTAGTTTTATTGTCACCTCTACCGAGGTCCATTGATGGAAACGCTTTTGATGCGTTCTATCCAGACAGCGGAAAGACTATATATGATTACAATCAAACCATTTACAGTGTACAGATACATGATAAGGGAATAACGTTTAGTCTAAAGTAGACCCAGCAAAGTGCTAACAAGGATAGTCTGACGGTCACCAATGAGGTACATAGTAGTTCAGGACTGCTCTCTGGTAGTGGATTGCTTTAGAGATACAGCATGGAATCAGGCCTTTCGGCCCACCGAGCCCGCACAGACCATCCATCACACACCACACTAGTTCTATCCTGCACAAAAGGGACAGTTTAGAATTTTCCCAAACCTAATTAACCTACAAACCTGTATGTCTTTGGAATGTGGAAGAAAACCGGAGCACCCGGAGAAAACCCACGTGGTCACAAGGAGGATGTACAAACTCCATACAGACAGCACCCATAGTCTGGATCGAACCTGGGTATCTGGCGCTGTAAGGCAGCAACAGAGGGGAGGAAGCTGTTCCTGAGTTTCATGGTGGGCGCTTTCAAGCTTCTGTACCTTGTGCCGGATGGGAGCGGGGAGAAGAGGGAATGACCGGGGTGTGAGTGGTCCTTGAGGCTGTGTTACCGTCGGGAGAGTGGGGATGAAGCTCTGGGAATGGGGCGGGGGGGGGGGGGGGGGGGGGGGGGGGGGGGGGGGTGAGGAGGACGGTGCCTGCCACAGCTTCCTTTCCCCCACCCTGGGGTCACTTACCCTCACCGTCTCCCCGTCTTCCCGTCTTTCAGGGAGGAAAGAAGCGTCTGGTGGAGGAAGACTGCATGGAGATGGACAACCTACAGGCTCTGGGCATCCGGCGTCGGAGACATAGGCAGGGGACCCACCGCTCCCCAAAGGTCAGTGTGGCCAGGATCTCTGGGAACACCATCGGGCGGGGGGGGAGGGGTGGGGTCTGCCGGGACCCCAGTACATTGGATTGGTACCTACATCCCATCCCCGAGGAGCAATGACCATTCCTGGTCGCCACCAAACAGTAAACTCGGATCAAGCTAGAGTTAGGTTCACTATTGTCACACGTACCGAGGTACAGTGATACTCATCGTTCTGCTTGCTATCCAAACAGACCAGACAATACTAAACATAAATACTCGTCCACCACCCATTTTCCGGCACCCTTGGTTCGAGATCCTTGCTAGATTATCCCTTTTGCTGGAGCAACAGAGGTCACGGCCTTGACAGGGCGACAAGGATGCGTCTGGTGGGGCGCGCTTTCAAGCTCCTGCACCTTCTGCTGGACGGGAGCGGGGAGAAGAGGGAATGACCGGGGTGGGACAACTCTTTGATGATGTCGGCTGCTTTCCTGAGGTTCCAGCTACAAAATTGTGACCCCAGCTACAAAGACAGATGTGTACAGCAATTTGTTCTTCCCCCGCACAATTAAAGCATGGAATAATCTCCACCCAACTATAGTTACCCAACCAGATGCAACTAAATTTATAGTAGCTCTTTCTTCCCAATAACCCTTTCTGGCTTAAGCCCTCCCTTCACCACCTCCAGTTTCAATTCCATTTGGAATATTTTGGAGGACCAAGAACCAAGAGCGTGAAGTGTAGATGGAGTCGATGGTGTGGAGTCTGGTCAGAGTGACCGACTGGGCTACATCCACAACTCTGCGATTTCTTGTGGTCTTGGGCAGAGCTGTTGCCGAACCAGACCAAAGGCTCTTGATGGTTTTCAACGAGAGAGGGGAGAAGAGGGAATGACCGGGGTGTGAGTGGTCCTGGATTATGAAGGGGAGGGGGGAATGAGTTTGGTTGAAGAGGGGGCTAGGGTGGAGCAGAAGCCAACAGGACTGGTGGGGTTGAACAGCCTGTGGTGTGTGGGGCTGAATGGCCTATGGCTAGCAGGGGCTAGCTGTGGCGGGTGGGGCAGAGTGGCCTGTGGCGTGCAGTGGTGTACCGAAGTGCCTGTGTTGTCCACAGCCATGGGTGGAGGTGGTGAGGAGAGAGTGGCCGCTGAACGGTATGGTCACGTGGACGGGGCTGGGCTTTGCCCGGGTACGGGACGGAGCCGGCCTCACCTTCCTGGTCAGCAACATCCCCCGTGCCATGGACTACAGCCTGCTGCTGCGCTACGAGCCCGAGGTATCGCCCGCCCTCCTGCAACACCCCCCTCCCACACCTGCCGTTGCCCTCAACCCTTCCACGGACCCCACGCTGCAGACCCCCGCGGACCCCACGCCGCGGACCCCCATGCTGCGGACCCCCACGCCGCGGACCCCCCGCTGAGCACCCCACGCTGCAGACCCCCACGGACCCCGTGGACCCCACGCTGCAGACCCCCACGGACCCCGTGGACCCCACGCTGCAGACCCCCACACCGCGGACCCCCACGCCGCGGACCCCACGCCGCGGACCCCACACCGCGGACCCCACGCTGCAGACCCCCACAGACCCCACGCTGCAGACCCCCACGCTGTCGGACCCCACGCCGCGGACCCCACGCTGCGGACCCCACGGACCCCACCCCAACAGGTGTTGACATTCAGCCGGGGCGAGTCTCCCCATCACTGAGGGATTAGAGTGAAGGTCTCTCAAATATTGTTCCACTTCACTTATAACCATCTGCCCCCTCTTCCTCCCTCCCCGCTCTCCCCGCCTCTCTCTCCCCTTGCACTTTCACACAATCATATTTTTGTCTTTCTGCGTCTCCCCTCTCTCCCTCCCTCCTCCTTCTCGTCCACCCTCTCTCCCCTCTCTCTCTCTCCCTCCCCCCCTCTCTCTCTTCCCCTCTCACAAAGATACGCACACATAGTCACACACACGTACACACAACTATGTTACACACACAAACACAATCCCCCACACATAGTCTCACACACGTACACACATCCACTCACACACACACACACACACACACACACACACACACACACACACACACACACACACACACACACACACACACACACACACACACACACACACACACACACACACACACACCACACACACACACACTGAGATTCAAGGTGAACTGTGAGGGGCCGGTGAGGTGTACGTGATGGATTGGGGGTGGTGAGGGGTTGGTGAGGGACCGGTGATGGGGTCGAGGATGGGAGGGGTGGGGGAGGGAAGGAGATGGGGTCTGGATGGGCAGGAGTGGGTGAGGTGTGTGTGTGTGTGTTTGTGCTCACTGTGTCTCCTGCCTCGTGCCCTGCAGTCAGCTGAAGACTGGGAGGCCATCGTCAAGATCCACACGGTGGGGTTACCCACCACGTACCGCTGCGGGAACCTGCTGCCACACGGCCGACCCTACAGACTCACCCTGCACCACACGGAGAGGTCAGTGGCCAGGCCCGGGGGGGGGGGGGGAGGGTAGGGATGGACAGGAGGAGAGAGATAGGGACAGAGAGCGAGGGAGAGAGTGTTGCAGAGTTATAGCCCGTGAGGGCTAGGGTTGGGGTTATTGTCATGTGTATTGAGATACAGTGAAAGGCTTTGTTTTGCATGCTGTATAATCAGATCAAATAATACTACACGTAAATACAATTGTCAAACTTAAGTACAATATATAGAGAGCAAAGGGGAGGATACAGAGTGCAGGATATATTGTTTTCAGCAATGTAACCAATGTCTAGAATGGGGTCGCTTATGGAAGGACTGCTCAGAAGGCTGATATCAGAGGGGAAGAAGCTGTTCCTGAGTCTGGTGGTGGTGCTTTCAAGCTTCAGATTGGGGTGGGACAAGTCTTTGATGATGTCGGCTGATTTCCTGAGGCAGTGTGAAGTGTAGCTGGAGTGGAGGGTGGGGCTGCAGCCCGCAACGGGGGGGGGGGGGGGGGGGGGAGTAGATCATCATCCTCGGACAGTAATACCCCTACATCCAACACATCTTTGAGATGTGGGAGGAAACCGGAGCACACGAAAACCCACGCGGTCACAGGGAGAACGTACAAACTCCGTACAGACAGCACCCAATAGTCAGGGTCTAACCCGGGTCTCTGGCGCTGTAAGGCAGCAGCCCCGTCACCGTGCCACCTAGTATGTGACAAGTATGAACATCTCTTTGCTGGAAAAAGGGTCACGACCCGAAACGTTGTCTGCCTGTTCCCTCCACAGATGCTGCCTGACCCGCTGGGATCCTCCAACACTTTGTGTTTTTGATGAATATTCCAGCATCTCTGGTCCCATCATCTGTATCTGTCAGTCGGTGTTGTTCCTCACCAACACTCTGACTAGCCTGTTGTTCTCCGTATCAATCAACCCCCTCTCCCCCCCCCCCCCCCCGTTGCCTCAGGGTCATGATATATGTGGAACACAGGGGGGGTGGGCTGTAAAGGGGTCGTTCACAGAAGCCTTTAACACCACACGAGATATGAATCACCGGTAGACAAAAGTGCTGGAGAAACTCAGCGGGTGCGGCAGCATCAGTGGAGCGAAGGAAATAGGCAACGTTTCGGGCTGAGTCCCTTCTTCAGCCTCGATTCAGCTATGAATCACTGTCGCTGTTCTGCTGCATCGATGGCCCACAGCCCGTTGTCCACAAAGTGGAGCCACTCACCCGTAAATATGCCGCACTAAAGTCACGGTAAATATGGCAATGGCGTTCTTCCCCTCTTGCAAACCCAGCGAGCTGCTCAACGCGCCGTAAAGCATTAGTGTCACTCACGGGGGCATGGAGCCTGAACTCACATGTGTGAGCTTCACCGAGGGTCATCGTCTGCTGAGTTAGTTTAGCCAAGCTGACGCCACAGCCCGGTGTAGGGAAGGAACTGCAGATGCTGCTTCACATTGAATATTGGACACAAAATGCTGGAGTAACTCAGCGGGTCAGGAAATATCTCTGGTGGTTTGCAGTTTCATACATTGCAGAGCAGTGCAGTACAACACAGCCGCAGGCCCTTCGGCCCACTATATTGATGCTGACCCCGATGCCAAACTAATCTCCTCTGCCAGCACGTGATGCATATCCATCCATTCCCTGCATATCCACGTGCCAAAGTCTTTTGAACGCCACTATTGTATCCATTCCCGGCAGCACATTCAAGGCACCCACCCCTCCTCTGTGTAAAAAAACTTGCCCTGCGCACCTCCTTTAAACTTTGCCCCTTTCACCATAAAGGTGACCTTCACCACAGTACCCGAACGTACAGTGCGCGCTTTTAATCTTCTGTACCTTCTGCCCGACGGGAATTCGGAGAAAAAGGAATGACCGGATGGGAGGGGGGCTGGACAAGTCTTTGATGATGTTGGCTGCTTTCCTGAGGCAGCGTGAAGTGTAGATGGAGTCAATGGGGCAGTGTGGTCTGTGTGATGGATTGGGCTACATCCACAACTCCCTGCAATTTCTTGGGCAGAGCTGTTGCCAAACTAGTCTGTGATGCTACGTGATGGTGTGCTGCCTTTGCCAGCGGTGGAGTGGACTGGACTGGACCTTGCTGAGAACAATTTGGCCAGAATGTTTCGGAAGGAGCTGCAGATGCTGGTTTAAACCAAGGATAGACACAAAAAGCTGGAGTAACTCCTTGGAGTGCAAAAGGATGAGGGGTGATCTTATAGAGGTGCATGTATACAAATCACGAGAGGATTAGATTGGGGAAAACACAAACTGTCTCTTGCCCACGTTAGGGGAATAGAGAACCAGAGAAAATAGATTTAAGGTGAAGGGGAAAAGAACAAATAGGAATCTGAGGGGTAACCTTTCCACACAGAGGGTGGTGGGTGTATGGAACGAGCTGCCAGAGGAGGAAGCTGAGGCTGGGACTATCACAATGTTTAAGAAGCAATTAGACAGTTACATGTGAAGCAACGAACGGCAGATGCTGGTTTAATAGATAGATACAAAATGCTGGAGTAACTCAACGGGACAGGCAGCATCTCTGGAGAGAAGGAATGGGCGATGTTTCGGGTTGAGACCCTTCAGACATGGATAGGGCAGGTTTAGAGGGATATGGGCCAAACGCAGGCAGGTGGGACTAGTGTAGATGGGGCATGTTGGTAGGTGTGGGCAGTTGGTCTGAAGGGCCTGTTTCCACGTTGTGACTCTGTGACCTCATCCCTCTGCTTTGCCAACAGACACATCATGGCGTCCAGCCCATTCTGCTTTGAGCCCAGCATCCGTTACGAGATCAGCATCCGGTTCCAGCGGCTCCTGGCCCCAGACTGGAACTCCAACACCATCCTGGTCGATTCCGTACGTTTCCAGACTTCCTTTCACTGTGCTTCCATCTACTCCTGACCCCGAGGCCCAGGAACATCACAGGACAGTGTAGATAGAAGCAACTGCTTTCATCTTGCCTTGAACACAAAGTACTGGAGTAACGACCACTTGAAAAGGGACCCGGCCCAAAACAGCCCCTGTCCATCTCCTCCACAGATGCTGCCTGACCCGTTGAGTTACTCCAGCACTTTGTGTCCAACACAAGATCTCAGAACAGTCATAGTCACACAGCACGGAAACATGCCCTTCGGCCCAACTCATCCATGCCGACCAAGATGCCCCATCTACTCTAATCCCATTTGCCCACATTTGGCCCTATATCCCTCTAAACATTTCTTATCCATGTTGCTGTGCAAATGTCTTATAAATGTCGTTATAGTACCTGCCTCAACTACCTCCTCTGGCAGCTCGTTCCATACACCCACCACCCTCTGTGAAAATGTTGCCCCTCGGGTTCCTATTAAATCTTCCCCTTTTAATGTCCTCTGGTTCTCGAATCCCTACTCTATGTAGAAGAATATGTACAGTCACACTATCTATTCCCCTCATGATTTTATACAGCTCTATAAGATCACCCCTCAGCCTCCTGCTGGTTCAAAGTCTATAGTCTATCCTGCCCAACCTCTCCCTGTAACTCAGACCCCTCGTGTCCTGGCAACATCCCTCTCTCCGCCACTCTCTCTCCCTCTCCGCCCCCTCCCCACCTGCCCACAGCAGGCTGACCATGACTAACCGGTGCCCCCACCCCACAGCTGGTGCTGCTACCCCAGTACACGGAGCTGCCGGGGTTCGTGGGGTCGGGGCCGGCGGCACAGGCCCGTCGCCAGGACATGGAGCGTTACCGGTGCCTGCAGTCGTTCACCGCAGCCGGCACGCCCGACCTCGCCGACGCCTGTAGCCGTCTCCTGTGCAGCATCTCCGCCCTCCTGCACCACAGCGCACTGCGTGAGTGGGTGTGGGGCGAGGGAGGGGGCGGGTTGCAGTGGGGAGAGAGTGTGGGGAGTGAGTGGGTGTGGGGAGGGATGAGGGAGGGAGGGAGGGAGGGGGGGGAGAGAGTGCGGGGGGAGAGTGAGGGAGGGGGGGCAGGGGTGAGGGAGGGGGGGGAGGTGGGGGAGGGGAGAGAGATGGGCAGGGGAGCGAGGGGGAGGGACAAGGGCAGTAGTGAGGGGAGAGGGGATGGGATGAGGGTGAGGGTAGAGGGAGGGGAACATTAAGGAAGGGACGGAGGGGGAGGAGGGGAAGAGTGTAGGGTGCAGCGAGGGGCGCGGGAGTGGGGGGGGGGGGGGGGTGTGAAGGGGAGTGTGACTCCCCCACCCACCTGATTTTCTCCCTTGCACTAACTCTAACTCTTGTCCCTTCCTCCACCCGACACATCTTCCCCTCCCCCCCACCCCACCAACCCCTCTGTCTCTTCCCCTCTGACCTCTCCCCCCCGCTGACCTGTCCCCCTCCACGACCCCATGAACCCCCCTGCCTGACCTGATCCCTCCAACCACCCCCTCTTTCCCTTCCCCCCCCCCCCCACCCCCCCCCTTACCCCCTGTCCCTCTACCCCTGTCCCTCTACCCCCCCCCTCCCTCTAACCCCCCTCCTCCCACCCCCCCATCCCACTACCCCCTCTTCCCCACTCTGATCCCCTCTGCCCCCCCCCCCCCCCCCCCAGCCTGTGAGTGTGACCCTCAGGGTTCCTTCAGCTCGGAGTGCACCAGGGTCGGGGGTTTCTGCCGCTGCAAGCCGCACGTGATGGGGCGGCGCTGTGACCACTGCTCTCCCAACACCTTCGGCTTCGGGCCGGTCGGCTGCCTCCGTAAGTGACCGACACTGCGCCTGCCGTTGTTGTTGAGGGGTGTGAGCAGCAGGGGGGGGGGGGGGGGGGGGGGGAGGGGGGGGCAGGAGGATCTCCGCATGGGAGTGGGGTGGGGTGGGGGGGGGGAGGGGATCAGGGAATGTCACCCCACCCCCTGAACCGTTGCATCACCCACTGCACCCTCTTCCAGAGGCAGGTACATCGCACAGTGTTGATTCACAGTCATAGAAATAGGTGCAGGAGTAGGTCATTCAGCCCTTCGAGCCAGCACCGTCATTCAATATGATCACAGCTGTTCATCCACAATCAGTTCCCCGTTCCTGTTTTTTCCCCCTTATCCCCTGCTTCCTTTAGTCCCCAAGAGCTAAATCTAACTCTCTTGAAAACATCCAGCCAGTTGGCCTCCACTGCCTTCTGTGGCAGAGAATTCCACAGATTCGCAACTCTCTGGGTGAAATTTTTTTTCCTTATCTCAGTCCTAAATGGCCGACCCCTGTGACCCCTAGTTCTGGACCCCAGCCCCGTGTAGAAGTCACAGCATGGAAACAGACCCTTCGGCCCAATTCGTCTGTGCCGACCAACATGCCCCATCTACACTAGTCCCACCTGCCTGGGTTTGGCCCATATTCCTCCAAACCTATCCTATCCATGTACCTGTCCAATTGCCATTAAGATGGAAAGAGTGCAGAGGTTAGGTCTTGACCCGAAACATCACCTATTTCTTTTCTCCAGAGATGCTCTGACCTGCTGAGTTACTTTTCGTTTTGAGCTTTTTGTGTCTCTTCGGTTTAAACCTGCATCTGCAGTTCCTTTCTATACAAGAGTGCAGAGCAGATTGACAAAGATGTCGCCAGGACTTGAGGGCCTGAGTTACAGGGAAAGGGGGGGCTATGGGGAGAAGGCAGGAGAATGGGGTTGAGATGAAAAGATAGATTAGTCGCGATTGAATGGCAGAGTAGAAAATGGGCCGAATGGCCAAATTCTGCTCCTATAATTTATGATTTTATGAAAACTTACAAAAGGTCAGGCAGGCTAGGACTTTATTTCCTTGGAGCGCAGGTTGCTGAAGAGTGATCTTAGAGGTGTAAAAGATCATAAGGGGAATGGATAGGGTGAATACCAGAGTAGAGGAATCAAGAACCAGTGGACATAGGTTTAAGGTGAGAGGGGACATATTTAATAGGAATCTGAGGGCCAACCTTTTCACACAGAGGGTGGTGACTATACGGAATGAGCTGCCCGAGGATATAGTTGAGGCAGGTACTAATAACAACATTTAAAAGACACTTGGACAGATACATGGATAGGAAAGGTTTAGAGGGATATGGACCAAACAGCGGCAGGTGGCACTAGTGTAGATGGGGCATCTTGGTTTGCATGGATGAGTTGGGCTGAAGGGCCTGTTTCCGTGCTGGCCGTTCATGTTTGTCTGCCTCCAATGAGACACACCAGACTAACTCTATCCCCCCACTCATCCTCCACTCCCTCTATCTTTCTACCTTCTCTCTCTCCCTCTGTCTCCATCCTCTCCTTCCCACTCTCTCCTTCCCACTCTCCCTCTCCTCTCTCTCCTTCCCTCTCTCTCTCCTTCCCTCTCTCTCCTTCCCTCTCTCTCCTTCCCTCTCTCTCTCTCTCTCTCATTCCCTCTCTCTCTCCCCCCTCGCTCGCTCTCTCTCTCCTCCTCCCCTCTCCCCCCCTCTCCCCCCCCCCCCCCCCCCCCCCCCCTTCTCTTCCCAATCCCCCAGCCTGTGAGTGCAGCGCCGAGGGCTCGGTGGACGGCATGTGTGATGCGGACAGCGGGGCTTGCAGCTGCCGCTCAGGTGTGCGGGGCCGGCGCTGTGACCGCTGCTTCCCGGATCACTGGGGCTTCCCCGCCTGCCGGCCTTGCCGCTGCAACGGACATGCCTTGGAGTGCGACGCCGGCACTGGATACTGCCGGGACTGCATGGATCACACGGGCGGCCGGCACTGCGAACGGTCAGTACCGAGGGAGCGCCGCACTGCGGTGAGGGAGGGAGCACGTATGCAATGTGTTCGGGATGCTAGGAATGAGGCATCCTTTCTATAACGGGGACGACCAGAACTGCACGCAATACTCCAAATGTGGTCTAACCAAAGTCCTCTAGAGCAAAGATCCAATAGCTGCATCATGACTTCCTGAATCAATGCCCTGACCATTGAAGGCAACTACACCGTATCTACCGATTGGATTAAACTCCATCTGCCATTTATTTTCCACTATCTACTTGTGTTGCTGCTTACAGGGAGATATGAATCCCAAGATCCCTCTGTACATCAATGCTGTTAAGGGTCTTGCCAGTAACTGTATACGTTCCCCTTACATTGGACTTCGCAAAGTGCAACACCACACACCTCTCGGATTAAACTACACCTGCCATTTCTACACCCATTCCTGTAGCTGATCTATAACCTGCTGTATCCTACTTTGACAGCCTTGCTCACTCCCCACAATCCCACCAATCTAGCTATTGTCCACAAACTTATTTAAAAAGCAGTCTACGTTTATGTCCAAGTTATTTATATACCTGAGAAAAGCGGGGATTTCAGCACAGATCCCTGCATAGAAACATAGAAAACAGGTGCAGGAGTGCACCATTCAGCTCTTCGAGCCAGCACCACCATTCAATATGATCATGGCTGATCATCCAAAATCAGTTCCCCGTTCTGGATTTTTCCCCATACAGCTTGATTCCCTTAGTCCTACAAACTAAATAGTAAGGGCCTGTCCCACTTGCCCGAGCTGCTCACAAATTCTCCCGAGTTTTCCCCTTGATTCAAATTCGGAGAATGTTTTTGACGGGTCCGTAGGAGGCCGTAGATGTTTTGTAGCGGCTCGTTGTCCACTGGTCACAGACATCCAGCCAGAATATTGTCCATCCACCACAACCCTCTGTCTTCTATCAGTAAGCCAGTTCTGAATCCATGCGACCCAGTTTCTGTTTCTTCCCGACAGTGATCAGGCAACTGAACCATCCTAACACCAACTCGAGAGGGATCCTAACCTACCATATACCCCATTGGAGACAGTGCAGGAAAGAACTGCAGATGCTGGTTTAAATTGAAAGTAGACACAAAATGCTGAAGTAACTCAGCGGGACGAGCAGCATGTCTGGAGAGAAGGAATGGGTGACGTTTCGGGTCGAGACCCCTCTTCAGACTGATGTCAGGGTAGTGGGCCCATTGCCTTGATATCAGTTTGAAGAAGGGTCTCGACCCGAAACGTCACCCATTCCTTCCCTCCAGAGATGCTGCCTGCCCCGCTGAGTTACTTCAGCATTTTGTGTCTACCTTCTGGGAAGTAGAGAATTTGCTTAGTCTTTCCACAGACTGGTTAGTACGCAACAAACGCTTTTCACTATACCTTGGTACGCATGCCAATAACCTAAACTAAGCTGTTAATCTCCTGCATGTTAATCTTTTGGATCAGCCTACCAAGGGGGACTGGAATGCCTGTGGACAACGTGCTTTACTAAAGGTTTTTTACCATGTGGCTGGTTTCTACAGGTGTGTTGCCGGTTACTATGGAGACCCGGTGCTGGGGTCAGGTCAACAGTGCCGGCCCTGTCCGTGTCCGGACTACCCCGAGAGCGGGCACTACCATGGAGTGTCCTGCCACGCCGACCTCTCCTCCAGCCGCATTGTCTGTCTCTGTGAGACCGGTTACACTGGTAAGGACTCTTCCCCCAGTGAGAATACTCAGTGGGTCGGGCAGCATCTGTGGGTGGAGAAACAGTCCATGGCGGGGGAGGGAGGGAGGGCGTATCTCCCCACGTGTCCCCCCGTGTCTCGTGTCTCCCCCGTGTCGTGTCCCCCCCCCGCGTGTCCCCCCCCCGCGTGTCCCCCCCGCGTAAAGCGTGTCTCCCCCCCGCGTGTCCCCCCGCGTCCCCCCCCCCGTCTCCCCCCGCGCGTGTCCCCACCCGCGTGTCCCCCCCCGCGTGTCCCCCCCCCGCGTCTCCCCCCGTCCCCCCCGCGTGTCCCCCCCGCGTGTCCCCCCCCTTGCGTGTCCCCCCCGTGTCCCCCCCCGCGTGTCCCCCCGCGCGTCGCCCCCGCGTGTCTCCCCGTGTCCCCCCCCCGCGTGTCCCCCCGCGTGTCCCCCCCCGCGTGTCCCCCCCCTGTCCCCCCCGTTGTGTCCCCCCGCGCGTCTCCCCCCCCCCCCCGCGCGTGTCCCCCCCCCCGCGTGTCCCCCCCTCGTGTCTCCCCCCCGCTTGTACTAACACTGGTTTCACAGGGTCTCGGTGCGATGAGTGTGCGGCAGGTTACTATGGCAACCCGGCGGTTGTTGGGAGTCAGTGCTGGCCGTGTGAGTGCAACAACAACATTGACGTGACGGACCGAGCATCATGTGACCCCCAGTCCGGACGTTGCCTGGCCTGTCTCTACAACACTGGCGGGGCCCAGTGCAGCGACTGCAGGCCCGGTTACTATGGCAACGCACTCCAGCAGGACTGCAGGCGTAAGTGGGGGTGGGGGCGAAGGGACAGCTACCATGGTGTGGGGGTCAGAGGTCGCGGTCAGACTGAGAATGACGTTTAGAAGAATGATCGGGGGAATATGGTGTTAATGTATGAGGAGCATTTAATGCCACTGGTCCTGTACTCACTGGTAAAATAGTAATTTGTCCCTAGTCTGCGGTCATGAGTGATTGGAGTAGCATCAGGCCATTCGGCGAATCAAGTCTACTCCGCCATTCAATCATTGCTGATCTATCTCTCCCTCCTAACCCCATTCTCCTGCCTTCTCCCCGTAACCTCTGACACCCGTACTAATCAAGAAGGGGTAGTAATGCTCGTGTACGGGGTGATTGCAGGTCGGAGGGTCGAAGGGCCTGTATCCACGCAGTAACTGTAAATAAAGGGTGTTTGACAGCTTTGGGCCTGTACTTGGTAATGAGCCAAAGGGCCTGTGTCCGGGGGGGGAGCGTGGCGTGCTGACCCCCAGCTGTGGGGATCCTGGGATAACACGCTGTTTGTTCCTCACTGCAGGCTGCATCTGTAACGTCCAGGGGACCCTGACCTCACTGTGTGATGCTGACGGCTTGTGCCACTGTGACCGGGCAGTGGGGCAATGCTCCTGCCGCCCCCATGTTGTTGGTGCCAGCTGTGACCAGTGCGCTGTCCACTACTGGAATTTCGGCCACCCTCAGGGATGTGAACCCTGCGACTGCCATCCGGAACATTCCCACGCCCTGCACTGCAACATGGTAAATATCCCCAATATCTCACTTGGCCAAAGATAGACACAAAATGCTCAGTCCACCTTGTCCTAAATAACATATAACCATATAACAATTACAGCACGGAAACAGGCCATCTCGGCCCTTCTAGTCCGTGCCAAACACGTATTCTCCCCTAGTCCCATCTACCTGCACTCAGACCATAACCCTCCATTCCTATCCAATTTATTTTTAAATGATAAAATCAAACCTGCCTCTTCCACTGGAAGCTCATTCCACACAGCTACCACTCTCTGAGTAAAGAAGTTCCCCCCGCATGTTACCCCTAAACTTCTGTCCCTTAATTCTCAAGTCATGTCCTCTTGTTTGAATCTTCCCTACTCTCGATGGAAAAAGCTTATCCACGTCAACTCTGTCTATCCCTCTCATCATTTTAAAGACCTCTATCAAGTCCCCCCTTAACCTTCTGCGCTCCAAAGAATAAAGACCTAACTTGTTCAACCTTTCTCTGTAACTTAGTTGCTGAAACCCAGGTCCTATGCGACCTCCTGGTTGCCAAACATTTCAACTCCCCTTCCCATTCCCACACTAACCTTTCTGTCCTGGGCCTCCTCCACTGTCAGAATGAGACCACGCGCAAATTAGAGGAACAGCACCTCATAATTCGCTTTGGCAGCTTACACCCCAGCGGTATGATATTGATTTCTCTAACTTCAAGCAACCCTTGCATTGCCTCTCCTCTCTCTCCATCCCACCCTCACCCCAGTCATCCTGCTCGTTTCACTGTTCTTATCCCTTTGTTATCTCCTCCTCCACAGCCAACAATGGACCATTGTGGGCTCCTGATCGGCCCTGATTTGTACGGTACCTTCCCATACTGTTTTGTACTGTTTCCTTCTCCCCTGACTCTGTCTGAAGAAGGGTCTCCACCTGAAATGTCACCAATTCCTTTTCTCCAGAGATGCTGCCTATACCTGCTGAGTTTCTCCAGCATTTTGTGTCTATCTATGGTATAAACCAGCATCTACAGTACTTTCACTTCCCTGTTAAAGATCCCAACGCCCTGAATCAAATGCAATAGGATCCAAATGAGTCCGACACAGAGTGAATCTCCCTCTACACCATCCCATCACACACTCCCGGGTCAGACACAAAGAGTGAAATCAGGTTGTACTCTCTGTCCAGTTACTCAAACTCTTCAGATACCCTCTGCCACTGGCACCTCCCGTCCTTCAAGTTCGTGAGTTTATTGTCATGTGTCCCTGTATAGGACAATGAAATTCTTGCTTTGCTTAAGCACACAGAAAATAGTAGGCGTTTACTACAAAACAGAAAAATATGTCCATATACCATGATATAAATATATACACACATGAATAAATAAACTGGTAAAGTGCAAATAGCAGAAAGTGGTTATTAATAATCAGAATTTTGTCCGAGCCAGGTTTGATAGCCTGATGGCTGTGGGGAATTAGCTATTCCTGAACCTGGTTGTTGTCAGTCCTTCACTCTCCCCTTGGGCCCCTCCACCCACCCCATTGTCTACAGATCTCTCTATCCTCTTTCCCCCCCCCCCCCTCTCCCCCCCCCTCTCTCTCCCCCCCCCCCCCCCCCCCCCCCTCCCCCCCCCCCCCCCCCCCCCCCCCCTCCCTCCCCCCCCCCTCCCCCCCCCCTCTTCCCCCCCGCCGTGTCTCTCTCTCTCCCTCCCCCCCCCCCCCAGTTTCACTGGCCAGTGTGATTGCCGGCCAAGATTTGGGGGTCGGAGCTGCTCGGAGTGCAAGAAGAACTATTGGGGCAACCCAGGGCTCCGGTGCCAGGGTAAGTGTCTCACCACAGGGACCACCGTGCTCTTCCTGGAACTCTGGGGGTGGGGGGCATGATAGGGGAGGGATGGAGACGGTGCAGCTCCAGGGAGAGTTGTTTAACTCTAGGATGTGTAGGAACTATCCCATATTTACGCCTCATCAAACAATGGTCGAGGCTCAGGAACTGCGTAGTTCTGCATATCCGTTGAGTGGCTCAACAATCATCATCGTTACCTAATAAATCAAAATCTTGCTGCTGTAAACAGCGCATTCTGACATTTAATGAACGGTCTAATTAAGGAGTGTCTAGAAAAGCAACGAAAGCAGTATTGTTCAGATAAACGAGGAATATCCGTGTCGATCTTCCTCATCGGAGTTGTAGCTCCAAAGGTGTTTTCTCTGGTCCAAATACACGGTTCCCGTCTTCACCAGCCGACCTGGGCTCGGTAAATCGGTGAGGGAGGGAGGTTTACGATGCAAACAACCACAACAATGATCCAAATCTCAGCTCACACTTTTCCAAATGGACTTGGCAATCCGCCAGCCAGTGCCGCTCCTACAACTCTCAAAGAGACACAGTCAAATTCCTCATAGATTGAAGAAATAATTTTTTAAAAGAAAGCCTCTGAGTCTGGTGATGATCCCGGTCCAAAATCTCACTACTTTTGTTCCCAGCAATCAGAACGGCTCCTCCTCTCACTGACCCGGGAGAGTGTGGTGGGATGGACTAGAGGGAGCTTCACTCTATGTCTGACCTCATTTTAATATACAAAGAGACTTTATTTCACTTTCATAATCTCAGTACAAGCACTGGAACAATCAATATTGCCAATAGTTTACAAACATCGATCAATCAATGATGTAACCTTTTCACACAAAGGGTGGTGGGTGAATGGAACAAGCTGCCAGAGGAGGTAGTTGAGGCAGGGACTACCCCAACATATAAGAAACAGTTAGACAGGTAGCACAGGTTTGGTGGGATATGGACCAAGAGCAGACTGGTGTAGATGGGACATGTTGGCCAGTATGGACAAGTTGGGATGAAGGGCCTGTTTCCACACGGTATCACTCAATGACTCTAATACTTTACAAATCAAATAAATCAGAGGGAGGGATGGAGGGCTTGAGGGAGGGAGGGGGGGGGGTTGAGGGAGGGAGGGATGAGGGAGGGGGAGGGGGGGTTGAGGGAGAGTGGGTTGAGGGAGGGGAGGGGTGAGGGAGGGAGGAGGGAAGGAGGGGGGGTTAAGGGAGGGAGGGAGGGAGGTGGGGGTGAGGGAGGGTGAGGGTGAGGGAGGGTGAGGGGGGGGCTGGTGGGGGGGTGCCTCCTGCTGATACCAGTGCCTGGTGTTCCCGCAGCCTGTGACTGTGCCGCTGAGGGGTCGGACACTCTCCAGTGCGATCGAGCCACTGGCCGCTGCCTCTGCCGACAGGGGTTTACCGGGGCCAGATGTGACCAGTGCAGCCGAGGCTACCTTGGCCGCTTCCCCCAGCTGTGCGCCCTGCCACATCTGCTTCTCCCATGTGGGACGAGGAGGTTGACTGTCTATGGGAGAGGATAGAGGAACTGCGGGAGAGGCTGGATCGGGCACTGGGCACGGAGGTCAACGGCACTGCCCACCGCGCCCTGCAAGAGCTGGAGGAACAGCTGGCAAAGCTGCACTCTCTCATCTCCTCACTGCTCCCCAACAGCACCCTGCACCTGTACCCCCTGCGAAACCTGTCCCGGGACCTCAGGTAGAACGGCACTCCCCTCCCCCCCCCCCCCACCCTCTCTCCACCCACCCCGCTTCCCCCCCCTCCCCCCCTCCCCCTTCCCACCCCCCCCCCCCCCACACTCTCCCCCCCTGCTCCCCACCCCCTCACCACCCGCTTCCCCACCCCTCTACCGGGATTTCAGGTAAGCACTCCCCTCCCCCACTCCCCTTCCCATCCCAACCCTCCCCACTTCCTCTCACTCTCCCCCTCCCCACCCCCTCACCAACTGGATACTCACAGAACTCATTCCCCTCCCCACCCCCACATCAACCTCTACCTGGATTTCAGGTAAGTACCCTGCAGACCCCCCCACCCCCCTCCTCCCTCCCTGCCCCCCCCCCACCCCCCCCCCCTCTCCAATCCCAAACCCTCCCCCATCCTCCAGCTACCTGCCCCTTCCCCTCCCCCTACTGCACCCCCCCCCTCCCCCCTTGCCATCCCCCTCCCCAACCTCTCCCTGGGGCTTATGTACGGTACCCGTGGACAGCCCTTAAGCCCCCACCCACTACCTCCCTCCATTCCTCTCCCCCTTTCCCCTTTCCCCTCTCCCCCCTCCACTCCCCCCCTCCACTCCCCCCCTCCACTCTCCCCCCCCCTCCCCCTCCCTCCCCTCCCTCTCTCCCCCCCCCCCCCCCCCCCCTCCCTCTACTCTCCCCCCTCCACTCCCCCCCCTCCACTCTCCCCCCTCCACTCTCCCCCCCCCACTCTCCCCCCTCCACTCTCCCCCCCCCCTCTCCACCACTCTCCCCCCCACCACCTCCCCCCCCTCCACTCCCCCCCTCCACTCTCCCCCCTCCACTCTCCCCCCCCCCTCCCCAGCAGCCCCCTCACCTCCCCTACCTTGGCAGGGGTTTGTCCCTGACCAATGGGCTGCCCAGAATGACCCTCCCCCCGCCCCCTGTCAGGCAGGAGCTGGTGGCCGTGTCGCAGAGACTGGATGATGTGGAGAGAGCCGTTGCCAGGACTCAGGAAGCCAACCAGGGCGCGGAGGGAGAGGTGGAAGAGCTGGACGAGATGACCCGCAATCTGACCGCAGGCCTCGCCCAGAAAACCAGGGAGCTGGAGAAATATATAAAGATGAGCTTCAAAGGTGTGTAAATGTTTCCTCCGGTGGGGGGGGGGGGGGCATGCTGTGCTGTGCTGTGCTCCCGAGTGCCCTGTTGTCAAAGTCAGGCCCGTTCCCGCTGTTGGTCCCCCCCACTCCCTCTGCTGTGTTCCCACTGTTGGGACATTTCTGTTGATCAGCTCCCACTGCCCTTCACACAACACCCACGCCAGTTACAGTCCTAAAGCACAGAAACAGGCCATTCGGCCCACCTTCACCATGCTATCCACAGCATACTAGACTAGTCCCGTTTACCTACATTTGGCCCATATCCCTCTAAACGCTTCCTATACATATATCTGTCCAAATGTATCCACTTCTATAGCTTCCTCTGGCAGCTCGTTCCAGATATGGACCACCTTCTGAGTGGAAAGAGTTGCCCTTGAGGTCCTTCTTAAATCTCTCCCTTCTTGAAAGTATGGTAGGTTCTTGGTTAGCAAGGGCATCAAATGTTTTGGGGAGTATGGGGCTGAGAGGGAGAATAGATCAGCAACGATCAATGGCAGTGCGGATGGGTCAAAATGTCCATCTTGGTCAGGATGGAGTAGTTGGGCCGAAGGGCCTGTTTCTGTGCTGTGTGGTTTTGCAACTCTGTCCTTCAGGCAAACAAGCTTGCTGCCCTCACTGGGCAAGCCCTGTACGTGACTCCAGGTTCCATCCATTGCTAGTGCTCCTTACATTTGCTAATTGACTTAGTCACACAGCACGGATTCAGGCCTTCAGCCCAACTTGTCCATGCTGACCAATATGCCCCATCTACACCTTGTGTTAGAAGGGTCTCGACCTGAAATGTCACCTATTCCTTTTTTCCAGAGATGCTGCCTGACCCGCTGAGTTACTCCAGCATTTCCTGATCATGTATCTGTTCAACTGTCTTTTCAATATTGTTACTACACCTGCCTTAACTACATCATGAAAAAAAAAAAAGACACAAAGTGCTGGAGTAACTCAGCGGGTCAGGCAGCATCTTTGGAGAACATGGATTGGTGACGTTTTGGGTCGGGACCATTCTCTGACCCTGCCTGAAAATGGGTGTCACACAGTGGTAGAATTGTTGCCTCACAGCGCAAGAGACACAGGATGCTGTCTGTGTGGAGTTTGTCCATTCGTCCCGTGACTGCGTGGGTTTCCTCTGGGTGCTCCGGTTTCCTCTCGCATCCCAAAGACGTGCAAGTTAGTAGGTTAATTGACTTTGGTAGAAATCGTAAATAGTCCCCCAATAGTGGTCAGCATGGACTCAGTCAGCTGAAGGGCCTGTGTCCGCTCAGTATCTCTAATCTAAACAAAGGGTCCTGACCCTTTACAGAGTACTTGGCAGCAGTGAGGGCAGCGTACTGGGAGTCTGGGCAGGCGGAGCAGCGGGTGAACGAGACGGTGTGGGGAGCAATGGGACCGCTGCAGGAGTCGGTCGACACACGGCAGCGGGCAGAGGGGCTGCTCCAGCAACACCAGGACCAACTCCCCACGGACATCACCGCTCACAGCAAGGAGCTGAGGGAGCTGCAGCTCAAGGTGCACAACATGAGCATGGACAACATCAACAAGGTCGGACCCGTTAGCAGTCAGTGGCAGTCGGAGACAGCCCACAGCTGGGAGCAGCGGGTAGTGTGTGTGTGTGTGATGGGGGGGAGTGTGTGTGTGTTTGGGTGTGGGTGTGTGGGTGGGTGTGTGTGCGTGTCTTTGTGCGTGTCTTTGTGCGTGTCTTTGTGCGTGTGTGTGTGTGTGCTTGTGTGTCTGTATTAGAACTTGAAACTTTGTCATTCTCACCTTATATCCATGCCCTCTAGTCTATGACATTTCTACCCTGGGGAAAATGCTCTGACTGTCTACCCTATCTATGCCTCTCATCATTTTATAAACTGCTGTCAGGTTGTGATCAGGATGCCAGGAAAGTGCACCAGTCTGGCCGGTCGGTCGGTCGGTCTCTGTCCCACACAACGTGCTAGTGAATCAGGGAACCAACATGTGCAGTTCAGCGGGTGCAGCAGCATCTATGGAGCGAAGGAAATAGGCAACGTTTCGGGCCGAAACCCTTCTTCCCGTTTCGGCCCAAAACGTTGCCTATTTCCTTCGCTCCATAGATGCTGCTGCACCCGCTGAGTTTCTCCAGCTTTTTTGTGTACCTTCGATTCTCCAGCATCTGCAGTTCCTTCTTAAACATGTGCAGTTCCTTGTGTGTCCACTGGCCCACGATCTCACTGGTCTCACACTGTTCCCCGTCTGTGGCCTGGTCCACTCTCTGTCCTGTACTGCCCCCTGCAGGCTCCCCGAGTCTCCCCGTTCACACCAATCCCCCCCATTCACACTCACAGTCACCCCCATACACACTCACAGTCACCCCCATACACACTCACAGTCACCCCCATACACACTCACAGTCACCCTGTTCACACTCACGGTCCCCCCCACACACACTCAGTCACCTTGTTCACACTCACAGTCCCCCCCACACACACACTCACAGTCCCCCCCACACACACTCACAGTCCCCCCCCACACACACTCACAGTCACCCTGTTCACACTCACAGTCCCCCCCACACACACTCACAGTCACCCCCACACACACTCACAGTCACCCTGTTCACACTCAGTCCCCCCCACACTCACAGTCCCCCCCACACACACTCACAGTCACCCCCACACACACTCACAGTCCCCCCACACACACACTCACAATCCCCCCCATACACACTCACAATCCCCCCATACACACTCACAGTCCCCCCCAACACACACTCACAATCCCCCCACACACACACTCACAGTCCCCCCACACACACTCACAGTCCCCCCCCACACACACACACAGTCCCCCCCACACACACTCACAATCCCCCCATACACACTCACAGTCCCCCCCACACACACTCACAATCCCCCCATACACACTCACAGTCACCCCCACACACACACTCAAAGTCCCCCCCCACACACACTCACAGTCCCCCCCATACACACTCACAGTCACCCCACACACACACACAGTCCCCCCCACACACACTCACAGTCACCCCCCCACACACACACACAATCCCCCCATACACCCTCACAGTCCCCCCCCACACACAGTCCCCCCCACACACACTCACAATCCCCCCATACACACTCACAGTCACCCCCACACACACTCACAGTCCCCCCACACACACACTCACAGTCCCCCCTCATACACACTCACAGTCACCCCCCCACACACACTCACAGTCCCCCCATACACACACTCACAGTCCCCCCCACACACACTCCACCCCCCCCACACACACTCACAGTCCCCCCCCACACACACACTCACAGTCCCCCCATACACACTCACAGTCCCCCCCACACACACCACAATCCCCCCATACACACTCACAGTCCCCCCCACACACACTCACACAATCCCCCCATACACACTCACAGTCCCCCCCCATACACACTCACAGTCCCCCCCATACACACTCACAGTCCCCCCCATACACACTCACACTCACAGCCCCCCCATACACACTCACAGTCCCCCCATACACACTCACAGTCCCCATACACACTCACAGTCCCCCCCATACACACTCACAGTCCCCCCATACACACTCACAGTCCCCCCATACACACTCACAGTCCCCCCCATACACACTCACAGTCCCCCCCATACACACTCAAAGTCCCCCCATACACACACATCACAGCCCCCCCTCATACACACTCACAGCCCCCCCATACACACACACACAGTCCCCCCATACACACTCACACACACACTCACAGTCCCCCCCCATACACACTCACAGTCCCCCCCACCACACTCACACATCCCCCCACACACACTCACAGTCCCCCCCACACACACTCACAGTCCCCCCCATACACACTCACAGTCCCCCCATACACACTCACAGTCCCCCCCCATACACACTCACAATCCCCCCATACACACTCACAGTGTCCCCCATACACACTCACAGTCCCCCCCATACACACTCACAGCTCCTCGTTCACTTACGGTCCCTCCATTCCCACACAGTCCCCCCCCCCCCCCGTACACACTCAAAGTAGCAATGTTACAAAATCTTGAGATTTTAAAAATCAAGTCTGTAATTTATCCCATCAGATAAAGCATAAAAATAAGTTTAATTTGGTACCTAATTCACTTTCATATCTTCAGTATTAAAAAGGTTATGGCTATTTTCATACTCGTAAATTAGCATCTTGTTCCCTATTGCTTTTCCATTGACTTAACACAAAAGCTGTGATCGAGGACAGTCAAAAGCCAATAGCTTTCTTAAAAATCAAGAGAACTGAATGAAATTGTCAGTTATTATAGATTGAAACATTCTGAAACAAATATAAAACATCTAACTTGGATGACCTGAAATTAAAGCATGTAATTAGTTAATTACCTAATTGTAGTTAATTACAAAATTGACGGACGGAAATAGTAATAAATACCCAGACTGCCTTGAAAATTCAAAAATGTGATATTCTCAAGATCAGAATTTTAATATTATTGTATAATATGCTGTAAATCCATAACAGACAGGTAAATAAATTACAACTTCTAGCAATAGACCAAGTCTTTATAGAGAAGATCAGTTGCTAGCTGGTACATTGGAATATCATAATCAGTAGCATCATCATACTCCTCGGATTGTAACCAATAAGCAACCCTGTCCACCTTGTTTTTCCACAACTTTTTAATTTTGGCATTGTAAACTACAAGTTTTTGCTCTTCAAACCACACATGACATGCCTTTCTGCCCATTACTTTCCCATTAAGAATGTCCTGTAGATTCCATTTCTTAAGATTTTTTTAATAGCTTAAGTATCCAAATAACAAACTAATCCCATTCACACAAGAATTCACAATATAACATGATTTTTAAATCTCACTGTCATGAATTTATATTCCAGATGGAAGGAATTTAATGTTGAATTCCCATAAATTAATCTAGAAACATCCACTCGATATAATTAAAATTATTATTTTTTTGCACAATACATGGGACTAAAACTGATATTTAGTATAAAAATATTGACTATGGGTAGACAATAACACAACATATAGACGATTTGGAGGCTCTTGTGACATGATTGTCCAAAAAAAAAGAGCATTTAAATCATCTTGCGAGTGGGTTTTTCGGGAACGCAATCGATTGGAACATTGCATTTGCTGTGAATTTGAACCCCATATCTGCACGAAAAACACTGCCGGTTTGTATGGGGCCCAAATCACATTTTCGCAAATGAAAATTAGATTAAAGCCATCCCGAGAAACAAGTTTATATGTAAAATAGACGACTTACATTATATTTTGTCCTGTTCATGCGATCCGTCCCGTTGTAGGCATTGAGGGCGTTAGAAGATGCTTTTTATTTTAATGTAATTATTGAATTGTCTCGCGATTAAATAAATTAAAAAAATTGGGAACGGAAGTCCGATCAATTGTTCTTCAGCAGCTTAGCAGCCCGAGAATAGCCGCCTCCAATAAGCAGGAGAAAACGGCATTTTAATCTCCCCACCGCCCCCTCAAAGGTGCCATAGTCGAGCACACGGCCAGTGGTGAAGGTAAGTTTTGTAACATACCTACTCACAGTCCCTCTGTGCACACTCACAGTCCCTCTGTGCACACTCACAGTCGGCCCGTACGCATTCACAGCCCCCCTGTTCACACTCAGTCTCCCCCCCCCCGTACACACTCGCAGTCCCCCCCGTTGACACAGTGCCCTGTTCACACTCAAGGAAGGGGGGTCTATGGGTGGGGTCAGCTTCATACAACCTTTGGCCCCACATGTGTGCAGGGGAGGAGGAGAGGGAATGGTGGGTGTGGTTGGGGGAATCGGTGGTGTGGGGTCATGGTGGTGTGGGGTCATGGGGGTGTGGGGTCATGGGGGTGGGGTGGGGTGTGAGGTCATGGGGGGGGGGTCATGGGGGGTCATGGGGGTGTGGGGGGTCATGGGGGTGTGGGGTCATGGGGGTGTGGGGTCATGGGGGGGTGTGGGGTCATGGGGGTCATGGGGTATGGGGTCATGGAGGTGTGGGGTCATGGGGGTGGGGGTCATGGGGGTGTGGGGATTGGTGGTGGGGGCCATGGGATGTCTCTAACCTCTGGCCACGTGTGTGCAGGTGTGCGGGGGCTCGGGCAGCTGTGCGGGACCCCTGTGGGGGGGGCAATTGTCGGGATGACGAGGGCAGACGGCAATGCGGGGGTCCCGGCTGCGGGGGGGGGTCATGCAGTGAGCAGCGCAGAGGAGGCGATGCGGACGGGCAACAATGTCAGCAGAGCGACGCAGGACATGGAGCGACTGCTCAGAGCCATCGACGTGGAGGTGGGGGAGGGGAGGGGAATGGGTGTGGAAGTTGCAGGGGGGGGGGGGGGGGGGGGGTGGGAAGAGGATGTCGGAAGAATGGGTGGAGGATGGAGGAGGGAGGGGGGTGTGGAGGTGATGAGTGAGGGAGGGGGAGCTGGGAGGAGGAAAGGTTGGGGTTTGGTGTGGGAACAGCAGAGGGGGGCTGAGGGGGGGGAGAGAGAGAGCTGGATGGCAGAGGGTTAGTGAGGGAAGGAGAGGGGAGGGTGAGGAGGGGGAGGTCCGAGGGGGGAGCAAGAGATTAGGGAGAGGAGGACTGGGGAAGGGGGAGATGAGGCAAATGGGGAGAAGAGGGGGGGCGATCAGAGAAGGGATGAGGTAGGGGGGCGACGGGAGAAGAGGGGGTAGGAGGTTTGGGGAAGGTGGAGACTGGAAGGGGTAGAGGGAGGAGGAGAATAGAAGGGAGGGAAAGTAAGGGGGGGAATGGAGGGATAGGGAGGGGGGTAGAGGGGCAAAGAGGCGAGAGAGAGGGGGGGGAGGGACTGTGGTGCCACCCTGTGCCTGACCCCCGCTGACCTCTGCCCCTCCCCCACAGCTGGCGGTTGTACAGAATCGGACGGATCGGGCCAGGGCTCTGGCCATGGACACATTGGCACGAGCGGCCGCTGCCCGGCAACAGGTCAACATCACCGTGGGCAACTTGCGTTCCTTCATCACCGCCCTCAAGGACTTCCTCAACGGTGTGGCCCGGCACGGGGAGGGCACACGGATATGGGGGGCACTTGGGGATACAGATCATAGAGTCATAGAGTACCACTATGTGGAAACAAGCCCTTTGGCCCAACTTGCCCACACTAGCCAACAATGTCCCAGCTACACTATCCCTCCAAACCTGTCCTATCCATGTACCTACACAATACACAATACAATTTATTTGTCACTTGAACCTCATAGAGGCTCAAATGAAATGTTGTTTCTGCAGTCATACACACAAGAAAAAAAGACCCAAGACACAACACAATTTACACAGACATCCATCACAGCGCATCTCCTCCTCGCTGTGATGGAAGGCAAAAAAAAACTTATCTCTCCCCTGCACTCCCCATTCCCCTCCCGATGTCAGAGTTAGAGCCCCCGGCGGGCGATGGCAATTGTCCCGCGGCCATTAACGCCGCGCCGGGTGATGCAAGGCCCTGCTCCGGGTCTTGTTGTTGGAGCCCCGGGCGGGCGTTTGCAAAGTCCCGCAGCCGTTGAAGCCGCGCCGGGCGGTGATGTAAGGCCCCGCTCCAGGCACTCCTCGACCCCGCGACTCGGGTGGGTGAAGTCCCCGTTGTGGAAGCCCGCGGGCTCCCGGTGTCTAACTGTCTAACTGTTTCTTAAATGTTGGGATAGTCCCAGCCTCAACTACCTCCTCTGGCAGCTTATTCCATACACCCACCACCCTTTGTGTGAAAAGGATTCCGCATTAAATCTTTTCCCCTTCACCTTAAACCTATGTCCTTGATTCACCTACTCTGGGCAAGAGACTCTGAGCATTTACCCGATCTATTCCTCTCGTGATCATATACATCTCAATAACATCACCCCTCATCCTTGAGGTGCTCCAAGGAATGGAGTCCAAGCCTACTCAACCTCTCACTATAGCGCAGACCCGCTAGTCCTGGCTACATCCGTGTAAATCTTCTCTGTACCCTTTCCTGCATGACAACATCTTCCCTATAACACATTGCCCAGAACTGAACCCTAAATCCTCTAAATCCAGTCTCACCAACGTCTTGCACAACTGCAACATGATCTCCCAACTTCTATACTCGATACTCTGACTGATGAAGGCTAATGTGCCAAATATCTTTTTGACCACCCACTTTTTCTACCTGCGACTCGACCTTTGTGGAACTATGCACCTGCTCTCTGCCCAGAGCCCCACCATTCACTGTGCAGGTCCTGCCCATGTTAGACTTCCCAAAGTGCAACACCTCACATTTCTCTGCATTAAATTTCTTCAACTATTCCTCAGCACACTTGGCCAATGGATCAAGAACCTGCTGCAATTTTTGACCGTCATCTTCACTCTCTGGGCACAGGGACACACAGACCCAGGGGGATATGGGGGACACACAGACACACGGGAATGCGCAGACCTACGGGGTCACACAGACCCAGAGGGGACATGGGGCGAGTGCTGGGAGGTGAGGGTCTGGGGAGTGGAGGGGGTGGGGAGTGGAGGGTGTGGGCTGAGTGGGTGGAGGGGAAGTGAGGGTGAGTGGGGTAATGAGGAGATCTGACGGCCATTGTCCACAGAGGAGGGTGCGGACCCGAGCAGCATTGACCTGGTGGCGGGGTTGGTGCTGGACATTACGCTGCCGTTCGAGTGGCTGGATGCCCAGCGCATCATGCAGGACATCGAGCTGAGCCTGGACCGCGCCCAGAGGGTGGAGACCATCCTCAAGGAGACTGGACCCCTCCTCCGCAAAGCAGAGCAGCTGCGGCGGCAGGCCGAGAAAGCACGGTCAGTGGGGGGGGAGTGGAGAAAGGAAGGGATGAGAGGGAGGGGGGGGGGCTAAGAAGATGGTATAGATTAGGAAGGGAGGGGAGGAGCAGGGGAAAAGAGGATGGGGCAAGGGATGGGACGGGGTGCTGGCTGACTCAGATCCCGTTAGCCCAGAGGTGGAGAGCGTGCAGCGTGACAGCCCCATGGTGGGGGTGATTTCCCATTACCCCGTGAGTTAGGGAAGGGGGGGTGTGATTCTGTCCCCGTTACCCCGGGGGTTGGATTGGGTGAGTTGGGTTGGGGTGGGGTGGGGTTGTGGTGAGTTGGGTTGGGTTGGGTGGGTGGGTTGGGTTGTATTGGGTTGGGTGGGGTGGGGGGGTGGGGTGGGGTTGGGGTTGGGTGCGGTTGGGTGGGGTTGGGTTGCGGTGGGGTTGTGGTGAGTTGGGTTGGGTGGGGTTGGGTTGTATTGGGTTGGGTTGGGTTGGATTGGGTGAGTTGGGTTGGGGTGGGGTTGGGGGTTGTGGTGAGTTGGGTTGGGTTGGGTGGAGTTGGGTTGGGTTGGGTTGGGTGGGGTGGGGTTGGGTTGGGTTGGGTGGGGTGGGGTGGGGGGGGGTGGGGTGGGGTTTGTTTGGGTTGGGTTGGGTTGGGTTGGGTTGGGTGGGGTGGGGTGGGGTGGGTGGGGTGGGGTGGGGTTGGGTTGTATTGGGTTATTGGGGGGTTGTGTTGGGTTGGTTGGGGGACTCTGTGCTGGTGGGTTGCCCCGGTCCGTGTCGCGGGGGGTGCTGACGGTGTGCGTTGCAGGATACGAGCGGTGGACATCCAGGACAAAGTGAACCAAACGGTGGACAACATCGAAGCAGCCAAGGACAAGCTGGACCAGGCTGAGGGAGCGCTGGAGGCAGCCAGCAACAGCACAGACACGGCCAACGATGCCGTCAACAAGGTACCCCACCTCCCCCGGAACTAGCCCACCCCCAGGACTAGCCCATCCCCTCTGGCCTTAGCCCACTCCCCCTAACGAGAGCCCACCCCCTCAGGGATTACCCCACCCCCTCCGCAGTTTAGCCCACTCCTGTGGGATTGTTGCTTCACTCACAGGCGAGAATTTAAACATGGCTGAGGTCAACACTAGAGTCAGTACTGGAGTAATCCTGCAGGTCAGGCAGCATCTCCTGGGAATGTGGATAACCTGTTTATAAGGCAAAGAAAGACAAAATTCTGGAGTAACTATGCGGGTCAGGCAGCATCTCTGGAGAACATGGATAGGTGATGTTTCTGGGGACCCTTCTACCGATTCTCCATGTTCTCCAGAGATGCTGCCTGACCCGTTGAGTTACTCCAGCCCTTGGTGTCTGCTTTTGTAATCTAACATCTAGAGATCCTTGGGTTTTCGCAGGAGTTTCATTGGAGATACAATTTGTATTTAACAAGGAACTGCAGGTGCTGGTTTAGAAAAGAAGTAATAAATGTTGGAGTAACTCAGCGGGTCAGGCAGCATCTCTGGAGAACATAGATAGGCGACGTTTCGATGGGTTTGAAGAAGGGTCCCGACCCAAAACATCACCTATCCATGTTCTGCACAGATGTTGCCTGACCCGCTGAGTTCCTCCAGCTCTTTGTGTTTTTGTAAGTGTTTAATTATCGTGTAATGATAATAATTCAATTAAATTCTTATTTGCTGCAGCCTAACAGGACTGTAAACTCAACGACATACAGATAAATATATAATAAACAGAAAAAGTTAATAAACCAATAACCTTAATACCAGTCCAAAAAACCAAAAGTGTCTACTGCAACCACAGACATGGTCCATAGATGATCATAGTTGCTGAGGGTGTTTGAAGGTCAGCATGGACTTGGTGGGCCGAAGGGCCTGTTTGCATGCTGTATTTTTCAATCAATTCAATTGCTTCTACTTCAGTGGGCGGCACAGTGTTGCAGCGGTAGAGCTGCTGCCTCACAGCATCAGAGACCCGGGTTTGATCTTGACTATGCGTGCTGTATGCATGGGTGACGTGTGTATGGGTTCAAGTTCAAGTGAGTTTATTATCATGTGTCCCTGTATAGGACAATGAAATTCTTGCTTTGCTTCAGCACATGGAACATAGTAGGCATTTACTACAAAACAGATCAGTGTGTTCATATACCATGATATAGATATATACACACATGAATAACTGGTAAAGTGCAAACTGGTAAAGTGCAAATAACAGAAAATGGTTATTAATAATCAGAGTTTTGTCCGAGCCAGGTTTAATAGCCTGATGGCTGTGGGGAAGTAGCTATTCCTGAACCTGGTCGTTGCAGTCTTCAGGCTCCTGTACCTTCTACCTGAAGGTAGCACGGAGATGAGTGTGTGGCCTGGATGGTGTGGGTCTTTGATGATACTGCCAGCCTTTTTGAGGCAGCGACTGCGATAAATCCCCTCGATGGAAGGAAGGTCAGAGCCGATGATGGACTGGGCAGTGTTTACTACTTTTTGTATGCCGTATGTATGGGTACTGTATGTACGGGTGCCGTATGTACGGGTGCCGTATGTACGGGCGCTGTATGTATTAAGTTTGTATGTTCTCCCCGTGACCATGTGGGAGTTCTCCGTGTGCTTCGGTTTCCTCCCACACAGCAAACATGTGCGGGTTTGTAGGTTAATTGGCTTCGGTAAAGATTGTAAATTGTGCCTAGTGTGTGTGGGAAAGTGCTTGTGTACGGGTGATCATTGGGCGGTGTGGACTCGGTGGGCTGAAGGGCCTGTTTCCATGTTGTATCTCTGAACTAAACCAACAATGTGAAGGCAATTCAGTTTTGCCACTAGAGGGAGATGAACCATGAGGGTCACAGCTCTAGAGGTAACTCTCGGGCTCCTCCTGCCTGTGTGTTTTCAATACGGTCTACGGTGGGAAGTGTGCGTCTGACCTGGCAGTCCCTGCTCCTGCACCTCACCACACGAGCCGCACTCTGTGGTTAGTGGCTCTTATTGTCACAAGGAAACTGTGACCAAGGGTCCCAACCCGAAACGTCCTCTATCCATGTTCCCCAGAGATGCTGCCTGACCCGCTGAGTTACTCCAGCACACTGTGCCTTTTTGTGTAAACCAGCATCTGCAGTTCCTTGTTTCTACAGTGAAAATCATTTTTTGCATGCAGTTCAGTAACAATCTTCCGATACATGGGCACAATCATACCTTAGTACACGAGTGTGAGATGAAGGAGATACAAGCAGAAGGTACACAAAAAAGCTGGAGAAACTCAGCGGGTGCAGCAGCATCTATGGAGCAAAGGAAATAGGCAATGTTTTGGCCCGAAACGTTGCCTATTTCCTTCGCTCCATAGATGCTGCTGCACCCGCTGAGCTTCTCCAGCTTTTTTGTGTACCTTCGATTTTCCAGCATCTGCAGTTCCTTCTTGAGATACAAGCAGATGCTGGTTTACAAAAAAAGACACACAGTGCTGGAGTAATTCAGCATGTCAGGCAGCACCTCTGAAGAACATGGATAGGTGACGTGTTGGTTCGGGACCCTTCTTCAGACTTCAAAGAATAGATTACAATGAAGGAAGAACATCACAGTCTAGAGATCCAGTATGGAAACAGGCCCTTCAGCCCACCCAGTTTGTGCAGCCCATCAATTACTCATTCACACTAGTTCTATCCCACTTTCTCATCCACTCTCTACACACTAGGAGTAATTTACAAAGGGCCGGTTCACCTACAGAACTTCCTCCAACTAAACGAGAGTAAGTGAGGTCATCGTACTCGGCCCCTCCAACTCCATCAAAACGATAACAGGCAGCAGCCTTGGAAGCCTAACCTCCTTAGTCAAACCGCCCATCAAAAACCTTGCCGTGATATTTTACTCCACTTTAAATTTGACAAGCAAGTCAACTCTGTGGTAAAAGCTAGTTTCTTCCAGGTTCGTATGGTACAGAATCAACTTCAAGCTCCTCTTATTCGTATACAAAGCCCTCAACGGACTTACACCCCCCCCCCCCCATATCAAAAATCTTCTAACCCATCATTCTACCTCCAGGTCTCACAGGTCAGCCGACTTGGAGTTACTGACTATCCCGCGGTCTAGGTTTAAACTCAGGAATGACTGCGCTTTTGCAGTTGCAGCATCTAGACTGCAGAACTGCCCCCTCCATCGACTCCTTTAAGTCGAGGCTCAAAAACTATTTCTACTCCCTAGTGTTTTTGAGGCCCTCTGAGGGGGCGCTGCAAACAGTTGTATTGTTAGATCTGTGTACCATTGTATGTAGCACATTAGTACCTGCACTGATGTGAAGCACTTTGGTCAACGCGAGTCGTTTTTAAATGTGCTATACAAATAAAATTAGAAACATAGAAATTAGGTGCAGGAGAAGGCCATTCGGCCCTTCGAGCCTGCACCGCCATACAATATGATCATGGCTGATCATCCAACTCAGTATCCCGTACCTGCCTTCTCTCCATACCCCCCTGATCCCCTTAGCCACAAGGGCCACATCTAACTCCCTCTTAAATATAGCAAACCAATTGATTGATTGTATGAGTTTGAGATGTGGGAGGCAACCCACGCGGTCTAAAGGAGAATGTGCACAGACATCACCTGAGGTCAGGATCGAACCCGGGTCTCTGGAGCTGTGAGATGGCAACTCTACCGCTGCGCCATCGTGCCGCCTGGTGTGGTCACTGTGGTATAGGGTGGTCACGGTGTGAGTGCCGGTTTGGTGGTTCCTGGTGTAACTCTCCCTCCCTGTGGTCTGCTTCAGGTCAGCGAGCTACTGTCCGCCGTTGAGACACAGCTGACCACGGCAGCCGACAGGATGGGCAACCTGACAACCGGTGTCCAGGCACTGCAGAATAAAACATCCGCCAACCGGGAGCTGGTGCAGGAGGTGAAGAGGGCAGCACAGGAGGTCCTCAACCGCACACAGCAGCTGAAGGCCGTGAGTTCATCCCCTACCCCCTCCTCATCCCCTCCCCCCCCCCTCGTCCCTCCTCGTCCTCGTCCCCCCTCGTCCCCCCTTCGTCCCCCCCCGACTCCCCCCTCCTCCCCCCCCTCCTCGTCCCCCCTCGTCCCCCCCTCCTCACCCCTCGTCCCCCCCCCTCACCCCTCCACTCCCCCCTCCTCTCCCCCCTCCTCCTTCCTCTCCTCACCCCTCCTCACTCACCCCTCCACTCCCCCCTCATCCCCCCCTCTTAATAATAATAATACATTTTATTTATGAGTCTCAAGGACACCTTACAAAAATTTAGCAGGTAGAGGAAAAACATGTAAGGGAAATGAAATAAATAGTAGAGACATGACTAGTACACAAAGTAAAGACAGAATTCAATACAAACACAATATGAGGCAATTCATGCACATATGAAAAGGGAGGGGGACGTGGGGCTAAGGATAGGCAGAGGTGAAGAGATGGGTCTTGAGGCGGGACTGGAAGATGGTGGGGGACACGGAATTGCGGATCAGTTGGGGGAGGGAGTTCCAGAGCCTGGGAGCTGCCCTGGAGAAGGCTCTGTCCCCAAAACTGCGGAGGTTGGACTTGTGGATGGAGAGGAGAACGGCTGATGTGGATCTGAGGGACCGTGAGGGTTGGTAGGGGGAGAAGAGGTCAGTGAGATATGGGGGGGGGGCAGATGGTGGAGGGCTTTGTAGGTGAGGATCAGGACTTTGTAGGTGATCCGGTGGGAGATGGGAAGCCAGTGAAGTTGTTTGAGGACTGGAGTGATGTGATGCCAGGATTTGGTGTGGGTGATGAGTCGGGCGGCTGCGTTCTGGACCAGTTGGAGTCGGTTGATGTAGGTGGAGCTGATGCCAAGGAGAAGTGAGTTGCAATAGTCCAGTCGGGAGGAGATGAAGGCATGGATGAGTCTTTCAGCAGCGGGAGGTGTGAGAGAGGGTCTGAGTTTGACGATGTTGCGGAGATGGAAGAAGGAGGTTTTAATGACATGGCGGATGTGAGGCTCAAGGGAGAGGGTGGAATCAAAGATCACACCAAGGTTGCGGGCCTGGGGAGATGGGGAGACAGTGGTGCCGTCGATGGTGAGAGTGGGGTTATTGATTTTGCTGAGTGTGGCTTTGGGGCCTATGAGGAGGAATTCTGTCTTATCGCTGTTGAGTTTGAGAAAATTATGTTGCATCCAGGTTTTTATAGCTGACAAACAGTTGATATATGGGAGAGGGGGGGTTGTGGGGGGATTTGGTGCCAAGGTAGATCTGGGTGTCATCAGCGTAACAGTGGAAGTCCAGGTTGAAGTGGCGGTTGAAGTGGCGGAGTATCTGACCAAGGGGGAGGATGTAGATGATGAAGAGGAGGGGCTGAGTACGGAGCCTTGGGGATCGCCTTGAGTGACTGTGGCTGTAGCAGAGGTGTGGTTGTGGAGAGAGATGAAGTGGGATCTGTTGGAAAGGTAGGAACAGAGCCAGCTGAGTGCAGAGCCTTCAATGCCGAGGTCTTTGAGTCTGGTGAGCAGGATGTTATGGTTCACTGTATCGAAGGCTGCGCTCAGGTCAAGGAGGATGAGGATGTTGAGGGAACCGGAGTCAGCAGAGGTGAGGAGGTCGTTGACGACTTTGAGGAGAGCAGTTTCTGTGCTATGGAGGGGGCGAAAGCCAGATTGGAGGGGTTCAAGTAGGTTATACGCAAGGAGGTGGGAATGAAGTTGCGACGCAACGATACGCTCCGGGGTTTTTTAAAGAAAGGGGAGGTTTAAGATTGGGCGATAATTAATTAGAGAGGAGGGATCAAGACCAGGTTTCTTTAAGATTGGTGTAACAGCAGCAGTTTTGAAAGCGGAGGGGACAATTCCTTAGGACAATGAGGAATTGTCCTCCACCCCTCCACTCCCCCCTCATCTCCCCCTTTTCACCCCTCATCCCCCCTCTTCACCCCTCCACTCCCTCTTCCTCCCATTGGTTACCTGTCCCTCTGGGGCCGTGTGTTACTGGTTTGGGAGACCACCACGTGGAGAGGGGGGGTGATGTATGTGACCCTGCACACTCGAACCGTCACCCCCCCCCCTCCCCTCCCCCCCCCCCCCCCCCCCCCCCCCCCCCCCCCCCCCCCCCCCCCCCGGAGTGTAGAAGGTTCGGCATGAACGCGGCGCCCCGCTCCAGGTTGCGGGCAGGGCGACTGGGAGGAGGTGCAGCAGCGGTACCGTGAGCTGAAGGACAAGGTGGATGCGGCAGGAAGTGGCGGAGAGGGAGAGGGTGAGAGGGCGAAGAGGCTGCAGGAGGAAGCGGAGGAGCTGAGGCAGCGAGCAGCGAGGAGCCTGGAACGGCTGGACGGTAAGGACAGTGTCGTCGCGGCCCCCCTCTGCTCACTAGCCCCCCCCCCCCCCCCCCTCTGCTCACCAGCCCCCCCCCCCCCCCCCCTGATCATCACCCCCCCCCCCCCACCCTGGTCACCAGCCCCCACCCTGGTCATCACCCCCACCCTGGTCAACACCCCCCACCCTGGTCATCACCCCCACCCTGGCCAACATCCTCACCCTGGCCAACGCTCCCCCCCCCCCCTCCCTCCCGCTCAGCACCCACAACCCCAGAGCCAGCCAACCATGTCACACACTCACAAAACACGAAACTCGGCCCTTCAGCCCAATCTGCCCACACCGGCCAACATGTCCCATCTACACTAGTCCCACTTGCCTGCATTAAGGGCCGCTGTGTTGTGAGGGGCAGATGTGTGGGGTTGGGGGGGGGGGGGGGGGGGGGGGGGGGGTGTGGGACGGGTATAACCGGTGTAAACCTCCCCCTTCCCCGCAGCTCTACAGAGCAGGTTCGAGAGGAACGAGCAGGTGATGGTGCAGAAGACGGAACAACTGCAGGCCTTGGAGGGCAATGTGACAGAGTTGCTGCAGCACATCCGCGAGCGCTCGCAATACTACGGCTCCTGCTCATGATGCACCGCTCCCCCTGCTGCAGCCCCTCGCATTTATACTGCTCCCTGCCTCCCACAGACACTGACCCGGGGGAAGGTACGGTCAGTGTGGATGGCATTGTGGCCACCACAATGTCATTGAGCTGGTGGTGTGGCTGTGTCTTCACCCACCGCTCCCCCATACTCTCGCTGATACTAAACTTCAATAAATATATCATTCAACCTCAACACTACTTCCTGCACTGAATTATAGAGCGTTGAACAGTACAGCACAGGAAATGGCCCTTCGGCCCACAATGTCTGTGCCCAGCTAAACTAATCTCTGCCTACATCGGGAGTCGGGGGAGATGCTGGCTGGTGTAGTGAGGTGGGTGGGGGGAGATGGGTGGGGGGGGGGGGGATACTGGCTGGTGAAGGAGTGGGGTAGGATACTGGTGGTGAAGGAGTGGGGGGGGGGGGGGAGGATACTGGCTGGTGAAGGAGTGGGGGGGGGGGGAGGTGATGGGGACTGTGTGGTGTAGGTGAGTGGGCTGGTGAAGGGGGGGTGGGTGGGGGGGTGATGCTGGCTGGCGAAGGGGAATGGGGGGGTGGGTGGGGGTGATGCTGGCTGGTGAAGGGAGGAATGGGCTGAACACAGTAGTTACACATTCCTCCTGTTCAAAAATAACTGTGTGGGGACGGGAGGTAAATCCTGGGCTGGATCAGTCAGAAATCGGAGCAGATCTGGGATTCACATGAACGCAATAATTTATGGTTTAGGCCCATGATAGGCCACTCGGTCCTGCTCTCCTGTTCACCCAGGCACCCACCATCCTCTGCAAATCTCATTTAAACTCCCCCCCCCCCTCTCACTTTAATGTTATGCCTTCTAGTCTTCCACATATCCTCCCTGGAGGAAGAAAGGTGCTGACTGTCCACCCTATCTATGCGTCTCATAATTTAATATCAGGTCTCCCCTCAACCTCTGACGCTCCAGAGAAAACAAGTCAATGTTGTCCAACCTCTGCTTATAGATACTACTCCCTAATCCAGGCAGCATCTCATTTCTCCTCGTCTCCAGGACTTGAGGTCATACTCAGAATTAGATGTTCTTTTAGGAAGGAGATGAGAAATGTATTTAGTCACAGGGTGATGAATCTGTGGAATTCTTTGATACAGAAAACTGAGGAGGCCAAATCATTGGATATTTTTATGGTATAGATAGATAGATTCTTGATTAGTACAAGTGTCAGAGGTTATGAGGAGAAGGCAGGAGATGGGGTTAGGAGAGAGAGAGAGATCAGGCATGATTGAATGCCGAGACCGAATGGCCTAATTCTACTCCTATCACTTCTGACCTTATGGTCTCCTTAAATGGACCACCCTGTTTTTAACGCGTGATACCTTGTTCTTAATTCTCCCTCGAGAGGGACTATCTGCACTCTCACCCCATGGAAACACCTCAGGTTTCAGCCATTCTCTCTCCCCATCTCTCTCCCCCCATCTCTCTCCCCCCATCCCCCTCTCTACCTCTCTCCCCCTCCCTCTCGCCCCCTCCACCTCCCTCCCTCTGGTTCGATCCGCACCTCGGCTGCTGTCTGTACGGAGTCTCTGCACGTTCTCCCTCTGACTGCGTGGGTTTTCCTCCGGATGGTCCGCTTTCCCTCTCGCATCCCAAAGACGGCAGGGGTTTGCCGCACCTCGGCTGCTGTCTGCACGGAGTTTGCACGTTTCTCCCTGTGACCCGCGCGGGTTTTCTCCGGATGGTCCGCTTTCCTCTCGCATCCCAAAGACGTGCAGGGTTTGCAGGTTAATCCGCCCTCTGCAGGGAGTGGAGGAGAAAGTGGGAGAACTAGCGTGAACGGATGGTCGTGGACTCGGTGGGCCGAAGGGCCTGTTTCCAAACTGGATCTTTAAACTAAACTAACTGAGTAACTTGAGGTCTCAACCTAGAGTCGTGGTGTGGATGTAGCCCGGCCCATCACACTCCCCACCACCATCGACACTTCCAATCGCTCCACACCCGGATTGTTCTGGGTCTACATCAGAACTGCCGCGGATACAATCCGGGTTGCTCGGATTCTGCTCTGGATCTACTGCAGGCTGAGTCCGGATCCACTCCAGACCCACTCTGGAGCAAGTACGGGTCCACTCGGCGACTCGCTGTGATCCAGCGCAGACCGACTCCGGATCCATGCCGGAGCAGCTCCGGGTCTTTCCCGAACCCGGCGGGACCCGCTGCTACTGAGTCCGGGCGGGGATAGGGGACAGGGGCCGGGACAGGGCGGGCAGGCAAGCGGGCAGTGACTGAGCGGACACGATCCAGTGGACAGGTGCAGCGTGAGGGAGCGCACGCCCGAGGGATCGCCGCTACCATGAACCTCTTCATCCTGCTCGTTTGCGGTGAGTGAGTCCGCGGCGCAAAGTTAGCGGGAAGTTTGTGGAAAGTTTTCGGGGCCGGGGGGGGGGGGGGGGTGACCCGGGGCGGCCGCTGATACAGTTCATCACTCCCTCCTCACCCAGTCACCCCCTCCTCTCTCCCCACCACCCCGTCCTCCTAACCCCCGCCCTCACCCCTAACCCCCACCCTCCCTACCACCCCTAACCCCCCCATCCCCACCCTCCCCACCACCCCACCACCACCATATAATCATCTAAAATTAAGGACACAAACACATCCGTTACTCTCTTTCACACACACCCACACTAAATAAACAGTCAGATACAAACACACAAACTCATTTAATCTATTCACACACACATCACAGATTCATAGGCAGGCACACTCACACAGTTAATCTGTCATACACACACATAATCACACACACACACACACAATCACCACACACAGTTAATCTCTCTCTCACACACATGGACACACACAATAATTAACTCGCGCGCACACACACAGCACACACACACAGCACACACACACACACACACAGCAACACACACACACACACAGTCAACACACACACACACACACACACACACACAGCAACACACACACACACACAGCAACACACACACACAGACAACACACACACGCACACACACACACACAGCATCACACACACACATATACAACATCATACACACACACAGTTAATCTGTGTCACACTCAATCGCACACAAACAGAACCACATTCGCACACTCACAGTTACCCTCATACACACGCATAGTTAATCTCTCTCTCTCTCACACACAAACACACATGCGGGGTGTGTGTGGGTGGAGAGACTGCAATAGGAAGGGTTGTGCTGCTGTAGTCTGTAGCTGTGTCCTGTTTACGAGCTCCCTGCCGCTGCCGCCCATGGAGCGGATCCCGGGAGTTCCTGCCCGGCATTCCGGACATTTCCCCGGCCCACCTCCTGCTGCACTCAGCCAGGAGGTGGGGGGAGGTGAGGAGGGTGCTGGTAGTGCCCTCCTGCCCCGCTCTCCTGGAGCCGAAGGACCAGTTACGTTCTCTGGTCACCCAGTGTGGCCACAGTAGGGCCGGGACTCAGAGCTGCAAACACTCGGCAGGTCGGACAGCAGCCGTGGAGGGAGAAGGAGGAAGAACACTGCTCCCCTCTGACCGATGACCTCTGGCTGGGACAGATGCACGGTGGAAGGGAGCCGTCACACAGCACTGAAACAGGCCCTTCGGCCCACCTTGTCCAGCTCGTCCCAGATAACGGAAAATGTTGTCCCTGAGCTCCCTCTTAATTCTCCCCCCTCTCACCTTAAGCCTGTGCCCTCTAGTTTTAGGATCGTCTGCCCTGGGGAAAGGTCTGTGAGCATTCGCTTTAACCGTACCCTCATGATGTTGCGGTGGCAGCAACGTGCCTGGTACCGTGTTCCCCTCCCCTGTCACTGCGCTCGGATGTCTGGGGAGATTGTACCTTCCCTGTGCTTGCTCCAGCGTGTGGGGACCACAGACAAATCTTTCGCTCTTTGTGTTGAACTGCGGCTTGTCCATGCCCCGTGGCCACATGGTGCATGGGGAGGGAGTTTGGGGTCACACGCAGGCTAAGGATGGCAGATTACCTGCCTGCCTGCAGGATAGCAGTGAACAGGTGTATCTTTAACACAGTCCCGTTAGCTTTGAGTCAGTGTTTCCGAGACTAATTGCAGAGGATTAACAAGTCCTCAGAGGCTGTGAGGGGACGAACTCTGATCAGTGCAGACATCTGCATTACTAATCTGGGAATGTTCTTGTGCTGTTACTGGTTAGATGCCAGCATTGTAACTGTGGAGATTCAGCACGAGATTCAGTACCAGTGGGGATGGGTCTGTCACTGTATAACACTGGGGTACAGTGCCGGTGGGGGTGGTGTGTGTGACAATCTCTGGGTGCTGCCCAGCCTATGACTGGTGTTCTGGGTAACATGAACCCATGCTGGAATGCGGTTTATTTTGGAGCCGGCTTGGCCGACCAGCCGCACATTCCTGGCCGTCCGGCTGTGCGTTCGGTGTGGGGGCTTTGCCAGCGGTACATGGGGCCGGGGTCTGTGGGACTCCTGTCTCGGGCAGGAAGTGGGGCCGGCTTGAGATGCTGTCAAAGCATCTGGAGATGGTCTGGGTGTCAGCGTGATTTGGAGCCTGGGTCAGAGGCCAGGGGTCATCCAGCCCGGGGAAGGTTCCGGAGCCTGGGAAAGTGTTCGGCTGGGGAATCCCACGTAGGCAAAAAGCAGGAGACAGGTTCACTGTGTGTGGACACCTCCCTCCCTTCCCTCACTCTCTCCCTTCACCCCTCCCTCCCTCCCCAACTCCCCTCACCTCAAACCCTCTCCCTCTCTTCCCCCCCCCCCACTACCTCCAACTCCCCTCTCCATCACCCCCCCATCTCCCTCCCTCCCTCTGTCCCCCACTCCTTCTCTCCCCCACTCTCTCCACACTCACTCCCTCTCTCCCCACACTCCCTCTCTCCCACCACTCCCTCTCTCCATCACTCATCCTCTCCACCACTCCACTCACTCCCCCACTCCCTCTCACCACCACTCCCTCTCTCCACCACTCCCTCTCTCCCCCCCTCTCTCTCCCCCCTCTCTCCTCCCCCCCTCTCTCCTCTCCCCCCTCTCTCTCCTCCTCCCTCTCTCCACCACTCCATCTCTCCTCCCCTCCCTCTCCCTGAAGAGAAAGCAATACTCGAGGAGCAGCCCCTTCAAACACAGACAGGGGCCACAGCCTCTCCTTCTCTGCACATATTGGGTGATAGAACCGAACTGCAGGCAAACAGGCCCTTTGGCCCACCTGTCCATGCTCACCAAGTTGGTATACTGTGCCAGTCCCGTTTGCCTGCATTTGCCCCATGTCCCTCTAAACACTTCCTATCCATGTATCTGTCCAAATGCCTTTTAAAAGTCGTAAATGTATCCACTTCTATAGCTTCGTCTGGCAGCGCGTTCCAGATATGGGCCACCCTCTGGGGTCCGCCTTGAATCTCACCCCTTCCACACACACCGGGTGATTCCAGTGTGTGTCGGGGCCTGATGACATGGTGCTGGGTTGAGGCTGATGTGCCCAGCGTGCCATGTACATCTGTCCCGAGTGACCTGCTGGGGATGGAAGCCCGTCCTTCATCAGGGCTTCATCATGCGGGCACCAGTGAGGTTGAGGGTTGCGTCAGTTGTCAAGCTGGAAAGAGTGCAGAGAAGATTCACGAGGATGTTGCCAGGACTCAAGGACCTGGGGAATCAAGATTCATACGTTTAAGGTGAGGAGGGAAACATTTAATAGGAACCTGAGGGGCACATTTTTCACACAGAGGGTGTATGGAATGAGCTGCAAGAGGAGGCAGTTGGGGCAGGTACTATCACAACATCAGAGACATTTAGACAGGTACATGGAGAAGAAAGAATTAGAGGGATATGTCAAAAACGGGCAGTGTAGATGGGACATCTAGGTTGGCGTGGGCAAATTGGGTCAAATAACCTGTTTCTGTGCTGTGTGATTCTGTGACTCTATGGCAGGCAACATATTATCTCGGTGATCAAACCCAGCAAAGGGCGGCACCCCCTAAAAGGACTTTAATGATCCCAGTTCGCAGTGGATCAGTTGCTATGGAGATGCAGAGGTGGGGCGGGTGAGCTAGCGGCTCAGCAGACAATGGCCCTCTGAGCTCCTCATGGGGGGGTGTAGGTGTGGTGCAGTGGACAATCCCCTCCCCCACCCTTGCCCACCCCCCCCCCCCCTCTTTCCCCAAACCAGCTCCCCACCAGTCTGAACCCACTGCCTCTCTTCCCAGCTCCCAGACTGAGGGAAAGAAATTCCAGGGAGAAGAATGAGACATAAAATGCTGGAGTAACTCAGGTCAGGCAGCATCTCTGGAGAACGTGGATAGGTGACGGCTCGGGTCGGGACCCTTCTGCAGACTGGAGGAGAACCTCGTCAAAGCAGATGTGAAGAAGGGTCCTGACCCGAAATGTCACATCCATATTCTCCGAGAGGCTGGCCGACCTGCTGAGTTACTCCAGCACTTTGTGTCTTTTTTTTTTTGTAAACCAGCACCTTATGTTCCTTGTGTCTCCAGTTTACAAGGAGAGGTTGGATAGGCTGGGATTTTGTTCTTTGGAACATGGGTTGAAAGGTGACCTTATTGTGGTGTACAAGATCATGAGGGGCAAGAAAAAAGAGAGCGCTCACAGTCTTTTCCCCCAGGGTAGAGGATTCTAAAACTTAAGGTGAGAGGGGAGAGATTTAATAAGGACCTCGGGCGATTTTTTCACTTAGAGGGTAGTCCGTATATGGAACAAGCTGCCAGAGGAAGTTATAGAAGGAGCCAGCAAAATATCAGTCATGAGACACATGGATGCTGGAATCTGTGGCTAAACACAACATGCTGGAGTAACCCAGCAAGTCAGGCAGCATCTGTGCAGGGAGCGGACAGATGACCTTTCTGGTCAGGGCCCAGCACAGGGCTCTTCATAGATGTGACGGAATCCACTCTTGTTGAAAAATAGAAACACAGAGTATTTTTAAATTAACATGAGACTGAAAGACAAATACTTTTAAAGTGATGAGGAACTGAATGGGGAGGCACAGCAGCGCAGGGCTCACAGAGACCTAGGTTCAATCCTAGAACTGTCTGGCTGTGTGGAGTTTGCACGTTCTCTCTGTGACCACGGGGGTTTTCTCCGGGCGCTACTGTGTCCTCCCACATCCCAATGACGTGCAGGTTTGTCAGTTAATTGGCTTCTGTAAATTGTCCCTAGTGTGTGTCAGATAGTGTCAGTGTACAGGTGACTCCAGGTCGGCGTGGACTCGGTGGACCAAAGATCCTGTTTCCGCGCTGTATCTCTTAATTAAACTAAACTGAATGGTATTGGTGTTCAGGAGTGTCCTTGTACACAGATTAATGAAACATAACACAGACGTCAGCAAATAATTAGGAAAGTATTTTGTCTTCATTGTAAGAGGGGAGGTTAAATACACAATGCACCAATTAAACAGGCCCTTCGGCCCAATTAACCCATGCTGACCAAGATGCCCCATCTACGCTAATCGCACCTGCCTGCGTTTGGCCCATATCCCTCTAAACCTTTCCCATCCATGTAGCCGGGGCCTGTTCGAGAGCAGAGGTCCAGTGCTGTGTCGGCATCTGTGATTGGTTTGGGCACCTCCACTTTTAGCTATGTCCTCTCTCCCGCCCTAAATACCCTGCCGCCGCCACTCTGAATAACTCGTGTCTCTGCGCTGTGTAACGCTTCAGTTTTGGGCTGATATCTTAAACTGATGTTTCCAATTTTAAAAGTCCAGATTTGGATCACAGTTTCCAAGCCCCTCTCCCTGTGGACACCCTCTGTGACAGGCAGTCAACAGGCTCAGGGGAACAGGCTCAGACACAGGGCGAGACCAGGGGTCGGGATGGGTGCAGACTTCAACCCCCCCCCCCCACCCCACCGTCTACTCACTGTCCCGGCTCTCCCCCCCCCCCCCCCCCCCCCCCCCCCCCCCCCCCCCCCCCCCACCCTACCCTGCCAGCGTGTATCGCTGTTGGACACATCAAACCCACTCCCACGTCCCGTCACCACCTCCTCCCACGCCAGGACTCCCAGGCACCCCCCTCCTCACCGTCACCCCCTTCCCCAGTCACCAGCAACAACCTATCCCAGAGATTGTCGACGTTCCCCACCCATCCCCAGAGGTCAAATTATTTGTTTTGTTTTCCATCTGCAAAATAAAAAAAAATTTGTTCCTTGACTGGAACATTCCATTCCCAGGCGTTCCAGCAAGGACTGGGATCGGAGCTCCCTCACCAGTAGATCCACATCTGCTTCTCCGACCCTCGACACTCTCTTTGTCTCTCCTCACAGATGCTGCCTGACCTGCTGTTCCCCTCCCCAACCCAAACACAGCAGCCCCCTGCCCCAAGCACCTGCCCCCGAGCCCCCTCCCCCAAACCCCCCCCCCCCCCCCCCCCCCCCCCCCCCCAGTTCCCACTCCCCCAGTCCCCACCCCGGGCTGGACACCCTCAGCTGGAACCACGAATCAGAGCGATCTATACAGGTCCACCCACCACCGCTGTTCGGACACCCTTGGTTCCAGAGCCTTGCCGTATTGCCCCTTTTGCCGGACTAACAGAGGTCATGGCCTCAGGGAGCCGGGACACCAGCCCACAAGGACGACAGTGGAAGTCGGCTACGGGAACGGATCTGCCGGCTCTGGCCAGGCCGGAGTCCCAGAGCCCTGGACGCAGGGGGGGAAATTCGACCCCCCGATCGACGGTTGAGATTGGCCGCCTCACCCGGCCTATTTTCGGGGGGGACATCCATGGGGGGATTTTGTCCGGATTAACGGGGAGGGGCCGGATCACCAGTTGGTGGAAGATCTGTACTGGACCTGCACTGACAACTGGCTGCATTTACATATCACCTGTGAAACCGCCAAGGTAACCGCCACGACCAAAGTCTGACCTCAACACACACAGTTGCACCATGGGAAGCATTGTATCGGGATGCTTCACACCCTGGTTTGGGAACAACTCTGCCCAACACCCCAAGACATTACAGAGAGTTGAAGATGTCGCCCAGTTCATCACACAGTCTAGACTCCCCACCGTCGACTCCATCTACACTTTATCTCGATAACCATAACCCTATCTATATGCCACACTCTTTTATTTTTTCTCGTTTGTACTTGAGCTGCCTGTTGTCCTTGTGTGCGGTTTGATTGTACTCGTGTACAGGATGATTTGACGGGACAGCACAAAGACAAAGTTTGTTGCTGCATCTCGATACACACAACAATAATAAACCAATACTAACACTGCTGGAAAATAGCCGGACAGATACTGCAAGAGCAGCCCCATCTCAGACGTCTGATATCCGGGTATGAGTTCAAATCCCGTGAGGTTATTAATAAGTATCTGAAAAGTGCAGAGTAAATTTATGAGGATGTTGCCAGGACCTGAGCTATAGGGAAAGGTTGAGCTGGCTAGGACTTTATTCTGTGGAGTGCAGGAGGCTGAGGGGTGATCTTAGAGAGGTGGATCAAATCATGAAGCAGAGGTGGGTCGAATGCCTTTTACTCAGAGTGGAGGAATCAAGAACCAGAGGAGATAGGTTTAAGGTGAGAAGGGAAAGATTTAATAGGAACCTGAGGGGCAACGTTTTCACACGTTGGGTGGGTGTATGGAACAAGCAGCCAGAGGAGATAGTTGAGGCAGGTGCTGTAACTACATTTAGACTGAAACATGGATAGGAAAAGGTTTAGAGGGATATGGGGCAAATGTGTGCAAGTGGGAGTGGTGTAGATGGGGCAAGGAGGGTTTGGGCTGAAGGGCCTGTGTGTGTGACACTGTGACCAGAGGCAGTGTTGTGAATTTCTTGCTATTGGTTTCCAGCTGGGCCTTGATGTTGGTGCTGGGACACGGTGTAAATGATCGGTGTTGACAGACACCCACACCTGGCGCTGTCAGCACCTCGCTAACGGCAGCTGTTGCCCATGGCGACAGCCAGCACCACCGGCCCCCATCCCCACGCTCATCCCCTCGGCCCCACACAGCCCCTGACAGCCACTGATGACCTCTGACATACACACACCCCCCCCCTGACCTCCAGCCAGGGAGCGCAGCCTCACCCAGGGTCCGCAACATTCCCTGGCCGATGGTTGAACTCATTCCCTGGACACCGAAGGCACAGGGGGAGGGTCCTGGAATACACAGACACGTGTGTACGAGGAACTCCCAGCCACCTGAGGCATGTGGACAGCCATGTGTACATGGAGCATGTATAGCTATGTGTGCAACTAACACGCAGTCACACAAGTCATGTGTACAAGGAATGCGTACAGCTAAGCGTACAAGGAACATAGGTGAGGCGTGTGCACACAGAACACGTGCATAGACATGCGCACTCGGATCATTTGTACACCCATGTGCACCATGAATATGTCATCAAGTGAAGCAAGAGCAGAGTTCACCATTCTGCCCCTTGGACCTGCTAGCCCTTCCGCCCAGACCCTCTTGTACCTCAGCACCATTCCCCACGCCCAGCATTTGCAGAATGCCAAGAAATCTAAACATCTGATTCAGTCAAAGAACCTCCACAGTCTCAGGGTAAAACCACAGAGCCAAGCAGCACAGAATCAGGCCCTTCGGCCCACCTTGCCTGTGCTGACCATGTTGGCATTCTGGGCTAGTCCCATTAGCCTGCCTTTAACCTATATCCCTCTAAACCCTTCCTATCCATGTATCTTCATTTTAAAAAACAATAAGTGGAGCCATATCTACAGCTTCCTCTGGCAGCTCGTTCCAGATATGGACTACCTGAGTGGAATATCTTAAATCTCTAACCTCTCACCTTAATCCTGTGCCCTCTGGTTTTAGAATGCTCTACCCTGGGGAAAAGACTGTGAGCGTTCACTTTATCCGTGCCCCTCATGATCTTGTACACCTCAACATGGTTACCCCACAGCCTCCGACGCTCCAGAGAACAGTCCCAGCCTATCCAACCTCTCCCTGTAACTCAAGCCCGCAAGCCCAGGTAACATCCTGGTGAATCTCTTCTCCACCCGCTCCACACAGGTCTGCCTGACTTTTGAAGAAAAGACTGGAAAGTCTGAAGAACGGTCTTGACACAAAACGTCACCCATTCCTTTTCTCCAGAGATGCTGCCTGACCCGCTGAGTTACTCTAGCACTTTGTGTCTATCATCGATATAAACCAGTATCTGCAGCCCCTTCATATACATTCTCCAGGAAGCTGCCTGACTTGCTGACTTACGCCAACACTTTGAAGGGTCCCGATACGAAACATCACCCATCCATGTTGTCCGGCGATGCTGTCTGACCCTCTGAGTTACTCCAGCCCTTTTGTCTTTCCTTGGCAACGTAACACCTGCAGTTCTTTTTCCTACATTTTGTTTGCCTAACATTTTCCAGTCTCTGCAGCTGAATATGGCCATTGACACTCCCTGGAAACTGCTTCCTGAAGGAAACTGATGTCCTTTACTGAGATTAAGGGTGTTTTTCTGTAGAATGCAGCGGATATAGAAGGGAACAACAGGTTTCTGTCCTGCTGTACACAGCACAGAATTGTCTGCTATGGTCAGGGTGAACGGCAAGGATATGTATAAGTGCCCTGTATTTACATATTTACTAATTTTATCAATAGAGACTATTTTGGGAAGAGGATAGTTGGCTGCTGGCACCAAGCAGCTGCAGAGGACATTGGCCAGAGGCACAGACACTAGGCTGGGTGTCCCCTGGCCTGGCCGAGTGGGAGAGGACACGGGGAGCTCTGCCCTCTGGCAAGAGGTACAGAGTGTGACAACGCACACCTCCAATTTCCTCCCAGCTGTTCTCAGGCAACTGAACCATCCTCTCACCAACTAGAGAGCGGTCCTGAGCTCCCACCTACCTCATTGGAGATCCTCGGACTATCTTTAATTGGACTTTACTGTTCATTATCTTCCACTAACCTTTATCCCGTATCCGTATGCTGTGGGTGGCTTGACTGTAATCATGTACAGTCTTTCTGCTGACTGCATAGCACGCAACAAAAAGCTTTGGTTGAAGCTTGGCACCCCTGACAATAAACTAAACTAATCTGAAATTCGAGAGTATGAATGCGTGGAGCTGGTTGCCGGGGAAGTGTACAGTGAATGGCAGCACCTTGATGTACAGAGGAGTCTTGGGGTCCAAGTCCACACCTCCCTGAAAGCAGCAACACAATAGATAGAGTGGGAAGGTGTACGGTAAACTTGCCTTCATTGGTCGGGGCGGTGAGTGTAAGAGTCCGGAAGTCACGATGCAGGTTTATAGGACCTTGGTTCGGCTGCATTTGGAGTATTGCGTGCAGTTCTGGTCGCCCCATTACAGGATAGATGTGGAGAGAGTGGAGAGGAGGTTTACTAGAATGCTGCCTGAATTAGACTGTATTAGCTACGGGGAGCGGTACAAAGACACACACACACAAAAACATCAATTACTCAGAAATCTCACACACACTGCAAAACAGTGAACAGAATAAGACAGTAAAATAAAACAAGATGTTGGTGCAAAACAAAATTAAACACAAGTCCATGTGGTGCAAAAGGTGATCCGTAGTGTTTCGTTACCAAGGTAGGATTCGGGCTGTACGGGTCAGTTCAAGAACCTGACGACACACACGCACTCACTTACACACGCAGACACACACACACACACTTATAAACACAGAGATGCACACAAACATAGTCATACAGAACATCAAACATAAACACACTTAATTCTCTTGCGATAAATAGCAATTTATAATTCAAAGAATGAACACAGTGCACAGGAGGATTTGTGTTGTATTGTTTAGTTACCATCTCTGTGTGTCTCTCCCTCTCCTCACACCCTTCCCCCTCTCTGCCCCCTCCCTCCCCTTCCGCCCTGCAGTGATGGGGGGCACCGTTGCCCAGGCTCCGGACGCTGCCCACGGCTGTGCCCAAGGCAGCTGCTACCCAGCAACGGGGGACCTACTGGTGGGCCGGCAGCGCAAGCTGACCGCATCGTCCACCTGCGGGCTACGTGGCAAACAGCGCTACTGTATCGTCAGCCACCTGCAGGTGAGGGCTGGGGGGGAGAGGCAGCGGGGGGGGGGGGCAGACAGCTGTGCTATATTGCCCCTGTCACCTGCGGGTGAGGGAGGGCCAGGGGGAGGAAGGGGGCGTGTGGGGGGGAGAGGGGGCAGGCAGCCCACCTGCGGGTGAGGCAGTGGGGAGATAGAGATGGGGCAGGGGAGGGTGGGGGGAGACAGCAGGCATGGTGGGGTGAATGAGGGAGAGAGTGGGTTAGAATTGAGGGAAAAAAACTTGGAGAGGGAGGCACCGAGTGGGGAGAGGAGGGGGAGAGAGTCGGGGAATGGGGCGAGGTAGGTTGTGGGGGGGGGGGGAGTTTGAGAGTGGATGGTGGGAGGGGGGTGGCTGGGGGGAGCTATTTGGGCAGGCAATTGGCAGAGTCCTCATTGTCAAGGGCCCGGTTGCCAGGGACCCGTGATCCGGTTGCCAGGGACCCGTGACCCGGTTGCCATGGACCCGTGACCCGGTTGCCAGGGACCCGTGACCCGGTTGCCATGGACCCGTGACCCGGTTGCCAGTGACCAGTGACCCGGTTGCCAGGGACCCGTGACCGGTTGCCGGAGACCTATGGCCCAGTTGCCGGGGACTGTCGGTCCAGTTGCCATGGGCAGTGACCCTGTGACCTTTCTCCCCAACAGGATGAGAAGAAGTGCTTCCTGTGCGACTCGCGCAGGTCATACGACCGGCTACAGAACCCCAACAGTCACCGCGTGCGGAACGTGATCACCGCATTCACACAGTACCGCAAGGAGGCGTGGTGGCAGTCCGAGAACGGTGAGCGGCACCGCTGCACGGCTCACATACAATATACAGCGTAAAATGTGGACCGGTACAGCACAGGAACAGGCCCTTCGGCCCACATTGTCCGTGCCCAACATGATGCCAAGTTAAATTAATCTCCTCTGCCTGCACGTGATCTATATCCCTCCATTCCCTGCATATCCATGTGCCTATCTAAAAGCCTCTTAAACATCACTATCGTATCTGTCCCCCCCCCCTGGCAGTATGTTCCAGGCCCCCACCACCCTCTGTGTGAAAAAATTGCCCCGCATATCACCTTTATACTTTGACCCTCTCACCTTAAAGCTATGCCCACTGGTCTATGTGTGTTTAATTTTCATCTGTATCACCAATAGAACAATGAAATTCCTACTTGCTTGCTGCAGTTTAACAGGCCCATTTGATTTAGGTTCATTATTGTCATGTGTACCGAGGTACAGTGAAAAGCTTTGTTTTGCATGCTATCCAAACAGATCCGATATACCATGCATAAATACAATCAGCCAAACACAAATACAACACACAGATAAGACATAATAATCAATAATTCACTCAATTAATTGCAATGAATGTACAATTGGATATGATTTGGACTTGGCATGGAGTTTGACACATACATCGTGGGCCGAAGGGCCTGTTCTTGTGCTGTACTTTTATGTAACTATAATAGTGCAAAACTGACGTCTGTAGTGCAACCGAAGTCCACAGAAGATCACAGTAGCTGAGGTTAGTGTTGTGCAGCGTTCAAGATAGTAGCTGGGAAGAAGCTGTTCCCGTACCTGGAGATCACGGTTTTCAGGCTCCTGTACCTTCTTCCCGATGGTAGCAGTGAGATGAGAGCGTGGCCAGGGTGCTGGCTGCATTTTTGTGGCAGCATCTCCTTTAGATGCCCTTGATGGTGGGTGGGTCAGTACCCGTGATGGACCGGGTGCTGTGTGTGTGGCGTTTGCACATAATTCCAGGTAGTCTCTATATCCTTCCCACACACCACACATTTGCAGGTTCAGTGGCAGAAATTGTCCCCTGTAAATTGCCCCACGTGTGTGGGTGAGAGATAGAATCTAGGGGAGTTGATGGGACTGTGGAGAGAGTAAAATGGATCATTGAAAAATTGGTGTGAATGGGTGTTTAATGGTCAGCATGGGCTTGTTGGGCTGAAGGGCCTATTTTCTATGTGGTATTGATAAACACACATTTGTTTGGTTTAGTTTATTGTCACGTTGACCAAGGTACAGTGAAAAGCTTTCGTTGCGTACTAACCAGTCAGCAGAATGACTACACATGATTACAATTGAGGCATTCACAGTGTACAGATACATGATGATGGGAATAACATTTACTGCAAGAAAAAGTCCAATAAAGTCTGATTAAAGATAGTCCGAGGGTCTCCAATGAGGTAGATGGGAGGTCAGGACAGCTCTCTAGTTGGATGAGAGGATGGTTCATTTGCCTGATAATGGCTGGGAAGAAACTGCCCTGAATCTGGAGGTATGTCTTTTCACACTTTTGTACCCTCTTGCCTAATGGGAGAGGGGAGGAGGGAGTGTGACTGGGGTGAGACTGGCCCTGGATTATGTTGGTGGGGAGACAGGGTGAAGTGTGGATGGAAGTGAGGGAGGTGTTGGCTAGAGGGCAGGGGTCAGGGAGCACTGCGTCAGGATGGGCGGGCCAGATGCGGGAGGGTGGGGCCATGCAGGGGAACAGTGCAGCCAGTGTGTGGGAGCTTCTGGCAGCTCGGCTCCGCTGGAATGTGTCTGTATGAAGTAATCATCTCTATCGCCAAGCCCTGGCCTTGTACAGTCCTAGACTCACTCCCCACAGAAATATCTCTCTGCTTGCTTGCGAAGCAGGTCTGAAACCATTATTTATCTCACAGAGTCACAGTCACACAGCACTGAAACAGGTCCATGTTGACCAACAAGCCCCATCTACACTAATCCCACCTGCCCACGTTTAGCCATATCCCTCCAAACCTGTCCTATCCATGTACCTGTCCAAGTGTCATTTAAATATTGTTACAACACCTGCAAATTGCCCCTCATATATACAATCATGAGGGGAATAGAGGGATGAGGTGAATGCACAGAGTTCTTTACCCAGGTCGCGGACTTAAGAACTGGATGACATAGGTTTACGGTGAGTGGGGAAAGATTTAATAGGAATCTTTATGGAACGAGCTGCCACAGGAGGTATTTGAGGCGGATACTATAACGACATTTAAAATACAATCCTGTCTCCCCCTCCCCCTCCACCTGCCCACTCCTCTCCCCCCTCTCTCCTCCCTGCCTCCCTCCTCACCCTCTGCCACCTCCACTTGCCCTCTGCCACCTCCACGTCCTCCCCACCCCCTCCTCTCCCCTCTGCCTCCCCCATCCCCCCTCCTCTCCCCTCATTAATCCAGGCTCAGACCCACAGGCACTGAGGCCCTTGTTATTCCTGTCATCGCTGGGGAACGCAGGGTTGTCAGCAGCTAATGTACACAACCCCATAAAAAGCATTGGATTAAGATCACCATCCTTTTATAGTGATGATCCACACAAGCCTGTTTACTGGGAGCCTCTGGCAATCTTCAAACTGTGTGGTGGACTATTCCTGTGATCTCGAGCCAGACAGGTCTGGATAAACCTCAACTCAACTGTCTTTTAAATATTATTTTATTTCAACTACCTCCTTTGGCAGCCTGTTCCATATAATCAGCCCCTCTGTGTGGAAAAAGCTGTCCCTCAGGTTCCTATTAAATCTTTCCTCTCTCACCTGAGACCGATGTCCTCTTGCTCTCCCCTGAGTAAACTCTGTGTGTTCACCTTATCTGTTCCCCTCAAGGTTTTACTCACCTCTATAAGATCACCGCTCAGCCTCCTGCGCTCCAAGGAAAAAAGTCCTAGCCTGCCCAACCTCTCCCTGTAGCCCAGACCCTCGAATCCTGACAACATCCTCACCACTCACAGTATGGAAGGGTTTGATGGTGTAAAGAGGAGAGAGGGTCCTGGGAGCCGGCGGGAGGGGAGATCGGGAGAATGTTCCCGGCAGTGTGATAATGATCTCGGACAAGCTGCATGGATGAGCGGAGGAGATGATCCAATGGGAGTTTGTACAAAGAAGTGGCAGAGGTCCCAGCCTGGTCTAGTCTTTGTGTTTGGTGTTTGGAGTATTATGCTCAGTATAATTATAATAATAATAATAATAATATATTTTATTGTCATTGTACATAAGTGCAACAAGATTTGGGTATGCAGCTTCCATCCGATGTCATAACTTAAATAACTAATAACATTTAGACGGATACCCCGACAACATGGTAAATAGTAAATAGTCAAAACAGTTCAAACAGACTAAAGTGCAGATGTGTCTGTGCGACGTGACCATCTGAGGGAGACAGTCCATGGGGGTGGGGGGCACTCAGCAGGGCCGGTTCAGAGCCACTGATAGCTCTGGGAATGAAGCTGTTCCTGAGTCTGGAGGTGCGGGCGTAGAAGGCCTTGTAACGTCTGCCGGAGGGAAGTAGTTCGAACAGTCTATTACAAGGGTGTGGGGAGTCTTTATGGATGCTGACGGCCTTCCTGAGGCACCGTGTTGGTCACCCTGCTGCAGGAAGAATATCATTAATGATGATGTTGCCAGGACTCGAGGGGCCTGAGCTACAGAGACAGGTTGGACAGGCTAGGACTTTATTTCTTGGAGCACAGAGGTGACCTTGTAGAGATCATGTATAAGATCATGAGGGGGATAGAGAGGGTGAATGCACAGAGTCTTTTACCCAGAGTAGGGGAATCAAGAACCAGAGGACATAGGTTTAAGGTCAGGGGGAAAGATTCATTAGGAACCTGAGGGGCAACTTTTTCACACAGAGTACGAGCTGCTAGAGGAGGTAGTTGAGGAGGGCAGGTTTAGGGGAATATGGGCCAAATGCGGGTCAGTGGGACTAGTGTAGATGGGACTAGTTGGTCGGCATGAAGAACCTGTCTCCGCATCATGAAACTGTGTGACCCCCCCCCCCCTGTCTCCTCCCAGGTGTTTCTGACGTCCATCTCCAGCTGGACCTGGAGGCAGAGTTCCACTTCACCCACCTCATCATGACATTCAAGGTGAGCACCGCACCCTCGCCCGGCGGGGGGGGGGGGAGGGGGGGTTCAGTGGAAGGGTTAGCAGAGGGAGGGAGGACATTGGGAGGATGGGGAGATGTCAGTGGGATGGGCGATGTGGGCTGGGTGGGAGGGTTACTGGAAGGAAGGGGCGGTGTGAAGAGGGGAGGTGGAGCGAGGGTTTGGTGGGGGGGGAGGGGAGGGTTAGCAGTAGGAGGTATGATGTTGGGAGGAGGGGGGTGGGGTGTGTTGGAGGCGGGGGGGGGGGTGGGCGGGAGGGTTACTGGAAGGAAGGGGGGGTGGAGTTCAGTGAGAGCGGGGGTTTGGTGGGGGGGAGGGGAGGGTTAGCAGTGGGAGGTATGATGTTGGGAGGAGGGGGGTGGGGTGGGTTGGAGGAGGGGGTGGGGTGTGTTGGAGGAGGGGATGGGGTGGGCGGGAGGGTTACTGGAAGGAAGGGGAGGTGGGAGTGCGGGTGGGTCCGGATGAGGACTGGAGTTGAAGACCCCCCTGCGTTGTCTCCACAGACGTTCCGGCCAGCGTCCATGCTGATTGAGCGGTCAGCAGACTTTGGCCGCTCCTGGCAGGTTTACCGCTACTTCAGCCACGACTGCGCGACGGACTCTCCCGGCGTCCGGCGTGGCCCACAGCGGGAGGTCGACGAGGTCATCTGCGAGTCCCGCTACTCAGATATCGAGCCCTCCACCGAGGGGGAGGTGAGGGGAGCTCAGCCTGCGGTCACTCTTACAGCTACAGGCCATTCGACCCACCATGCCCATACTGTCCTTCAAGGGGGAGGTGAGGGGCAGTGGTTTGTGGTTATTCCCAGGGCAACAGGCCCTTCGGCCCACAGCTGCAATACTGTCCACTGAGGGGGAGGTGAGGGGGTATCGGTCTATGGTCACTCTCAGAGCTACAGGCTCTTCAGCCCAACACACCTATATTGTCCTCTGAGGGGGCAGTGGTCTGTGGCACTCCCAGAGCTACAGACTCTTCAGCCCACATTGGCCATACTGTTCACGGGGAAGGTGAAGGAGGCTCTGCCTGTGGTCACTCTCACTGCAACAGGCCCTTCAACCCACAATGTCTGTGCTGACCCTAATGCCAAGTTAAACCAATCCCATCTGGCTGCACAATTTCTACCCCCTTCCATTTCACACCTAATACCCTTTAAACATAAGGTCATAGAACAGCACAGGAACAGGCCCTTCAGCCCACAATATCCATGCCCAATTTAAACTAATCTCTGCACGTGATCCATATCCCTATTCCCTGTATTTTGTTTGATTGAAACAGTTCAGGGAAACAGGCCCTTCAGTCCACCGAGTCCATGCCGACCATCGATCACCCGTTAACACTAGTTCAATATTGTCCCAATTTCCCACCCACTCCCTACACACCAGGGGGCAACTTACGGAGGGCCGGTTAACCTACAAACCCACACGTCTTTGTTGTGTGCAGGTGATCTTCAGAGTGCTGAACCCAGCCATTGCCATCGAGGATCCCTACAGCCCCCGCATCCAGAGTGAGTAGTGGGCACTGGGGGGGGGGGGGGGGACATGGAGGGGAGAGGGAGGGGGGGGGGGGTACGTGGAGGGGCGAGGGAGGGGGGGGGGGTAACAGGGAGAGGGTATGGAGTTATGGAGGGGGGGTATAGAGAGGGAGAGGAGTATGGATGGGAGGGGCTGGGTTCAGGGATGGGCAGCTGGAGGGAGGGGCTGGGGGGAGCGGGAGGGGTATAGTGTGGGGGGTGAGGGGGTTATGGAGGTGGATGTGGGAGAGAGGCCACTGGGCGAGGTCTTTGACTGGGAATCGATGGAGGAATTGAAGTTGTTTCTGATGGGACTTGCTGCTGGGTAAAGACTGATACGGGCTCATCCTAATGTTTAACCCACACTCTGCCTGTGAGAATAAATTACAGACCTTCACAACCTCAGAAGTCGTCTGTGTGGAGTTTGCACGTTCGCTCTGTAACCACGTGGGTTTCCTCCGAGCGCTCCAGTTTCTTCCCACATCCCAAAGACATGTGGGTTTGTCGACAGCCTGAAGAAGGGTCTCGAACAGAAACGTCACCTATTCCTTCGCTCCATAGATGCTGTCTCACCCGCTGAGTTTCTCCAGCATTTTTGTCTCCCTTCGCGTTTGTAGGTTAATTGGCATTGGTAAAAAACATTTTAAAAAGTTGACCCTGTTGTATAGAATAGTGCTAGTGAACGGGGTGACTGTTAGTCGGCTTGAGGACCTGTTCCCATGCTGTATCTCTATCGTCTAAGTAAAGTATAAAGTAAAAGAGGAGAGATACGGTCAGCTGTCATAGAAACATAGAAAATAGGTGCAGGAGGAGGCCATTCGGCCTTTTGAGCCAGCACCGCCATTCAATATGATCATGGCTGATCATCCAAAATCAGTTCCCCGTTCCTGCTTTTTCCCCATATCCCTTGATTCTGTTAGCCCTAAGAGCTAAATCTAACTCTCTTGAAAACATCCAGTAAATTGGCCTCCACTGCCTTCTGTGGCAGAGAATTCCACAGATTCACAACTCTGGGTGAAGAGGTTTTACCTCATCTCAGTCCTAAATGGCCTACCCCTAATTCTTAAACGGTTAAACAGAACCCCTGGTTCTGGACTCCTTCAGCATCGGGAACATGTTTCCTGCATCCAATCCCTTAAGAATTTTAAATGTTTCTATAAGATATCCTCTCATCCTTCTATCGTCCGTGATGATGGCTACAGTCTCCAGCACTCCTGGCCATCTCTCCTCTCTGGTGAACTGCACATTGCCTTCTGTGCTAGGGTTTGTGCCAGGGCCATATGGAGCTTGAGTCAGTGACTCACAGCTCTCTGGAGCCTTTTCTCTGCTGTAAACAAACCCACGCTGTACAATCTCTGTCCGCCTCAGAAGCCTGAAAACCACCGTTTCTGTGTTTCCCTTGCTTGATAACCTTGTATATTCAGCTTTAAGTAGACTCAAGGAACTGCAGGTGATGGGTAACATAAAAAGACACAAAGCGCTGGAGTAACTCAGCGAATCAGGTGGCATCTCTGGAGAACCTTTCAGGTCGGGATCCTTCTTCAGATTGAGAGTAATGGGTGGGGGGAAGGAGAAAGCTGGAAGAGAGGTGGGGTCGGGACATTATGTTTAGAGATACAGCATGGAAACAGGCCGTTCGGCCCACCGAGTCCATGCCAACCATCGATCACCCGTTCACACTTGTTGGTGTGATCCCACTTTCACATCCACTCCCTGCAGGTTAGGGGCAATTTACAGAGGTCAATTAACCTACAAGCCTGCACATCTTTGTGATGTGGGAGGAAACTGGAACACCCGGAAGAAACCACGTGGTCTCAGGGAGAACGTGCAAACTCCACACACACACACACACACACACACATGCACACAGACAGCACCCGAGGTCGGGATCAAACCCGGGTCTTGGGCACTGTGAGTCAGCAGCTCTACCCACTGCCACCACTTTTACACAGAGAGTGGTTGGTTATCCCTGCAACTCGCTGCCTGGAAGGAGGTGGGAGCAGCGCTTTCAGAAGGGAATTGGGTCAACGATGCTTCCTAATCCTAATGCAATGCAGCCCAGAGGTGGTGCAGCACAGAAAGAGGCCATTCAGCCCATCAAACCTGTGCTGGCCTTTGTACAATCACCCCACCCCTCCCAAACCAAACATTGGGAAGAGTGGGAGGGGGAAAATATGCACGTAGAGATCAGGAGTTTGGAAAAATAATTGAATGATTTAAAAGGGGATCCTTAAGTTCTATAAATAAAGTGACAGCAGAAGACCCCTCAAGCTTGAAGTTTAGTTTAGCTTAGTTTATTGTTATGTGTACTGAGGTACAATGAAAAACTTTTATAGCGTGCTATCCAGTCTCAAGAAAGAATATACATGATTACAATCGAGCTGTCCACAGTGCACAGATACATGATAAAGGGAATAACATTTAGTGCAAGATAAAGTCCAGTAAAGTTGGATTAAAGGTAGTCCGAATGTCTCCAATGAGGTAGATGGGAGGTCAGGACCACTCTCTAGTTGGTGAGAGGATGGGTCATGAGTTGCTCATGTTCCACATCTTAGCTGCCGTGGGGAGACTACAACTGCATGGGAACGTGAAGAGCCAGGGATGGGAAGTGTGCAGTGGTGGTGACGTTTCACTGATGGACCTCCCCTCCCCTCCTCTACCCTCCTCTCCTCTCACTTCCCCTCCCCTCCCTTTTCTTCTTCTCCTCTCCTCCCCTCCTCTCCCTCCCCTCCCCTCTCCCCACCCACCCATCCCCTCCCCTCTTCTCCTCTCCTCTCCCCTCCCCTCCTCTCTCCCCACCCATCCCATCCCCTCTTCTTCTCTTCTCCACTCCCCTCCCCTCCCCTCCCCTCTTCTCCCCTCCCCACCCCTCTTTTCCTCCCCTCTCCCCTCCCCTCTCCCACCCACCCCTAGATCTGTTGAAGATCACCAACCTGAGGGTGAACTTCACCAAGCTGCGGACGCTGGGTGACAATCTGCTGGATACGCGGCGTGAGATCAAGGAGAAGTACTACTACGCTTTGTACGAGCTGGTGGTGCGCGGCAACTGCTTCTGCTATGGCCACGCCAGCGAGTGCGCGCCCATTGCCGGCGTCCCTGGCAACATCGAGGGCATGGTAGGAGGTTTGGCGACCCACCCAGCAGTGGGGCACCAGGCGGCTGGTGAAACGGCCACTGGGACAGAGGGAAGGGGATGGTGGGACAGACGGCAACCTCTTAAAATGGATTGAGATCTTTTTGACACAAGGAGGCACCAGCGAGTTCTCTTGGAGGGAGAGACGTCTATTGAAACTTCTGTGACATCAGGTGTACCACAGGGGACTGTCATGGGTCCATTGCTCTTCCTACTGTATATCAATGACATTCTTAATACAGCTTCGTCCAGAGTTCGACTCTTCGCAGATGATGCCGTAATTTATAGAGAGATTAAAACACCAGAAGGCAGCTTGTCCTTACAGAAGGATGTGGATGCCCTCTGTGAGTGGGGGAAAACCGGGCAGATGTCATTCAATACAACCAAATATCATACCATGCATGTCTCAAGTCAAGTCAAGTCAAGTTTATTTGTCACATGCACATACGAGATGTGCAGTGAAATGAAAAGTGGCAATGCTCGCGGGACTTTTGTGCAAAAGACAAACAACAAAACAACCAAACAAATTATAAACACAATCATAACACACATATTCTTTTACATAATAAATAATGGAAGGAAAAAACGTTCAGTAGAGTTAGTCCCTGGTGAGATAGGCGTTTACAGTCCGAATGGCCTCTGGGAAGAAACTCCTTCTCAACCTCTCCGTTCTCACCGCATGGCAACGGAGGCGTTTGCCTGACCGTAGCAGCTGGAACAGTCCGTTGCAGGGGTGGAAGGGGTCTCCCATGATGCTCTGGAGTTGCACCTCCTGTTGTATAGTTCCTGCAGGGGGGTGAGTGAAGTTCCCATAGTGCGTTCGGCTGAACGCACTACTCTCTGCAGAGCTTTCTTGTCCTTGGCAGAGCAATTCCCAAACCAGATGGTAATGTTCCCGGACAAGATGCTTTCCACCGCCGCTGCGTAGAAGCACTGGAGGATCCTCGGAGACACCAGAACCAGAACCAGGGCAGTGGGTCAGAGGGGAGGGTGCTGTGTCGGGGTTGGAGTACTGGGTCCAGCCAGACCGCCGGGATGGTTGACCAGGTGAACACAGTAGTGGGTGCATGGAGCGAGCTGCCAGAGGGGGCAGTTGAAACATGTGCTCTCACTATGCTCTCACATCCAGGCAGAACTCTATACACCCCTTCCTAGTTTAACAACATCCTCCCCATAACAGGGTGACCAAAACTGAACGTAATACTCCCAAGTGCGGCCTCACCAATGTTTTGTGCAGCTGTAACATATCAATCCAAATTCTACTCTCAATACTCCAACTGATGAAGGCCAATGTACAAAAAGCCTTTTGTCACACCCTATATACCTGTGACGCCACTTTCAGGGAACTATGTACCTGCACTCCTAGATACCTCTGCACTGGGAGAGGGGAGGGCCAGGAGGGGTCGGGTGGGGTAGTGTGGGGGGATTGATGTGTGAGGGCCAGGGTGGGATTGCCCACTGCACTGACACTCCTCCTCCCTGCCACCAGGTACACGGGAGGTGCGTGTGTAACCACAACACACATGGGCTGAACTGCGAGAAATGTGCAGACTTCTACAACGAGCGTCCCTGGAGGCCGGCTGAGGGCCGAAACACCAACGCATGCAAACGTCAGTGTGGGGAGAGGGTGGGGGGGGGGGGGGGTGAGAGGGGCGGATAAGGGTGTCCTGGCAGGGGAGGGATGGGGAGTTGTTGGGGGTGGTGGAGGTGAGGGTGAGGGGTTCCTGCGTGGCTGGGTGGTAACGGTGACCCTGCGGTTCCAGGCTGCGACTGCAACAACCACCCTGCTGCTGCTGCCACTTTGAAATGGGGAGGGTGGAGGAGGTGAGGGGTGAAGGATGGGAGGTGAGGGGGGACGATGGGAGGGGTGGACAGTGCGGGTGAGGGGTGGACAGTGAGGGGTGAAGGAAGGGAGGTGGGGGGTGGGGGGGGGGTGGAAGATGGGGGGGGGTGAGGGGGTGGACGATGGGGGTGGGGGTTGGACGGTGGGGTGGATGATGGGAGGGTGGATGATGAGGGTGGGGGTGGACGATGGGGGTGGGGGGGTTGGTGGACGATGAGGGTGGGGGTGTGGATGACGATGGGGGGGTGGGGGTGGACGATGGGGGGATGGACGGTGGGGGTGGGGGGGTGAGGGGGTGAAGGAAGGGAGGTGGGGGTGAGGGGTGGACAGTGTGGGTGGGGTGGACAGTGAAGGTGAGGGGTGGATAGTGGGAGTGAGGAGTGCCGGGGCCTGGCAGTGATGGTGACCCTGTGGTTCCAGGCTGCGACTGCAACAACCACTCTGCCCGCTGCCACTTCGACATGGCGGTGTTCCTGGCAACGGGCAATGCCAGCGGCGGCGTGTGTGACGACTGTTTCCACAACACCATGGGCAAGAACTGCGAGATGTGCAAACCATTCTACTACCACCACCCGTCCCGGGACATGCGTGACCCACGCGTGTGCATGCGTGAGTATCCGGGTACCGGCTGGGAACCAGGGGTGGGGGGGAGAAGGTGGTCTCAAACTGCCTGAGAGGGTAGTTGATTCCTCTTGTTCTTGACTCCCCTACTGCGAGTAGGAGACTGTACATTCACCCTATCTATTCCCCTCATGATTTTACACACCTCTATATGATCACCCCTCAACCTCCTGCACTTGAAATAATAAAGTCCTCACCTGCCCAACCTCTCTGTAGCTCAGGCCCTCGAGTCCTGGCAAAATCCTTGTAAATCTTCTCTGCACCCTTTCCAGATTAATGACATGCTTCCTGTAACAGGGTGACCAAAGCTGAACACAATACTCCAAGAGCAGCCTCACTAATATCCTGTACAACTGGAGCATAATGTCCCAGCTTCTATATTCATACCCTGACTGATAAAGGCCAATATACCAAAACCCTTCTTTGCCACACTATCTACCTGTGACCCCACATTCAGGGAACTATGTACCTGTACTCCTAGATCCCTCTGCCCTACCACACCCCCCAGAGCCATGCCCTTCACTGAGAAGGTCCTGCCCTGGTTTGACTTCCGTACTATGCCGGCAGGTGGAGGGGTTAAGGGGATGTGGGGTTTAGGCGGGAGGGGGGGGGAGGTTACAGGGTGTAGGGTTTAGGTGGGGAGGGGGGGGGTTACAGGGTGTGGGGGTTATGGGGCATGCGTGGGGTCAGCTGTGAGAAGGTCAGCGTCTCTGTATGCTGCAGCCTGTGACTGTGACCCGGACGGCTCGCTGGACGGAGGGATGTGTGACGGACGTGAGGAGTCCTCGCTGGGAGCGCTGGCCGGGCAGTGTCGGTGCAAGGAGCACGTGCAGGGAGCACGTTGTGACCAGTGCAAGGCCGGCTACTACGGACTCAGTGCAGCCAACCCACAGGGCTGTCAGCGTGAGTGCCCCACACCACACCCCCACCTAATACCCCTCCCCACTCCCCCACCCTCCCTCCGCACATCCCTCCCCTCCCTCCTCAACCCCACAGCATGCGTGTACTGCACCACACCCACCCCCCTCACTGCACCTCCCCCCCCCCCCGAACGCCCACCGTCCCGTCACGTCCCGTCGGCCTGCGGGTGTGCCTCACACTACTGCACCTCCTCCCCTCCCCACCACCGTCCCACCCACCCCATACCATGCTCTTGTTCCTCTGCCCCCCTCGCTGCACCCCCCCCTCCAACTGCCCCTCTCACCGCAAACCCGCAAAGCTGTCAGCACCTCTATCCCCTCCCCCCACTGTCCCCCCTCCCACTGCAAACCCTTGAGGCTGCCTTGTGTGCGCCTGGTGCCGCACCGCCCCTCCCCCTCTTTGCACCTCCCTCCCCTCTCCTGCCCTCCTGCGCTGCCCCCTCTCACCTCGCTGCCCCACCCTCAGTGCCAGTCTGTTTGCAGCTTGCTGGTGCGACCCCCGTGGGACGGTGCTTCGCCCTGTGACCCGTGACCCCGTCACTGGCGACTGCTTCTGCAAGAGGCTGGTGACCGGGCGGCGCTGTGACCAGTGTGTGGTGAGTCCCTATTCTCCCCCCCCCCACCCACCCCACCCCCCCTCCACAGTGTGTGGTGTGTCCCTCCCCCTCCTCATCGCGTGTGTGTGTGTGTATTCACATGTCCATGCCGTAATTGTGCCCATGTGTGACCGTGTATTTGCTGTGGTGAATGGCCAGCGCTGTGACTGTCCCGGTACATGTGTGTGCAGGGGTGGTGGTGTAAGTGTGCCGGGTGTGTGGGCGAGTGCGGTGGTGTGAGTGTGCCGGGTGTGTGCGATGGTGGTGGTGTGACCCTTGTGCTAATACAGTGCTGTGTTGCAGGGGGAACACTGGGGGCTGAGCCACGATGTCAGCGGCTGCCGGACCTGTGACTGCGACCTGGGTGGAGCGCACGACAACCAGTACGTGGGGAGGGGGGAGGGGGGGGGCAAGGGGGAGAGCTGGGGTGGGTGAAGAGGAGGGAGGGGGAGATTTGGCCGGGGCGAGATTTTACCAGAATTATGCCGGAATTAGATGGTTTCAGGTAGTGGGAGAAGTTGGACAAACTCTGGAGCGTCAGTGGTTGAGGGGAGATCTGATGGAAGTATATAAACTGATGAGAGGCATAGATAGGGTAGAGAGTCAGAACCTTTATCCTCCAAGGTGGAAACGACCAGAGGGCATAGATTTAAGGTGAGAGGGGCAGATTAAAGATGATGTGCGGGGCATGTTTTTTACACAGTGGGTGGTGGGGGCAGATACCATAGTGGTGTTCAAGATGGTTTGAGATAGATACATGGAAATACAGGGAATGGAGGGGTATGGATCACGTACAGGCAGAGGAGATTAGTTTAACTTGGCGTTATGTTGGGCACGTACATTGTGGGCCGAAGGGCCTATTGCTGTGCTGTACGGTTCTACGTTTGGAGGAAGTCGAGACGTGTCCGCACACGCTGACTGCCGTCTCTGTGCTCGGCAGGTGCTCGATGGAGACGGGTCAGTGCCGGTGCCGGGACCATCTGACGGGCCGGCGGTGTGACGGTGTGCAGTCCGGCCACTACCTGCCTGCGCTTGACCACCTCACGTACGAGGGGGAGCTGGCCCAGCACGGCACCGTGAGTCTGCCGGCGGGGGAGGGGGGCAGACTGAGACGCCAACTATCCCCACTCCCCCCGCGGGACTGAGGCGCCCCCACCCCTCACTGTCCCACAGCCGCTACAGCCCCATCCCCCCCTCTCCCAGACCCCCGACCCCATCCCAGAGCCCCAGTCTCTCCTGTCCCCCCATGGAACTGAGGCACACACCCCTCACTGTCCCAGATCGGTTGCTGCCCCAGTGCACGTCCCCACACCCCCATCCTCCCCCTGCCGACTCTCACCCAGCCCATCACCTGTTTAACCCCCCCTCCCCCCACCACTGTACCCCAGCCCACAGCATCCTGTTCCCCATCCAGATCCTCTGTCACTCAAACCCCCCACCCACTTTCTTCTACATCCCCCTCCTTCTCTCCCCCTCCATCCCTCTTCCTCTCCTCACCCCCTCCCCCCCCCCCCCTCCCCCCCCGGGCCAGTGCCGCTGTAACGCCCCCCCCTCTCCCCAGGGGGTGACGGTGGTTTCGCGGCAGCGCCTGGGGCCGGAGCCGGTGACCTGGACGGGTGCCGGCTTTGCCCAGGTGCTGGTGGGCGGAGTGCTGGAGTTCCGGGTGGACGACGTTCCCAACTCCATGGAGTACGACGTGGTGATCCGCTACGAGCCGCAGGTAGGAGGCTGGGCTGCCATTCCCCCAACTGGGGGGTGGGGGGGGGGGGGGGGGGGGGGGGTGCACCGTTTGCCCTGGGGGGGAGGGGGGGGGAAAGAGAGAAGGGGGAGCTATGGCCGTGTTACTCCCCCCCGGGCTCCCAATCCTGCCATGGGGGAGGGGCAGAGATCGATATTCCTCCATTCACTGCATATCCATGTGTGTATCTAACAGCCCCTGAAACACCACTAGGTATCTGCCTCCACCACCACCCTCTGGGTAAACACTTCTGCTTTAAACCTTCCCCTCTCAACGTACAACTCTGCCCTCTGGTGTTGGACATTCTTCCATGGGGAAATGTTTTGTTCATAATGACTGTGCCCAACTAGATGTCAAATGAATTCCCTCTGCCTATATCTGACCCACACATGGGTGGGGGGGGGGGGGAGTAGGGAGGAAGTGGGGGAGGGGGGGAGGGGGTGAGCAGGGTGGGGGGAGGGGAGTCATTTTGACGGAGCGCGGGCGGGGAGGGGGTGGGGGGGTGAGCAGGGTGCGGTGAGGGGGGGGGGGGGTGTTGAGCGGGGTGGGGGGAGGGGAGTCATTGGACGGAGCGTGGTGCGGGGAGGGGGGTGGGGGGGGTGAGCGGGGTGGGGGGTGAGGGGGAGTCATTGGGACGGAGCGCGGTGCGGTGAGGGGGTGGGAGGGTGAGCGGGCTGCGGTGAGGGGGTGGTGAGTGGGGTGGTGGGAGGGGGGGATTGGAGGTGAGTGGCCTGCTGACGGAGTGCCGCTGGATGTTGCAGCTGCGAGGGGAGTGGGAGAGGCTGGTGGTCTCAGTGAAGAGGCCGGGACCCATCCCCACCAGCAGCCCGTGCGGTAACACCATCCCTGCCGACGACATCCTTACCGCCCCCGCCTGCTGCAAACACCCTGGTGAGGAGGGCCGGGGGTGGGGGCCGTTGTGGGGGGGGGGGGGGGGGGGGGCGTGGGGGTGAGGTGGAAGGGGGGATGGTGGTCCAATGTCCACGGGGTCACTGATGCGCCCGTCCGCTGCCCTGTCTGACAGCAGCTCGCTGACAGCAGCCCACCATCTCTCTGTCACCCCCCACCCCCCCACACGGGGACTGTACCCTCCCTCGCCCCCTACCGCTCCCCTCCACTCCCCGTCACACAGTCCACTCCCCGCTACCCCCCCTACCCCTCCTCCCCCTCCCCTTCTCTGCACCATATCTCTCAGCTCCACACCTCCCATTCACCCATTCCTCATCCCCTCCCTATTCCCCTTCATCTCTCTTCCCATTCCTTGTTCATCTCACTTCCTCCCACCTCATGTTCGCCCTCCGCACTCTCGCCTTCTCTACTCTCTACCCTCTTTCTTCCTTCACCCATCCTCCCCACTCCTGGGTCTGGTGCCATGGTGACCCTCTCCCCCCCTCCCCAGGTATGTGGTGCTCCCACAGCCCGTGTGCCTGGAGCGGGGGGTAATCTACACCCTGCGGCTCCACTTCCAGCACTACTCCGCCAGGGAGCGGGTTCCCAACGCCAGCATCCTGCTCGACTCGGTGAGTGACAAGGGGATCTGGATGTCGAAACTTCCTCCCAGAGCTGGCTCCGTCCATGGATGGGGGCCGGGGTGGGACTGGATGGGGCAGGGTGAGGCAGGGTGAGATGGGGTGGGGCAGGGTGAGATAGGGTGAGGCAGGGTGAGATGGGGTGGGGGGCGGGGTGACATGAGGTGGGGGGCGGGGTGAGATGGGTGGGGGACAGGGTGGGGCGGGATGAGATGAGGTGGGACAGGTTGGGGGGTTGGGTGGGGCGGGGTGGGACGGGGTGGGGCGGGGTGAGATGAGGTGGGCCAGGGTGGGGTGGGGTGAGATGAGGTGGGACAGGGTGGGGTGGGGTGAGATGAGGTGGGACAGGTTGGGGCGGGGTGGGGCGGGGTGAGATGAGGTGGGGCAGGGTGGGTCGGGGTGAGATGAGGTGGGCCAGGGTGGGGCGGGGTGGGGCGGGGTGAGATGAGGTGGGGCAGGGTGGGGCGGGGTGAGATGAGGTGGGACAGGGTGGGGTGAGTTGGTCAGGGATGGGGGTAGGATGGGGATGGGCTGGGCAGGATCGGAGACCACCTCAGCCACTGGCCTCTGCCCACAGATAGTCCTGGTCCCTCGTTACTCCTCGCTGGAGATGTTCATCGCTGGGGACGCTGCCTCCATCGCCAGGAAGGAGACCTTCGAGCGCTACCGTTGCCATGGCAACAGCATCATCCTGGGCCCCCCGGCCGTGCCCCAGCACTGCCAGCCGCTCATCGACAGTATGGCCGCTCTGGTGTACCACGGCGCACAGCGTGAGTCTGGCCAGCACGTTAAACCCCCCCCCCCCCCCCGCCACCCCCCACCTCCGACTCACCCTACGTTGACCAAGTTGGCAATCTGGGCTGGTCAAGTTTGCCTGCATTTGCCCCATGTCCCTCTACACCCTTCCTATCCATATATCTGTCCAAATGTATTCTAAAAGCCATCATTGTATCCGCTTCCATATCTTCCTCTGGCAGCTCGTTCCAGATACGGACTATCCTCCGAGTGAAAAAGTTGGCCCTGAGGTCCTTCTTAAATCTCTCCCCTCTCATCTTAATCCTGTGTCCTCTAGTTTTAGAATTCTCTCCCCTGTAAAAAAGACTGTGAGCGTTCACTGTGAGCGTGCACCTCAATAAGGTCACCCCTCAGCCTCCAACGCTCCAATGAATAAAGTCCCAGCCTATCCAACCTCTCCCAGTAACTCAAGCCCGCACGCTAACATATGCGTGCAGGTGTGGCTGCCCAGCTACAGGAAGAATGGGGGTGAAGCGGGACATGATGTTGCTGCCTGCCGTTGTCAACCCCAGGGTGGGGTGGGTGGGGGGTGATGGGGCTATGGTGACTCTGGGGGTGACGGGTCTCTGTGTTACAGTGTGCCGCTGTGACCTCCAGGGCTCGATGAGCTCGGAGTGCCGTCCGCGGGGCGGGCAATGCCAGTGCAAGGCCAACGTGATGGGTCAACGGTGCCACAGCTGCAGCCCCGGCACCTTCGGCTTTGGACCCGCCGGCTGCAGGGGTAAGGGTCACCGCAGGGTCACCGGGCTGCAGGGGTCAGGGTCGCCGGGCTGCAGGGGTAGGGGTCACCGCAGGGTCACCGGGCTGCAGCGGTCAGGGTCGCCGGTCTGCTGGGTCAGCAGGGTGCATACTTTTCCTCGGTGAGGGTGGGAGTGGGGGGTCAGTGTGGGGGTGGGGGGTCAGTGTGGGGGTGGGGATCAGTGTGGGGGGGTGGGGATCAGTGTGGGGGTGGGGGGATCAGTGTGGGGGTGGGGGGGTCAGTGTGGGGGTGGGGATCAGTGTGGGGGTGGGGATCAGTGTGGGTGGGGGTGGGGATCAGTGTGGGGGGGGGATCAGTGTGGGGTGGGGGATCATCAGGGTGGGGGTGGGGGGTCAGTGTGGGGGTGGGGGGTCAGTGTGGGGGTGGGGATCAGTGTGGGGGTGGGGATCAGTGTGGGGGTGGGGATCAGTGTGGGGGTGGGGGGTGATCAGTGTGGGGGTGGGGGATCAGTGTGGGGGTGGGGGGTCAGTGTGGGGGGGTGGGGGGTCAGTGTGGGGGTGGGGGGATCAGTGTGGGGGTGGGGATCAGTGTGGGGGTGGGGTTTGGGGGGGTCAGTGTGGGGGTGGGGTTGGGGGGTCAGGGTGGGAGTGGGGGGGGTGTGTGGGGTGTGGGGGGTCAGTGTGGGGGTGGGGGGGGTCAGTGTGAGGGTGGGGATCAGTGTGGGGTGGGGGTGGGGGGGGTGGGGGTTTGGGGGTCAGTGTGGGGGGGTGACCAGGTGGGTGCCAGGGGGTCAGTGTGGGGGGTGAGGGGTCAGTGTGGGGGTGGGGGTCAGTGTGGGGGGGGGGGGGTCAGTGTGTGGGGGTGGGGGGGGGTGGGGGGGTCAGTGAGTGGGGAGGGGGGTACAGGGTGGGAGGGGGTGTAGCCTTGGGCACTGACAGTCTCTCCCTTCCCCCAGCGTGCCGCTGTGATCCAGAGGGGTCAGTGGGGCCACAGTGTGACCCAGTCGGCGGTCAGTGCCAGTGCCGGTCAGGGGCGTTCGGCTCCCAGTGCGGTCAGTGCCAGCGGGGGCACTGGGGATTCCCCACCTGCCGACTCTGCCAGTGCCACGGGCACGCCGAGGAGTGTGAGTCCCACACTGGAGCCTGCCAGGGCTGCCGGCACCACACCAGCGGCACACACTGCCAGCAGTAAGCACCGCACCCCTCCGCCTCCCGTCCCCCGCCCCCCCTCCGCACCCCCCCCCCCCTCCCCCTCCCCCCCTCCGCCAACCCCCTCCCCTCCCGTCCCCCTCCCCCTCCGCACCCCAACCCCTCTGCACCCCTCCCCCTCCGCACCCCCTCCCCCTCCCCCTCCCCACCCCACCGCCCCCCCCCCTCCTCCCCCCTCCCCCCTCCCCCTCCCCTCCGCCTCCCCCTCCGCACCCCAACCCCTCCTCCTCCCCTCCCCCTCCACACCCCCTCCCCCTCCCCCTCCACACCCCCTCCCCCTCTGCACCCCCTCCCCCTCCGCACCCTTCCCTCTTCCCCACCCAACCCCTCCCCCACCCATGTAACGTGCCCCTTCTCCTGCAGGTGTGCCCCCCCGGTTACTATGGGAACCCGGAGCTGGGTGCAGGGGGGCAGTGCCGTCCATGCCCGTGTCCGGGTGGTCCGGGCAGTGACCGCAACTTTGCCACCTCTTGTCGGCTGGACGGGCACAGCGGGCAGCTGGTGTGTGAGTGCCAGGCCGGACACACAGGTGGGTTGGGGCAGAGATACGGGGGGGGGGGGGGGGGGTGGAGAGTGGGGCCAGTGGGGGGGCAAGGGGAAAATGCCCTTGTGGGAGGTGGGGTGGGTGGAGGCAGAAAGGAGAGCTCAGGGCTTTGAGCTAAAAACCAAGTGCCGGAGGAACTCAGCGGGTCAGGCAGCATCTGTGGAGGGAATGGACAAACGACGTTTCGGGTCGGGACCCTTCTTCAGGGTGGAGAAAGCTGGAAAAGGGAGGTGGAGGTGAGACAAATCCTGGTGAGTGATAGGTGGATACAGGTGAGGGGGTGATAGGCAGAGTGGAGTAAGTGACAAAGGCTGGAGGTGAACAGGAGACAAAAGGGTGTCAGATAAGGAGAGGAGCAGTGACATGTAAAGCTGGAGGGAGGGATATGGGTGGAAGGGAGCAGGGGAGAGGGAGATGAAATGGAAATGGGGGATTTGGGGATGGGAGACGTGGTGGGTGAGGGAGATGTGTTCATTGGGGAGTAGGAGGGACAGCAGAATGAGAAGGGGCGGAGAGGGGGTATGACTAGCTGGGAGGGAGCTTGTTGTGGACCCCTGGCCCTCTAACACAGACCGACTGTAGGTGACTCCCCTCTCTGCCAACAGGCCCCCGATGCCAGGAGTGTGCGCCCGGTTACTATGGAAACCCCTTGTTGCCAGGGGGCCGGTGTGCTCCGTGCCAGTGCCATGGCAACGTTGCCGCGGGCGATCCTCGGGCCTGTGACCGGGAGACGGGCCGGTGTCTGAGGTGCCTGTACCACACGGAGGGTGCGCAGTGCCAACTCTGCCGGCGGGGTTACCACGGCGATGCCCGGCGACGCTCCTGCCGCAGTGAGTCTGTCCGACACAGGACGGGGGTCCGGGGTGGTGTCACCGGGGGGGATGGGGAGTGGATGGGGACACACGGAATCTGGCACTTCAGCCACAAGACTGGATCAGCATTGGAGGGAATGTTTGGCAATAGGATTGAGGGAAGGGGGTGCCATGGGACTCCAGAAGGTGTGTAGAAAAAATAGAGTGCAGAGAAGATTTACCAGGATGTTGCTGTTGGGCTGAGCTGCAGAGAGAGAGGTTGGGCAGGCTAGGACCTTATTCCTTGGATCGCAGGAGGATGAGGCATGATCTCATAAAGGTGTATAAAATCATGAGGGGAATAGATAGGGTGAATGCACAGTCTTTTACCCAGAGTATGGGAATCGAGAACCAGAGAACATGGGTATAAAGTGAGGGGAGAAAGATTTAATAGGAACCCGAGGTGCAATTTTTTAACACACAGGGTGGTGGGTGTATGGAACAGGCTGCCAGAGGTGGTAGTTGAGGCAGGTAGTATCACAACATTTAAAAGACATTTGGACAGGTACATGGATAGGAAAGTTTAGAGGTGGGACTAGCATAGATGGGGCATCTTTGGTTAGCATGAGCGAGTTGGGCCAAAGGGCCTGTTTCCTTGTCTGCCACACTGTGTTCAAGTGGAAAGCTTTCCATCTGAGCTTGGTCCTGATGTGCCAACCATTGCCTTCAAGGGTCAAATGTGTTTATTTGTCATTTGCACTGGCCCATAAACACAACACACAAGTAAATATATCATAATGAACACTACAATAAATTAATAACAGTAATACTGGGAAACCATAATGGTGCAAAACCAAAGCCCGTAGTACAAGCAAAGACACAGTCCATGAAAAATCCATCAACAGTTGCTGAGGTTAGTGTTGTGCAGTGTTCAAGAACCTGATGGTTGATGGGAAGAAGCTAGAGACATACATAGATACATGGACAATAGGTGCAGGAGTAGGCTATTCGGCCCTTAAAGCCAAACCCGTCACTCAATGTGATCATGGCTGATCATCCACAATCGGTACCCTGTTCCTGCCTTCTCCCCATATCCCTTGATTCTGCAAGCCCAAAGAGCTCTATCTAACACTCTCTTGAATGCACGTATATCAGTATATCGGCAGAGAATTCCACAAATTCACAACTCTGTGTGTGAAAATGTTTGCCCTCATCTCAGTTCTAAATGGCCTACCCATTCTTAAACTGTGGCCCCTGGTTCTGGGATCCCCCAACATCGGGAACATGTTTCCTGCATAGAGCGTGTCCAATCCCTTAATAATTTTATATGTTTCTATAAGAACACCTCTCATCCTTCTGAATTCCAGTGAATACAAGCCCAGTCGCTCCATTCTTGCATCATATGACAGTAATTCCGGGAATTAACCTTGTGAACCTACGCTGCACTCCCTCAATAGCAAGAATATCCTTCCTCAAATTAGGAGACCAAAACTGGACACAATATTCCAGGTGTAGTCTCACTAGGGCCCTGTACAACTGCAGAAGGACCTCTTTGCTCCTATACTCAACTCCTCTTGTCATGAAGGCCAACACTCCCTTAGTTTTCTTCACCGCCTGTTGTACCTGCATGCTTACTTTCAGTGACTGATGTACCTCACCCAGGTCTCGTTGTACTTCCCCGTTCACTATCACCTCATTACACCCACTTACTGTCCACATCACTGTTCCCAGTCGCTGTTCTTGTTCACAGACTCTGTTTACTTGCGCCGCTCACTATTCTCGTTCACCATTCCCACTCACATTCCCACTCACCGTCCCCGCTCACCATTCTTGCTCATCGATCCCGTTCACTATCCCTCTCACCATCCCCGTTCCCCAACCCGTTCCCCAACCCGTTCCCCATTCACTAACGCATGTTTCCTGACACAGAGTGTACCTGCAATGTGCTGGGCACTGCCAGCGGCCATTGTCCGCCACAGGAGGGGTGTGAGTGTGACCGGACCACCGGGCAGTGTCCGTGCCTGCCCAACGTCACCGGCCAGAACTGTGACCGCTGCACCCCTGACCACTGGAACCTGGCCGGTGGGTCCGGCTGCCAGCTCTGCCGCTGCGCCACCACCAACGTATTCTCCGCAACCTGCAACGAGGTGAGGCCCCGCGCGTCGCTGCTCTTCGTCCCCGTGATGGTGGGTGCTCACGGCCAGGCACGGTCAGTCCCCGGGCAAGTCCCGGGCAGTGACCGGTTGCTGACCGTGGCTGTGTCCAGTCCACACCCGCTGACCAGCGGGCAGTGATCCTTGTGTCAGCGGTTTGAAACATCCAGAGACCAGGCCAGTGCTCTCAGTGTCCAGTATATGGTCAGCACTGGAGTTGTCTTTGGAGCGAATTCTGTCTTTAATTTGTGTATTGGTGATGTCCTTATTATTTATTTTACTCCGACTATATGTTTTTTCTCTCTTGTTAATTTCTGTAAGGTGTCCTTGAGACTTTGAAAGGCGCCCGCAAATAAAATTGATTATTATTATTATTATAATCCAGCGTTCTCCTGTGCAGCTGATTCCAGCTGTTATCCTGTGTATGGTTGGCACTCCTGAATCCAGCTGTTGTTCCAGTGTGCAGTCAGCTTTCTATCCAGCTGTTGCCTGTGCAAAGTCAGTGCTCCCCAATCCAGCTGTTGTCCTGACCTGCTGAATCCAGCAGTTGCCTGCGCATATCCTGCGCTCCAGAATTCAACTGTGGTGCGGGAGATCTCTGTAAACGTGGGCCCCCTGGATGGTGACAGGACCCTGTGGTGGCGGCTCTATCCCCAGTGTTCCACAGCCGGTGAGCTGGGTTTGACAGTGACTCCTCTCTCCACAGGTGAGCGGGCAGTGCCAGTGTCGTCCTGGCTTTGGGGGCCAGACCTGCACCGACTGCCAGGAGAATCACTGGGGTGACCCCAACGTGCATTGTCGAGGTGAGTCATGGCCGAGATCTCACCGCAGCCTGGGACCCCATCTCAATCCACACCGGCAGGGGCGGAAATCCCAGATGGGCCAGAGGGGACACGTCCCCCTCATGTTTTGAGAGGTGGGGGACATCCCCCAAGTTTTTGTGATCCGGATTTTAAAATCTCCACTTTCCGCGAGACAGTGGAGGTGGGACTTCTGATCGAGGGGGTCAATTGGACGAGAGAGACGTCGGTCAGCGGGCAATGGGGGCGGGACATGATGATTCAGCGCGGTGATTGGAGGAGGGTGAAGTGGGGTGGGTGGTACTGAGGATAGAGTGCGTTGATTGGAGGAGGGAGACGTGGCACAGACCTGGATCCACCAGGATCGACCCCGGCCGGCTCTCTGGTGCTGTCCCGCCCCCACCCGAATGCCTCCCCCCCCCCCCCCCCCCCCCCCCCCCCCCCAGAGGGTGGCCAGGGAGTCGGGAAGACAGGTTTCGGGCACGGCCTACCCCCGCTCCATAGGCCCACCCGCTGAGCTCCAGCTTTTTTGTGTAACGCAGAGAAACATGCAACGCAAAAACCCAGCTCGTAAAAACCCAGCTCAACTCTGCCTGTCCCGCCAGGTTAACCTGCCTGGGCTTGCGAGAAATATGGCCAGCGTGGAGAAGCAGCGCTGGTGTCCCGTCAGTCCAGGGTTTGCTGTAGTTAACCCGGCGAGACAGGCAGAGTTGAGTTGCAATTAGCGCTGGATTGAGGCTCCGAAGCCTCGCACATGTGTGTGTGAGTGTGCGCATGCGCGAGCGGCCGCCAAAAAATTCCCCCCCCCCCCCCGGTCCCCTCCATATTTTGATAGCGAGTTCCGTGCCTGCACACCGGGGCCCCATTCACACGGTGACCCCATCCACACAGTGACCCGTCCACTCCATGACCCTGTTCACACCGGGACCCCCATTCACACGGTGACCCCATCCACACAGTGACCCCGTCCACTCCACGACCCTGTTCACACCGGGACCCCCATTCACACGGTGCCCCCATCCACCCAGTGACCCCGTCCACTCCATGACCCTGTTCACACCGGGACCCCGGTCCACACCGTGACCACATGGTGACCAGTGCACCCTCTCCAAAGCCTGCACATCTATCCTGTAATGGGGCAACAAGAACTGCGCATAATACTCCAAATGTGGTCTAACAAAATTATATAAATCTTTTTGCAAAGTCTCATAACAGTTTATAACGTTTATAAATCAGTATCATGAATTGCTGACTCTTCCCGCCTTCTCTCTCCCCCTCCTCTCTCTCCGCCGTATCTCCCCCTGTATCTCCTCTTCTGTCTCCTCCTCTCTCTGTCCCTCCTCTCTGTCCCCCCCTCACCCCCCCCCCCCCCCCCCCCCCTCTCCCCCCTCCCCCCCCTTTTGTACCCCCCCCCCCCCCCCCCCATCCCCCAGTGTGTGACTGTGATGAACAGGGGGTGCAGAGTGGTCAGTGTGACCGTGCTACTGGTCACTGTGCCTGTCGTCCAGGCGTGTCGGGTGTGCGCTGCGACGCGTGTGCCCGCGGCTTCTCGGGGGAGTTTCCCGTGTGCCAGGTGTGCCACGCGTGCTTTGGGGACTGGGACCGGCTGGTGCAGGACCTGGCGGCGCAGACCCGTGACCTGGCGCGGCGGGCCGCCGACATCCGGCTATCTGGCATCAGCGCTCTCTACGACAAGAACTTCCGGGAGCTGGAGGAGAAGCTGCGGCGGGCGCAACAAATAGTCAGCGCCCGCAACACCACCGCAGCCGCCATCGCAGGGCTGATGCAGCTGATCAACGAGCTGCGGTAAGGAGCTGACCCCATCACCAACCCACCCCTCCTCCTCCACTCCCCCCAACTCCCTCAGTGAGGGGCTGACCCTCGATCCCCTTCCCCCCACAGTAAACATGAGCTCCTGTCCCCCATCTTCCCTCCCCCACTTTTGCTTCCTCCCGTGAGGGTCTGACCCCACGGCCCACTCACCCTCTGGGGGAAAACACCCTCACCCACACTCACTCCCTCCTGGGGGAATCAGAACCCACACCACCCTCCCTCCAGTGAAGTACTGGACCCACCACCTCTCCCACTTGTCTCCAGGCCATCTGGTCTCCCCCCAGCACAACAGCCTGTTCTCCACCTCAGGGGACACCACAACCTGCCCCCCCCCTCCCCTCCCCTCTTGAGCTCATCAGAACTGCCCACCCCCCACCCCTCCACTCCCATTCCCACTGATCTTCCATCCTCTGTCCTTCAGGCCCTTCAGCCCATCGCGCCCATGCCACCTACACCAGTGCCTCGTACCCAGATTTGCCTCTATCCCTCTTGCCCGTGGGGGTGGGGCACCCTGGCGGGCGTGTAGAGGGGGGAGGGGCAGAGTGGCTCTCTCTGCTCTGACACTAGTTTTGTGTTCTCCAGGGAGAGGGTGAGTGGGACGACGGACACGCTGGACGGGCTGGAGGGGACGCTGACGGCGGTGCAGCAGCAGAACGGGGGGGCCAGCGTGGAGCTGGGGCACCTGGAGCGAGACGTCCTCGCCCTCAACATGTCCGCCCGCTACCTGGGCCGCCAGCTCGACAAACTCAGGCACGCCAACTTCCTGGGTACGTGGCCCACACCCGGGCAGGGGGGTATGTGTGGGTGTGGTCATACAGGCTACACACATGACTGACATGTGATCACGTGGGGTACACACGGGTCCGAAGAGCGATCACACGTGTGACCGGTGCAAAGTCATGGTGCATGTACATGCATATCAGACACATGATTAGCCCGGTACACATGTGTCCAACGTGTGTAGGGGGATTCACATATGTCCGACATATGATCAGTAGGGCACACGTATGTCTAACTCGTGGTCAGTTGGGGTATATGCCTATCTAGCACGTGATCAGTTGGGGGACATCCTTGTCCACCTGTACCCACCATACACCTGTACATGCCCCATACACCTGTACAACTGCCCGGTAAACTGCGTACGTGCCCCTGTACACCTGCCCCATACACCTGTACACCTGCCCCGTACACCTGTACACCTGCCCCGTACACCTGTACACCTGCCCCGTACACCTGTACACCTGCCCCGTACATCTGTAGACCTGCCCCGTACACCTGTAGACCTGCCCCGTACACCTGTGTACACCTGCCCTGTACATCTGTACACCTGCCCCGTACACCTGTACACCTGCCCCGTACATCTGTACACCTGCCCCGCACACCTGTACACCTGCCCAGTACATCTGTACACCTGCCCCGTACACCTGCCCCGCACACCTGTACACCTGCAGTGACATAGCTGCCTCTCCGCAGGTGCCTACGACAGCATCAGCCAGTCGTACCGGCAGTCCTGGCAGGCGGAGTGGGCGGTGAATGCCTCCACTGTGGCCGTGCCCTGCACGGTCAGTGAATCGTTGGGCACCCGCCGCCGTGTCGAGCTACTGCTCCGGGCGAGGAAGGACGACTTCCACCGCAAGAATGCCGCCAACCGGCGCGCGCTCAACGACCTCAGCGCCAAGGTGCAGACACTCAGCCTGGAGAACGTCAACGAGAAGGTGGGTCACTGCCACCCCGCTGCACCCTAGGGTGCCAACAATTGCCTCACAGCACCCCAGCATGCCAGCTCCCATCCGCAGCACCATTGGACGATTTCCCGTTCACACTCGTTCTACGTTATCCGTCTTTCTCATCCACTCTCCAAACACTTGGGACAATTTACAGAGAGGACGATTAACCTATAAACCCGCACATCTGTGGGATGTGGGTGGAAACCAGAGCAGTCACAGGGAGCACGCGCAAACTCCACACAGACAGCAACTGAAGTCAGCATTGAACTCGGTCCCTGGTGTTATGAGATAGCGGCTCTACCTGCTCCGTCAAAGTTCCACCCACGTGTTGGGCACGGACATTATGGGCCGAAGGGTCTGTGTCGTGCCGTGCCATGGTGCACTGTACCATGGTGTACTGTGCCATGGTGTACTGTGCCATGGTGTGCCGTGCCATGGTGTACTGTGCCATGGTGTACCGTGCCATGGTGTACTGTGCCATGGTGTACTGTGCCATGGTGTACTGTGCCATGGTGTACTGTGCCATGGTGTACCGTGCCATGGTGTACTGTGCCATGGTGTACTGTGCCATGGTGTACTGTGCCATGGTGTACTGTGCCATGGTGTACTGTGCCATGGTGTACTGTGCCATGGTGTACTGTGCCATGGTGTACCGTGCCATGGTGTACTGTGCCATGGTGTACCGTGCCATGGTGTACCGTGCCATGGTGTACCGTGCCATGGTGTGCCGTGCCATGGTGTACCGTGCCATGGTGTACCGTGCCATGGTGTACCGTGCCATGGTGTACCGTGCCATGGTGTACCGTGCCATGGTGTACTGTGCCATGGTGTACTGTGCCATGGTGTACTGTGCCATGGTGTACTGTGCCATGGTGTACTGTGCCATGGTGTACTGTGCCATGGTGTACTGTGCCATGGTGTACTGTGCCATGGTGTACCATGCCATGGTGTGCCGTGCCGTGCTGGGAACTGACTGTATGGTTGTTGCGTTACAGGTGTGCGGTCTCCCCGGTAACCTGCCGTGTGCGGACAGTCCCTGCGGTGGGGCCGGCTGCTACGAGGACGACGGCACTCGGCGCTGCGGCGGCCTGAACTGCAACGGTGCAGTGGCGGTGGCAGATACGGCGCTGGGCCGCGCACGTCAGTCCGAGCAAGAGATCCGGCAGGCCATGAACGAGGTGGAGGAGCTCTTCAACAAGGTGGGCAGCCCAGGGTCCGGGCCAGGGAAGGGGGAGACCACCGGGGAGGGGAAGCCTGGGTTATGGGGCGGAGAGAGACCACCAGTGGAGACAGACCTCTGGCCACTGGTGTGGTACCTGTGTGTAGGCACTGAGGGACAGGTGGTCACTGCTTGTGTCCCTACAGGTGGCCGAGGCCAAGGTGAGGGCGAATGAGGCAAAGCGGAAAGCCCAGGGAACGCTGGACAAAGCCAATGATGCCAAGGACAGGATCAGTCACTCCAACAAAGAGCTGCGTGATCTCATTCGGCAAATCCGAGACTTCCTCACACGTAAGGGCGATCACGGGTCCGCAGGCGAGAGAGCTCACCGCTCTTCTGTTCCGGCAACGCACCAGCAAGAATCTGACAAGCTGCAGCCTTACAGCCCTGTACACACAATAACATAGACAATAATCAATAATGATCAGTAGCATCATAGTCACACTGTATGGAAACAAGCCCAACTCGCCCATGCCAACCATCTACACTAGTCTCACCCACCTGTGTTTAGCCCCGATCCCTATAAACCATAATACTAGGTAACCAGAAACGTGCAATAGCGCTCCGTAGTGCAACCTAAGAGGTTAAGTTAGTGTTGTGCAGTGTTCAAGAGCCTGCTGGTTGCTGGGAAGGTGTTCATGAGCTAGAGCTCACGGTTTTCAGGTTCTTTTACCTTCTTCCCGATGGCAGCAGTGGGATGAGAGCGTGGCCAGGGTGGTGTGGGTCTGTGATGATGCCGGCTGCCTTTTCCAGGCAGCTCCTACCATAGATTCTGTGATGGGCCGGGCAGTGTGCACCACTCTCTGTAGTCTCCTCCATTCCTGTACATTCACTAATCAGGTTCACTATCGTTCCGTTCACAATCACCTCTTACTATTCCAGCTGACTGTTGTATGTTTCCTTGAACCCATGTACAGAGGAGGGAGCAGATCCCGACAGCATTGAGGAGGTGGCCACCCAGGTCATGAACATCCACATCCCCGCTAACCCACAGCAGATCCGTTACCTTGCCGAAGAGATCAAGGACAGGGTGAGCAGCTTGTCCAACGTGGATGACATCCTGGACCAGACCGCGGACGATGTGAGAAAAGCAGGAGAACTCCTTCAGGACGCTAGGAGGGCCCGGTAAGTCCGGCCGGATGCCCCACTCCACAGGCCAGCCAACTCTCTGTCTGCTGTGCCTTTAATCATCTTCCATGGAGCGTAGCACAGAACAGCACAGGACCGGCCCTCCAGCACATCATGCCTGTGCTGTACATGATGCCAACCTACCTAATCCCATCCACCAGCATGTGGCCTGTGTTTCTCCAGCCCTGCCTCTTCATGTATGGCTCTCTGTGTCCACTATTGTATCTGCCTCCAACACCACCCCCGGCAGCACGTTCCAGACCCCCACCACCCTCTGTGTAAAAACACTAGCCTCACACGTCTCATTTCAACATCATCACTATACCCTCTAGTCTTTAACATTTCCTGGCTAAAGGGTTCTGACTGTGTAGCCTACTTCTATCAGGTCTCTCCTCAACCTTCACCTTTCGAGAGGACACAATCCAAGTTTGTCCAACCTCTCCCCATAGCTAATACCCTGTAATCCAGGCGTCATTCTGGTAAATCTCCCCTGTACCCTTTGCAAAGCCTCCACATCTTTCCTGTAATGGGGTGACCAGAACTGCACACAATTCTCCAAATGTAGCCGGACCAAAGATTTATAAAGCTGCATCATTACTTCTTGACTCTAATACTCACTTGACTGCTGAAAGCAAGCATGCTGTACACCTTCTATACCGCTCTATCTACTTGTGTTGCCACTTTCAGGGAGCTGTAGACTTGGACCCCAGAACCATCCATACATAACGTTGCTCTATCTTGGTCTCTGTCTCACTCTGCCTCTGCTTCTGTTTCTCCCTCTCTTTCTCCCTCTCTCTCTCTCTCTCTCTCTCCCTCCCCCTCCCCCCCCTCCCCCACTCTCTGTTTCTCTCTCCCTCTCTCTCCCTCTCTCTCTGTCTCTTCCTCTCTCTCTCTCTGTCTTCCTCTCTCGCTCTCTTTCTCTCTCTCTGTCTCTCTCTGCCTCTGTCTCTCTCTCTGTCTCTCTCTGTCTCTGCCATCCAACATCTGCCTATACAAGAACACAGAACTTGTACAGTCTAGCACAGCAACAGCCCACAATGTGCCAAACATGATGGCAAGTTAAACTATTCTCCTCAGCCTGCACGTGATCCATATCCCTCCATTCCCTGCATATCCAAGAGTTTCTCAAACACCACTATCGTTTGTGCCTCCACTACCACACCACGTGTGTTCCAGGGACTCACCACCCTCTGTGTAAAACACTTGCCCCGCACATCTCCTTTAAACTTTGCCCTTCTCACCTTAAAGCTATGACATTTCCCCCCTGGGGGAGGAGGTTCTGCTCTGGTCGTGCTGGGAACGTGAAGCAGACGCAGAGGGTACATGGGGGGCAGTGTGTGGGCGGTCGGGTGTATCATGGGATTATAATTGGGTATAAGGTGGTGTGTCTGTCCCTGGCAGAACCTTGGTGAGAACAAGAAGCAGACGGTGGGCGGAGGGTATATATGGGGGCAGTGTGTGGGCTGGTGGGGGGGTGTAACGGGGTATAACGGGGTATGTCTGACCCCTGGCAGGGGCCGTGCCGAGAACGTGAAGCAGACGGCGGAGGCGGTGAAGCGGGCCCTGGAGGAAGCAGGCCGGGCCCAGGCTGCTGCCGACACCGCCATCCAGCAGGCCCGGGGAGACATCGAGGACAGCGAGCGGGTGCTCAATGAGGTGAGGGGGCAGTGGGGTCACCGTGAGCCCAGGGGGTGCTGCGGGTCACCATTGGACCAGAGGTGGGGAGGTCAGTGGGCGCGGGGGAGTCACCGTGGGGTGAGGCAGCACGGGGAGGGGAGGGGGGGGTCACAATGAGTTCAGGGGGTACGGGGAGGTCACTGTGAGCCCATGGGCACTGGAGGTGGGTGGATTGGGGGCGCGGGGGGCACCATGAGACTGGCCCAGGACACAGGGAGCTCAGTGCTTCCTCCCACATCCCAAAGACGTGCAGGTTTGTAGGTGAATCAGCCCTCTGTAAATTACCCCTAGAGTGTATGGAATGGATGCGAAAGTGAGATAACATAGAACTGGTGTGAATGGGTGATGTTTCCTCAGTAGGCCGAAAGGCCTGTTTCCATGAATTAGGCCCTATTTTCAGAGCATAATTCTGCTCAGACTGCTCCATGGTTTCACTGGAGGTCAGTACATGTGATGGACCGGGCAGTGCCCATTGTAGAAGATCATTCCATCAGCTTGGTCACTGTACCACTCCGCCATGGGGTTATGGTTTCATGGATACATTCCCAGGTCACTCACTCTCTGTGATAAGGAACGGGTGTGACCGGATCCTGACTGATGGTCTGTGCATCTCTCCCTCTTTCCTCTCACTGTCCCCTTTCCCTTTCTCTCCTCTCTCCCCTCTCCCTCCCTCTCTCCCCTCCCTCTCTCCCCTCCCCTCTCTCCCTCTCTCTCTCCCCCTCTCCCCTCTCTCCCTCTCTCTCTCTCCTCTCTGTCTCTCCCCTCTCTCTCCCTCTCCCTCTCTCTCTCTCTCCCTCTCTCTCTCTCTCTCCTCTCTCTCTCTCTCTCTCTCTCTCCCTCTCTCTCTCCCCTCTCTCTCTCTCTCTCCCTCTCCCCACTCTCTCTCAATCTCCCCTCTCTCCCCTCAATCTCCCCTCCCACCCCACCCACCCCTCTCTCCACTCTCCCCTCTCCTACCCCTCTCCCTCTACCCCCCCGTTACAGATCCGTGGTGAGACTGCGGGTGCGGAGCGGGAGCTGATGAAGGCAATGGACCAGCTGACCCAGCTGGACGGCAGGATCGACGCGCTCAGGATGAAGCGAGCCAACAACTCTTTGGTGGCCACGCGGGCACGGGACACGGCCGGCCAGGCCCGGGACAAAGCCAACGAGGCCAAGCAGGTACTGGCGCAGGGAGCGGCCTGGCAGGGGAGAGGCAAAGCCAGGGCCCGATGGAGAGAGAACTGGGGTGTTACCTTCCACACCCTTCATGATCCAGGGGCACGAAGGCTGAAGGTGGCCGGGCGAGGAGAAAGGGGCGATGGTTCGCTGGATGGTCTGGAGGGAGGTGACGGCTGAAGGCCCTGCAGAAGCCTGGGGCTCGCCTGGATCCAGGACCACCGGTTCACTGGTTCTGTATCATCACATATTCAGACATAGAGTGAAATTCTTTTATTTGCCAAACCCAAGCACAACCCTTGATTAGTACAGTCTCCGCTCCAGGAGCCCGAGCACACAGGCCGGACTGGACTACGGAAATAGCGGCAAAACCTGGCGGCTCTTACATGCGGTCTAAGTGGGCTATTTCCATGCACTTTATACCAATCAGGGCTTGTGCTTGGGTATAGCAATACTTCACTGAACTACATGTAATAAAGAATGTCACTAGATGTCTGTACATGTGATGATAAAGCACCACTGAACCAGTGGCATGGCGGTAGAGTTGCTGCCTGACAGCGCCAGAGACCCGGGTTTGATTCTGACTACAGGTGCTGTCTGTACGGAAATTGTACCTTCTCCCTGTGACCCCGTGGGTTTTCTCTGGGTGCTCCGGTTTCCTCCCAAGACACAGGTTTGTAGGTTATTTGGCTTCTGTAAATTGTAAATTGTTCCTAGTGTGTAGAATAATGCTGGTATAGGGGGTGATTGCTGGTCTGCACGGACTCAGTGAGCTGAAGGGCCTGTTTCCATGCTGTATCTCTAAAGTAAACTAAGACTGCAGACACACCCCACAGGTGCTGATCGCGGTACGCAGCCTGAGGCACACGGTCGTGTACACGGCTGAAGACGGCAGTGTGCAGGCTTGGCAGAGGGAGTGGGGACAGCTCTGTTGTGTACACAGGCCGGTCGTTCCCCACCCTCCTGGCCCCACCAGTGTGTGAGTGACAGATGTTTCTCTGGTTCCAGATTTTGGACGGGCTGCTGAAGGACAAATACAAAACGGCGCAGGGACTGATAGACCGCAAGAGCGGCACCGTGTTCAACGCCAAACACAAGGCTGAGAGCCTTCGCGACGAGGCCAAGGAGCTGCTGACAGACGCACAGGTCAAACTCGAGAGGCTGAACGGTGAGCGGGCGGGCGGTGGTGAAGTACTACTTGCCTGCACATGTCCCCGGTGGGTAGGGTTGTGGTTGACCCACTGGGCTAGTCCCGTTTGCCTGCCATTATCCCATATCCCTCTAAACCCTTCCCACCCATACACCTGTCCAAATGTCTTTTTAAAAGCCATAATTGTATCCGTTTCTGTAGCTTCCTCTGGCAGCTCGTTAGTGAAAAAGTTCCCCTTGAGGTCCCTCTTAAATCTCTTCCCTCTCACCTTAATCCTGTGCCCTCTAGTTTTAGAATCCTCTAGCCTGGAGAAAAATACTGTGAGCGTTCTCTTTATCCGTGCCCCTCATGATCTTGTACACCTCAGTAAGATCACCCCTCGGCCTCCTGTGTTCCAAAGTGCAAAGTCCCAGCCTATCCAACCTCTCCCTGTAACTCAAGCCCAGGTAACGGCCTGGTGAATCTCTTCTGCACCCTCTCCAACAATGACATGCTTACTGTAGCTGGGCGACCAGAACTACACACAGTGCTCCAAGTGTGGTCTCACCAACTCTCCAGTATCCGTCATTCCCCATGTGATCCAGGTTTCCAATGCCTACAGGGTTTTACTGTTGGAGAGAGGTTACATGCTCACTTTGGGAACGGAGGGGTGTGGGTCAAGTGAGCGTTCACTTTATCCACGCCCCAGTAAGTGACTCTTTCACACTAAGTGTGTCATAACCTCCAGCAGTCCAGGACACGTGTTACTCCAGCAGCACTACCCCCCCCGAGGATACAGACTGTCCGAGTTTTTCTGTTATTACCATCAGCCCCGCTACAAATCTTGCAGCATAAAACCTAAAAGACATGAATCACTTCTCTTTAAATGTACCCCAGCATCTGACAAACCTGCTACATGGCTAACACAGAGCTGGTGCAGCGGGAACACTGGCCTTGGCTGTTTCTGCATTCATCATTCATGAGGGGAATGCAGAGAGCCTTTTATCCTTATGATGAGTGTTTGTCGGCACTGGGCCTGTACTCGCTCGAGTTTAGAAGAATGAGGGGGGACCTCATTGAAATGTACTGAAAAGTGAAAGGCTTGGATAGAGTGGATTTGGAGTGGGTGTTTCCACTAGTGGGTTAGTCTACGACTAGAGGTCATAGCCTCAGATATAAAGGATGTTATTTTATGAAGGAGATGAGGTATTTCTTTAATCAGAAGGTAGTGAATCTGTGGAATTCTTTGCCACAGAAGGCTGTAGAGGCCAAGTCAATGTGTATACTTAAGGCTGAGATAGATAGATTATTGATTAGTACAGGTGACAGAGGTTATCGGGAGGAGAATGGTGGGAAAGATAGATCAGCCATGATTAAATGGTGGAATAGACGATGGACCGAATGGCCTAATTCTGCTCCTATTACATGACCCCCGAGAACAGGGGAATCATGAACCAGAGGACGTAGGTTTAAAGTGAAATAGGTTTAGTTTAGCTTATTGTTACGTGTTACAGTGAAACGCTTTTTGCTCCGTGCTATCCGGGCAGTGGAAAGACTACAAGATTACAATCAAGCCGTCCACCATGTACACATATAGGATAAAGGGAATAACGTTTAGTGCTGTTAGTGGAGTACAGGTGTAAACCAGTGGAGTGATGGTAATGAATGATTGCAGAATCCAGTCTGGGAACCAGCACGCAGGGAATCATAACCCCAGGGGCAGCTTTTCCACATAGAGGGTGGTGGGTGTCTGGAATGAGCTGCCAGAGGAGGCAGGTACTATAACAGTGTTTAAGAGGCACTTGGACAGATACATGGATACGAACGTTTAGTTTTGTTTATTGTCACATGTACTGAGGTACAGGGAAAAGCTTTTGTTGTTGTGTGGTTTGCAGGGATATGGGCCTAATGCAGGCAAATGGGACGAGCTCGGGAAGGCAGTTTGATCAGCATGGACGAGTCGGGTCGAAGGACCTGTTTCCATGCCATGTAACTGAATGGCACAGGGCCTGGCACTCCTCCAGTGCTGGCATGGGGGGCATTGCTGAGTGTCCTGCCTGGCTCCCTCCCCAGCCACCTCCACCCTAACCAAAACCCACCTGCTTGTAACATGTCACCGATCAAGCTTCGTCTCTCTCTCTCTCTCTCTCTCTCTCTCTGTGTCTCTGCCTCTCTCTCTGTCTGTCTCTGTCTCTGTCTCTCTCTCTCTCTCTCTCTCTCTGTTTCTGTCTCTGTCTCTGTCTCTCTCCCTCTCTCTGTCTCTCTCTCTCTCTCTCTCTCTCTGTCCCTCTCTCTGTCCCTCTCTCTGTCCCTCTCTCTGTCCCTCTCTCTGTCCCTCTCTCTGTCTCTCTGTGTGTCTCTCTGTGTCTCTCTCTCTCTGTGTCTCTCTCTCTGTGTGTCTCTCTCTCTCTGTCTCACTCTGTCTTGCTCTCTCTCTATGCAGCACAGGGAAGTGTTGTTTCATGTTGCTCCTGTTTATCACTCTTTGGAACCTAACAGGGTGCCTTGTGTCCGGCCCCACAGATCTCGAGGGTGCTTACAAAATCAATGAGCAGGTTTTGGAAAGAAAGGCACGGCAGCTGGACGGACTGGAGGAGAAGATGAAAGAGATATTGAAAGCCATTAATCAACAGATCCAGATCTACAACACCTGCCAATAACCTGAACCCTGTGCGTGTGTAACCCAGCCTTTAGTGGAGCTGACAGAATCCCACAGTTTTGATGCAATGTTTATTAAGCAACGTATACCAAACCCTGGCTTTTCCTACCCACACCAAACCCTCGTCACCCCGATACCTCTGGAATCCCAACTGGCCTGTGGCCTCCAAAGCTCCCAACCAAAGACGGGGACATGGCAGAATGATGAGCTGCTTATACAAGGAACTGCGAGTGCTGCAATCAATTCCCTACTCCTTTGTTACACCATTCAACAGCTGAGGAATATCAGGATTATTGGATTTGAATTAAAGATGCCTTTGTTGATCCATTCACCCGTTGGGTGTAACACCACGTGCCAGTGAGCTGGATGGCCACATGACAAGTGGGTACTGTGTTCTTTTAGCATGGAGCTGAGCAGGTCATGTTCAAAGCACAAAGTACTGGAGAAACTCAGCAGGTCCAACAGCATCTGTGGAAGGAATGGACAGGTGACGTTTCAGGTCGGGACCCTTCTTCAGACAGCTGTATGAGTGAATGAGGAGCTGTGCTTTCAGGGGAGATTGGAGTGGGTAAGGGGAGTGGTTAAAGAAGGGTCCTGACCCGAAACATCACCTGTCCATTCCTTCCACAAATGCTACCCGACCGGCTGAGTTTCTCCAGTACTTTGTGTTTTGAACATGGCCTACTCAACTCCAAAGATCCTCTAGCTCGCTAAAAGATCTTTGCTCAACTGTGCTGAAACAACAAAGGCTATCCATGTGTCCTGTTGAACTCCAGTTCAGTTCTTCAATGGTTTGACAAAGGAGTAGAGAGGGAATTAAATATCTGTTAAAATATTATTTTAACTTTGTGTTTATTGCTCCCCATGTACACAATTGAAACCCAACCTGTGACCACGGCCACTATTTGTCTGTGTCTCAACCGAACATCTCGCCTGTCCGTGAACCCTTGTTTAATGAGGAGCAAGTGAAGGACTCGGCTCTGTAATGTCCAGCCTTGCCCCGCCCACTATTGTACCTGTGGGTCAGATGTAGATGTCCATGGGAGCGACAGCATCTTATTTTGACTCAAACTTGGGAAGGAATATTTATTTCCCAGGACGAATCAGCCTGCAGAATCAAAGTCATGGAGTTTTCTTTGATAGAAAATGATTTGATAGATGAATGATTTGATAGATTTGCAGGGATGTTGGTTAATTTTGGTCGGCCATTTGAGACAGCCTGGAAATACCAGGCCCTATCGTGACTCGTTTCCAACCTGCTCTCATCTTTTTATACTTTTTTAAGAAGGTAAATATTGAAGGAGCATCCAGTTTTCACTTGGCTAGTTGCTGAGTGCAGCAGCGATCTCCCCGTCAGTGTTGAATGCTCCTGTCCTGTACATACCCCAAGTGCTGAACTGCCGAGGTGTTGTTGACTCAGGCAACGTGGGGATCTTACCTTTTGCCTTAAACTTAGCCAGCCAAGAACCAAAGACGCTACAAATGCCAAAGGAACTTATTAATCCTCTTCATACGTAGGCTTTAGATTGCCAGTAAACTGATCTCCGCATGCTGAACAGTAACTAGTTATCAGGATATGCCAGAACTTTAATGCTGTTTCTAATTTAGTTCAGTGTTGGCATTGAACCACAGAGTACAGGAGTCCATTCCCTGTCACATCTGTGCTAGCCTTTCACAAAGAGCTTCAATTATTCCCCATATCCCCGCTGATGTTTCCCTTTTTGCCAGTGGTTTACCTGCCACTTCCAGTTACACAGTTACCAGATCAAAACTCACTCCAAAACAACCTTAAAACCCCGCCCACTGCTCTCTGATGTGCTGGAGTGGAAAGGAAACAGAGAACCGTGGAGTGCAGGATGTGGCCCTGTGGCCTGTGGCTTTCCGGCCACCCATCAGAGATCAGATGTTCGGCAGGTCAGACAACGTCTATGGGGAGAGGACCGGAGTCATCGTGACGGGTCGTCCACCTGCAACATTGTGTCCCTGGCTCCCTCTGTTGGGTGGCTTCACATTTCCAGCATCTGTAATTTATTGGTTTTTCTGCCCCATCAAAACTTTTCACAAGTTTGACAATCTCTGCTGAAGGAGAACAGTCTGGCAGTTCAGCTTTTGTTGGCAGTCAATTCGTGTTCATACTGTAAATCTGCATTGACACTTGCCTTTGTCTTGGGCTGGGTAGTGATGACCAGCAGTGCATCACGAGTAGCACGGATTTTGGTCTCTGATGCATGTTTACATTCAGTTTCTGAACTTTAATGTATGAAGCCACAACACCAGCATAAATATCGAATAAGCTGCTCCCAGAAATTATTAGTCAGAACGGCCGCCAGTGTGGATCGACATAGGACCGTGGAAGAGTTTCTGATTCTCTTTGCGTACTCTTCTGATACTCTTTTCTTCCTCTTATGGGAGGCTCCTTGCACCAAATTCCTTTTATATTACATTCTACGCTCCTTTGAAGCTCTGGAATATCTTAGACTTTTAGGGCCAGGATTTAAGAAGTAAATATTGGCAGATCAGTTTCACTCCTTTCACAGACAGCGTGAGACATAACTAATGGAATGTTTTTCACAGAGTTGATCTGAGAGAAATCTCTGCCTGGAAACAGCGTGATCCCAACATCACTGTTGCCCAATAGCCTTGTGTGCCTCTTGGTAATCCAGATGTAACTCACCCCGTTTCTAATTGATGACTAGAAAATAAATGACAATCATTGGACATCTGACTTGAGTGTGAATCATTTCCTGCCGTGTGGCATTCCTGAGTCTCTTGGTTAAACATCACAACACAAAGAGTACAAGTGTGTTTAATCGTGGTGCCTGTTTCAATCTCCTGGTTTATGGATGGTGAGAAATGTTTGTGATGCTCTTTCGCTGTGTGTGAAGCACGTTGCCTGTGTGTGGATGGTGAATTCAACACTCGTTTCATTGTCTCTATGGAACGTTGGAGTTTGAGAGGAGACCTGTTAGAGGAATATAAAATGATGACAGGTAGAGACTGGATAGGGTGGACATGTCCAACACGAGAGGGCATAGTTATAAGGCAAGAGGGGGAGGTTTAATGGAGATGTGCAGGGCAAGGTGGCGCGGGGTGGTGGGGGCCTTGAACTTGCTGCCAGGGGTGGTGGAGACAGATATAATAGTGGTGTTTAAGAGGCCTTTAGATAGACACATGGATATTCAGGGCATGGAGGGGGATATGGATCATGCATTGGCAGATAAGATCAGTTTAACTTGGCATCATTGTGGACCGTTGGGCTTGTTCCTGTGCTGTACTGTTCTATGTTCTATGCCAGCACCTCCTGTAGATCCCTTCGTTGGTGGGGAGGTCCTTACCTGTGATGGACCAGGCAGTGTCCACCACTCACTGTTACCGAACCAGGCCTTGATGCAACCAGCCAGTGTGCTGTCCACCCCACGTCTCCTTATCCCTTGTTGATGTGTGATCCCACACTCATTCACTGAGCCGCCCACCAGCCAGCAGTTTCTGGGTGTCTCTGAGTGAACCCCAGTCAGGACTGAAATGGTTAACTACTTGGGGAAATTCATTCCCAACCTCAGCGAAATATCTGCTCCCCTACTCCAACTGACTCCCAAAGACACTGCCTGGACATGGTACCCACAACACCAGAGAGCTTTTGAAATCCTTAAATTACAATTAACCAGTGCTCCAACCCTCGCTTATTTCGCTTTAAACCTACCGATGCCGCTCACGTGTGATGCATCCCAAAATGGACTGGAGCTTGCCTACAGACTTCCACCGAAGAAGGCTGCAGACCTATTGCCTTGGTCCACGGTCGCTACCGACATATTCGAGTGGCGTGGCAAACATTATCTGGTTCTCGTTGACTCGTATTCGGGCTGGTTCGAAATCGACCTGCTCCAAAGCATCCTATCCGATGTAGTCATCCAAAAGCTGTCGCACCATTTCTCCGGCACGGCACCCTTGCACGCCTCCTGTCAGATAACGGCAGTCAGTTCACCAGCCAGTGCTTCAAAAACTTTGCTCAACGATGGGATTTTCGATATGTCACCAGCAGTCCTGAATTTCCACAGTCAAACGGACTTGCAGAACAGGCTGTCCGGAGCGCCAAACAATTAATGGAGCGCTTGGCAAATCCGATGTCTACTTCGACCTGCTCAACTTAAGGAACATCGCCCGTGTCCCAATACTGGGGTCTCCTGCCCAACGCCTGATGTCTCGACAGACCCGTACTGCCCTGCCTGTGCCCCAGCAGCTGCTGCAGCCACAGGTTCGTTCACCACCTGCTGTACAGAAACAACTCCAGCTGAAACGCGATGTCCAGAAATGCCCACTTAAACCTCTCTCCAGTGGGCAAGTCATTTAGAAGCTCCGCCTACCACCACACTGTTCATATTATCGCAACCCGACATGTACGGGCAGTCTATGCTGCTGTACAGTAGAAGCAACATGCTGTAGTGTGTTATATGTGTTATTCAACAAATACCGTTGTACCACATCTGTAAGTATTTGTGATTCACTCGACAATCTCCAAGTTTGCGGGTGACACAAAGTAGGTGGCAGTGTGAGCTGCGATGAGGATGTTATGAGCTCGGCTGGCCTTAGGAGGTGCGGGGTCCAATTGGGAACAATTTTGGTGAGCCCCAGGTTCCCAGCCAAGGTCTGTAGAATCATAGAAATAGAAATAAAGTCTATTATAAACTTTACATCTCAATGGTAGAATGGAAAGTAATCAAAATGTGCTCTTAAAAAGTGCCTTGGAGTTAATGGACCAAACAGATCTAAGCTACATTTTAATATAAAATTGCATACATGTAGGCCTACAAGCAACAAACAAAATGTGTAGATCACCTCTGAAAAGTACATAGTTCCAATAGCACTTGTTTTAGTGACTGTGAAATGTCCCATCCTACCCTTTGGGCTTCTACCCCATCCTAACTTAGTTGCATGTGTGTGTCTTAGTTGTGTGTATGTTAGTTGTCTGTGCGTGATGTGGGTGTGTTAGTTGTCTGTGTGTGTGGGAGGGAAGGAGGGAGAGAAGGGAGGAAGGAGAGGAAGTAGAGAAATAAGGGAGGGAGGGAAGAGAGAAGGGAGAAAGGAAGGGTGGGAGGGGAGTAGAGAAACAAGGGGAGGGAGGAGAGAGAAGAGAAGGGAGGGAGGGAAGAAGTTGAAGGGTAGGGAGGGGAGGGAACTGAGGGCGTTTTTTATTATTTCTGGTGGTTTTAAAGGGTTGGGGTGGGAAGGAGAGGGGGGGGAAACTTTTTAAATCTCTCCCTGGGAGGGACCTTTTTCGTCGAGGGTTTCCGAAGGAGAGAGGGGAGGGGCCTCGCAACGGCGGCGGGGAGCGGATGCCGGGGTCCGGGCAAACGTGTGTGAGCTGAGGCCAAGGTTTGTAAACGTTGCTACAACCGCCGGCCCAGCCCTCCCTGTATTGTTCACCGCACATCCCCGGGGAGAGAGGGGTGGAGCCGGGGCTGTGTGTGTGCAGCACGGAGACTGGAGGGGCAGGAGCGCTGGAGAGATAAGTTTTTTTTTGGCCCTGGACCATGAGAGAATTATGTTGTGTCTGGGTCTATTTGTGTGTAATGTATGGCTGCAGAGAAACCCACCTCCCCTCTTGACTCTCATTCCCCCCGGCCCTCACACACCCCCTCCCCATCCGGGGCTGTGTGTGTCCATTTCTTCCCCCCTCCCCCTCCACCCCCTCTACTGTCTCTCCCCCTCCACCCCACTCTCCCCACTCCACCCGGGGTAGATCAACCCGAAACAAGAGTAGATTACTCTGGCGTGGGGCCCTCTTAGGCGCGGGACCCAATTGGGAGCAATTGTTCCAATCGGCTTAAGGCCGGCCCTGGCTATGAGGCTGCAGGGTGAGTTGGATAGGTTGGGTGAGTGGGCAGATACATGGCAGATGCAGTATAATGTGGATAAATCCACTTTGGTGGCAAGAATGGGAAGGCAGATTATTATCTGAATGGTGTCAGATTAGGAAAAGGGGTGGTGCATCGAGACCTGGGTGTACTTGTACATCTGTCACTGAAAGTAAGCATGCTGGTACAGCAGGCGGAAAAGAAAGCTAATAGCATGTTAGCCTTCATTGCAAGAGGATTTTAGTTTAGGAGCAAGGAGGTCCTGCAGTGAAACTGCGCCTGGAGTATTGTGTGCAATTTTGGTCTCTTAATTTGAGGAAGGAGATTATTACTATTGAGCGCGTGCAAGGTAGGTTCACCAGGTTAATTAGTTGGGACTGACATATGATGAAAGAATGGGTCGACTGGGCTTGTATTCGCTGGAATTTAGAAGGAGGAGAGGGGATCTTATAGAAACATAAAATTGGACAGGGTAGATGCAGGATAAATGTTCCTGATGTTGGGGGGAGTCCGAATCCCGGGGTCACAGTTTAAGAATAAGAGGTAGGCCATGTAGAACTGAGATGAGGAAAAACATTTTCACCCAGAGAGTTGTGAATCTGTGGAATTCACTGCCATGGAAGGCAGTGGAGGCTAATTCACTGGATGTTTTCGAGAGAGAGTTAGATTTAGCTCTTCGGGTTAAAGGAATCAAGGGATATGGGGAGAAGGCAGGAACGGGGAACTGGTTGTGGATGATCAGCCATGATCGCATTGAATAGTGGTGCTGGCTCGAAGGGCGGAATGGCCTCCTCCTGCACCTGTTGTCAATGTCCCCACGTTGCCCCCCCCCCCACGTTGCCCCCCCCCCACGTTGCCCCCCCCCCCCCCCGTTGCCCCCCCTTCCCACGTGCCTGTGACCCCGGTCCCCAGGCCCCTCCCCCGCGCTCCAGCTCACATTCGAGCGGGAACGATGTCACCCTCGAGCTGCGCGCGCACCCGACGCCGGCCGCGGGGTCACGTGAGGCGCGCGGCCCGTGACGTACTTCCCGTCGGCGGAAGTTTAGGTTCGTTCGTCGCTCCGCGCCCACCTGAGGCACCGGCACTGGGATCCGCGGCGGCCAGAGCCGAGCCCCGAGGCCCAGCCCAACCCAGCCCAGCCCAGCCCAGCGCACCCAGGCCCCCAGCACTGCCAGCGGCACAGGCGCCCGACGCCCGTTATGTGAGCGATCCGAGCGGCCGGGAGCCGGCGGAGCTCGCGGAGGAGGTAGGGGACGGGTTCAGGGAGTACACTGGGTCACTGTGATCGCGGGGTGGGTTTAGGGGTACACTGTGTCTGGGGAACGGGGTCAGGGAAGCACTGGGTCTGAAGAAGGGTTTCGGCTCGAAACGTTGCCTATTTCCTTCCCTCCATGGATGCTGCTGCACCCGCTGAGTTTCTCCAGCACTTTTGTCTACCTTCGATTTTCCAGCATCTGCAGTTCCTTCTTAAACACTTGGTCATTGCCTGGGTTTGGGTTTAGGAGATACCTGATCTCGGTGTCCAGGGGTGTATAGGGTTACATCTGGGTCACTGTGCTTGTGGTGGGGTGGGGGTGGAGTATTGCGTTTACACAGGCACAGTTGGTCAGTTCCTGGGGCATGTGTTTACATGTGCTCTCAAGGGGTGTATTTATGTGGACCAGCAGTGTGTCATGGCGGCAACAGGTTAGACAGGCACCTTGGGTCATGGATTTGTTTGCCCAGGTCACGGGGTGGACATGTTTGCCCAGGTACACCGTGACACAGGATGGGTTTGGTTGGGTGCCGGTATAATGGGTCTATGTTTCCCGGGAGGCTTTGTGTCCTGTGTCTTTCCCTTTATTCCTGTACCCCACGCCCTTCCCAGAAGACAAAAACCCTTTCTAATTCCTCTGTCATCTTGTTTTGTCAGGTTGTGGAAGTATTTGATTCAGCCTCGTCCAAATGTTCGCACTTGCTAAATGTTGCCTTGCTCTCTTCCTGCCTTGTAAATGACAGAAGTTTGCACATCGGGGTCTGTTCAAATGTTATCTGTGGTGAGTATTCTTACTGCTTTAATCCATGTAGCCTGGAGTGAGTTGAAGTATAGAGATTGTCAAACAGTTATACAGCATGAATACGGGATCTTCAGCCCAGCTCTTATCAGTACGAGGATTCTGGAAGAGTTTTTTGATCGGAGCTTCATGCAAAATATTGTCACTCTCTGGTGATTTCTAATATTTTGAATGTGCAACAAGTGCCATCTGATTTATTATTGTCACGTGTGCCAAGGTACAGTGGAAAAGTTTTTTGTTGCATGCTATCCAGTCAACGAAAACAATATACATGATTACAAAAGAGCCGTCCACAGATACAGAATAAAGGGTACATCATTTAGTGCAAGATAAAGTCCAATTAAAGATAGCTCAAAGGTCTTCATTGGGGTTGATGGGAGATCAGGACCACGCTCTAGTTGTTGATAGGATGGTTCAGTTGGCTGATAACAGCTGGGAAGAAATGGTCCCTGAATCTGGAGATGTGTGTTTTCACATTTTTGTACCTCTTGCCTGATGGGAGAGGGGAAAGAGGGAGTGACCGGGGTGAGACTGATCCTTGATTATGCTGATGTCTTTGCTAAGGCAGCAAGGAGTGCAGATGGCGTCCATGGAAGGGAGATTGTTTAATGTAATTGAGTATTCTACGTCCACAACTCTCTGCAATTTCTTGCAGTCTTGTATGGGGCTGATTCAAAAACTCAAGGAGAGGAAGGAATGGGTTAGCCTCGGTTTTCAAGTTTGAATTCCATGGTGGATGTTGTTGGACTATCCCATGTTTTCAGTATTCTCTGTTGCCTGAAACTGATAACATCTTCCTTGATCTAAAAAAAATCTTTCTGGTAATTAACTCTTTGTTTTGCTCTTTGAGTGTGATATCTATGCAGTTTTCTCCAACAACTTGATGACTATCAGAGAAGATTCAGGTTACTTTTGACTTTAGAGATACAGCTCGGAAACAGGCCCTTCAGCCCACTGAGTCCATGCCGAGCAGCAATCCCCTTACACTAGCACTATCCTATGCACTAACGACAATTTTTTTTACCAAAGCCAATTAACCCTCAAACCTGGTGTGTGAGAGGAAACCGGAGCACCCGGCGAAAATCCACATGGCCACGGGAAAAGCCTACAAACAACATACAACCAGCCCTTGTAGTCAGGATTGAACGCAGGTCACTGGTGCTGCGAGGCAGCGACTCTAATGCTGCACCACAGTGCTGCCGCAAATTTAAATTCACAATTTTGGAGTTGGCTGTACAGAATCTTGCTATTTGTGCAACTGTACCCAAATTATGGACATAGTCACATTTTTGTAAAGCAGCAAGTCTTTAAACTTCAAGAGGTGTGTTTGGCTGGCAAACTGTTTATTATTATGCTGCAACTTTCTTCAGTGCTCGGTGTTGCAAGCTGTTGATGAGATGATGGCTTTGAGCAGACCTTGCAGGAAGCCCTGCCCACTCTTGCTGCCCTTAGCAGTTGCAACATCACAATCGACGACTATTCTTTTCCTCTGTAGCGGTTGATGTCTGACCCGCCATTGAAGTCGGCAGTTGTGTTACACCCAAGCATTTAGCTGTAAATCATTAATAGAACAGTGATTGACTGGCATTTAGAATATTAGTCCTTCTACTCCACCCATGTTCCCAACATTGTTGCAGCTGAAATGCTTGTTACCTCGTTGTATCGTCTCTGCTCAGTGCTCTCCTGCACAATTTCACTTCTACTTCATTCAAACCTTCTGCTCACACACAGTCCCATTTAGCTATGCCCATTTGCCCGTGTTCTGCCATTGCTTTTTAGTTCTTAATTTGTATCCACCATGATTCCCTCCCTGACCACATCTCTCTAACCAGTTTGGGCTCCAAACCTCTGCCCCTATTGTTCTGACATTCCAATTGTCTCCCTCTTAGGAGTGCAGGAGGTCGAGGGGTGACCTTCCAGAGATGTATAAAATCATGAGACTGGATATTATAAAGTATTTTACCCAGAGTAGGGGAATCAAGAACCCGAGGCCATAGGTTTATGATGAAAAGGGAAAGATATAATAGGAAGTTGGGGGGACATTTTTTTGCTCAGACGGTAGTGGGTACATGGTACGTGCTGCCATGGAAGTGGTTGACATAGTACTATAACATTTAAAGAAAACATTTGGACAGGTATATAGTTAAGAATGTTTCAGAGGGATGGGGGGAAAATGCAGGCAAATGGGACTTGCTTAGATGGGGCATCTTGGATGGCATGGATGAGTTGGACTGGAAGGCCTGTTTCCATGTTGTTTAACACTCTAACTCTTTGATCAATCCATCATTGGTTGTACCTGCAGCCATCTATACAGATTCTGTCAACCTACCTCTTGTCAGTCTTTTAATGTGATTGCATCAGGTAGTGCTGCTGAGAAGTGCCGTTGATTTCTTGTTTAGATGCCATCTAAATGCAGCTGCGAATATCCTCACATTAAAGGCTGGTGCATGTTCTGTGCCTTCAAGAGTGATGTGATTAGTCTCATTAACTGACGGCATTGTGCAGTGCATTCTAGAACCAGTTCATACTGTTCCAATGCATTATTTGGGAGCTGCAACCATGCCTGTCTGATAACTTCAAAACATGACCAGGCAGTGGGAAATGTCACAGTTACAGGAGAAAGACAGAGAGCGGAAAGCACCCTGGCCCCGCTGTGGTATGATACAAGGTTCTGTTTAATGGTGCGCAAATGGCAGATTTTTTTTCTTGTTTAAGAAAGCATGAACTGCAATGCTGGTTTGTAGAAAAGACAGTGCTGGAGTAACTCAACGGGTCAGGCAGCATCTCTGGAGAACATGGATCGATTGAGTTTTGTTTGGGACCCTTCTTCAGACTGATTGTTGGTGGGGAGGGGTGAAAGCTGGAAGAGAGGAGGGACAGGACAAAGCCTGGCAGGTGATAGGTTGATACAGGAGAGGAGGGATTTTGATAGGCAGATGGTGGGCAAAGGCCAGAGATGTTAAAATGGAAGGCATGAAACAATTGAGTTGTGGATTGTGAAGCTAGATGAAGAAATGTAGGTGGAAGGGGACGAGAAGGGGGGTGGTAGAAATGGGTGGGTCACAGGGGAGTGGGGTGTGTTGTGGTGGGTGGAGGGTTTTGTAGTTTACTTTATTTGCAGCATTGATTGGTCTGTATTGCATGATGGGCAAGTAGTTTAGCTTATACATACCGTGCAGAAACAGGCCTTTCTGCCCAACGAGTCCGTGCTGACCAGTCATCCCCGCACACTAACACTATCCTACATATCGGGGACAATTTACAATTTTACCAAGCCAATTAACCTACAGACCTGTACGTCTTAGGAGTGTGGGAGGAAACCAGAGTGCACAGAGAAAAGTTACTCGGGGGAGAACATGCAAACTCCATACAGATAGCACCATGATCTCTCTGGCACTACCACTGTGCCGTCCCGTACAAGACAAAATTGACAGCATTAATGTGCGGCAAATTGCTGTCTAATTAACTGTTCAAATGATACCGTAAAATTTAAATGATTTGAAACTATGTCAGTGAGAGCATAATCAAACTTGGAGGAAGAGATTGTTGGTGAAGAGCCAGAGCATTGATTGATCAATGTACTAAAATAATATTCTTTCCATTTCCAAAAAATAAATGTTCTGTGCCTTTTCTGTAAATTAAGTTTTGGTGCTACCATTCTTTCAGTGTTTATTGATGGGTATTTTAACTAGCTTTTTGTTTCCATGTTGTCATTGGGTCTATTTGTGAAAGTGCAGTGATTCACAGATACTGTGGATAAACTGTGAACAATTTTTAACTTTACAGCTCAGAATAAATTTGCTTTTGAAATGATCGTAGGATGTTAAGGAATTTTTAACATGTTCAATATCAAAATGTTTTAATAACCATATGTGCAAAGCATATGTAATAAAATCATCTTGTTTTGATGGCACAATCTAATTTCAAAAGCATCATAACACCAGCTTCTAGCAACCTTTTCCCCAGTAGCCTGCATATCCTTTGGAGACAGATGCAGACCAATGGATTACAATGTGAAACTTAGATAGTATTTATACATGTGCAAACTTATTCCTCTTTTTTCATTCACTGTGTATATTTGGGGGACGTTGTGCACTGTGTAGCCTAAGCACAGTGGTCTAGGCCACATAGTGTGGCATAGTTATTTTAGAACAGTGCTGCACATGCTAAAGACTCTGGAGTATCAAGCGCATTAGCCCGAGGGATGTGTTGTTTGTGTTAAATTGGATGTTGTTGACGCGTTTTGTTTTTGAGCTACCTTATTTGATAGATTTTTCCACCACTGCCTCACTATTGCATGGTACTCTTTGCCCCAGCTGCTTGTGACAAAATCTGCTTGCTTGTGATTATTTCTCAATCCTGTTGTCGTCGAGCATAAATGCACAATGAAATAGCAGTCTAAACTTATGCTGCGTAGTTCGGGATGAATGATGAGGCTTGTGCGGAAGTACCAGGAAGTGAAAACAGAGATCATCTCCTTCTGCCGCCTTCCGTGTCCGCTCCACTTGGAAATAAAATACACTTTGTTCGTGACAGGTTATTTAAGTGGACTAGAGGAATGGTGTTCACATCAGGTTGAAAGTCTGGATTAAAAAGATGTTGAGAAGAAATAATTCCCACGCTTCAGGAGCTGTAAGCTTGGGAATGTCGGTCCACACTTGTAAATGCCACTTAAACCACTCTCAGTACTTCAGAGATGGATATTGAGGCCAGCAAGGGACAGACTACATTATATTAAATGGCTGGACCTGATGCCCCCCCCCCCCCCCCCCCCCCCCCCCCCTGATCCATTTCTTGTTTTGTGTGTTTTGTTTTGTATGGATCCTGTGTCCGTGAGTTGGTGTGTGTGCAATCCGTTTGTAAATAAATCCAGTGATTATTCTAGCACCAGTCAGTCTGTTATCAGTTGAGTGCATAGTTTAAACATTAGATAATTACTACATTTATCAACCTGTTTCCTAGATGTGGGAACTCCTTTTGAGATAGTGGTGTCTCTTGGTTCCAGGGTTTTATTGGTCCAATTGTAAGCTTGTATGATTGTATTTGCAAACCAGCTTGGTTTATCTTTTTAATTTCAGTACTTGGCAGATACACTTGGCAGAGTTGACATTAAACGGTTTGTTTAAATTTTGTGCTCATTTTTGGACATGTGCTTGCTGGGAGGTGGAAATTTTCAATGCGGAATTGGGAATGTCCGTATGGATCTTTCCGGAAAGCGACAGGTTATCACTTTGTACCTCCCTACTAATGTGATCTTTATTTCTTGCATCAAACAAAGTTGGACTTCAACAACCAGGGGACTTTCCAAAGCACTTTAGAAACAACTGAGAACTTTTGGTCACAAACAGCGGCACAATAATGAAAGATCGTCTGTTTTTCCGTGACATTAGCTGGGGGATAAATATTGGAACAGGGCACAAGAAAGAACTCCACTGCTCTTTGAAGTATCGATATAGGATTGCATATACACACCTGAATGCTGAGATAGTCTTGGTTTAACACCCCAGCTGACGAGTTCCCTCAGCGCTGTCCTGGGAGGGCCTGTGAAGATTTGTGGATGACTACTCCACGGCTGACAGGTGCCACCAGCTGGGCTTGGCTGGTACAAAATATTTTAGCAATACTGATTCCTTTAGCACATGGTCATTAGGCTGACAAATACTTCGTACTACAAATTGTTGCGGTATTAATATTTTATGAGGTCCAGTGCTGAATGGAAACCAGTTTCCAATAAAAAGACACAAAGTGCTGGAGTGACTCAGCGGGTCAGGCAGCATCTCTGGAGAATATGGATAGAGGACGTTTTGGGTCGGGACCTGACTGATTGTGGTGGAGAAGAGAACGAAGCGGGGGAGGGGGGGGGGGTCAGGGCACAACCTGGCAAGTGATAGGTGGATACAAAAGAGGCGTTTTTTGATAGCGGGATGGTTGGACAAAGGCCAGAGGTGAGGTACGGATAGAACAGTTGAGAATTGCGAGTCCAGGTGGGGCACTGGGAGGAACTGGGCCGGAACTAAAAGGGGGGGGGGGGGGGGGGGGGAGATAGAATAGATTAGAAGAATTAGGGGACTTTGGTGTGCATACGGTTGGGCTGTATGCTGGCTGCATCTGGCGTTCCCGATGTAGGCTCCCATACATCAGCGATACCAGACACAGACTCAACGGCCCTTTCACTGAACACTTGTGCCTGGACCACCGGATTTCCCAGTTGCTCACCATTTTAGCGCCCTGTCCCATTCCCATACTGACCTTTCTGTCTTAAGCCACCTCCTTTGCCAGAGTGAGACCACTCGCACACTTTGTCCAACCCTCTGCCTATCAAAACCCCCCTCACTTGCAACCACCTATCACTTGTGTTGCTTTCTCCTGCTCTTCCTCTCTTCCAGCTTACTCTCTTTCCCCGCACATGCCTCCACAATCCGTCTGAAGAAATGTCACCTACCTATGTTCTCCGGGTACAAATGTGCAGCTGCCTAACCCACTGCGTTTCTCCAGAACTTTGTGCCCTTCTTTGTAAAGTAGCACCTGCGGTTGTTTGTTTCTCTAAATGACCTATCCTGTGCCTCTTGGCTCCAGTTGCAGCCTGACTCTGGACGTGCCGGACAGCCTTTCATTGTGTGAGAGCTCCAACATCCAGAGCCGCCAAGATAGCCGGGCCAGGAAAGAAACGACGAAACCCTGAGCCAGATCCCATCAGTGACGCAAGCAAAGCTCATCTGTCGGCCAAGTGGCTGAAAATGGCCAGCACGGCTGAGAACGGCAGGAGGAGGTTGGGACGGAACCGGGAGGAGGCCACCAACAAGAAAAAGCTGAAGGACAAAGTCAACCAAGAGAACAAGGATGGGAAAACTGCTGAGAGTGAGCCAAAGAGAGGTAAGGGATTTGTAGCCAATGGTGATGTACAGACCATTCTCCAGCGTGGCGTGCTGTCGCTCTAGTGTAGGAAGTATGGCATGGGGGTGCAGACCTTCAATTCTCAGCACCAATCCTCCCTGCTGCACATGGATGATCAAAGTGCAGCTACAGTTCATGCTTATAAATGCTGCCCTTTATTGGAGCAGAACATTACAAGGTGTTGCACAGAACTGCTAATCACATGCAAGTTAACACAAAGCCACAGTGGAATTATGAAGTCCGGTTACAACAATAGGTTCAGCAGCAGTTGGTGAAACAGGTGCATTTTGAACTACTTTTAAGGTTTGGTCAAGGGAAGATCAGACGCTATAGACCAGAATTGTGCAAGAGGCCAGAACTGGAGGAGCATGGATATTTAGCGGTTGCAGCAAGGTGAAGAAGGTTGTTTACACATTGCACTGGTGTGCTGCATCAAATTGATAATGGTTTTGTGCACATTTATCAAATTCTCTCAGCCGTCTCCAGTAGAAGGTTAACGTCTTCAGTTTAATCTTGAAGCTGAAAGCCTCCTCACGCTAATCAGTTGATGTATTTGAACTAAATGTTGAATGTGGCTTGTGGATAAGAATCCTTTGTGAGCTTGATTGGTGGTGATTCTAAAATGATTTATTTTATTTCCTCCCCATCCATCAAAGGCTTACATTCTCGCTCACCCCTCGTGTTTACTTGTCACAGACACTGATTGTTCTTACCCTGCCTTCACAAGAGAAGTGGCTATCTCTAGGGTGATATAAACACAAGCAAATCGTATGTTCAGTGCAACACCACGAGTGCAAGTGAGGTGAAGGCAGACGCTAAGACATCTTGGAAAATGCAGGCCCTTTAGGAACTTTCAGTTGATGGAGGGAGAAGGAGAACATGCTACTTTTTAAGTCCATGTGATCCTCTGAATCTCTTTCTGTTTGTTTTGACTGTCGGGTTTACCAAGCAATCAGGATGCATTGTAAGGTATTAACTGTTCAGTCGTTTGAAAATAAATATTCAATGGCAATGTTGGGACCCTGCAGGATTTGCTGCTTTTTAATTTCTAAAATACAATTGGTAAATGGCTTCAGGTTGTATTTCTGATTTACTGAATATCATTGAACTGAAGATGCTGATTTACAAAACAAGACACAAAATGCTGGAGTAACTTGGCTTGCCAGACAGCACTTCTGAAATAGATTGATAGGTAATGTTTGAGGTCAGTCCCCTCTTCAGTCCTGACCCAAAACGTCACCTATCCATATTTTCCACAGATGTTGCCTGACCCGCTGAGTTACTCCAGCACTTTGTGTCTTGTACTAAATATAAGTCGGCAGTAGACTGATTCATGAGGCCAGGAAATTGTCCTGGGGTTCTGATAAAATGGAGTAAATTTGCCTTGCGTGGCATAGCATTTTCACAATCTGACCTTCCACTTGGGTGGAATGTTGAGATCATTCAGAGATCTCTAAAACTGATACAGTTCTGACTATTATAAGCCAGTTGTTTCACTGAAGCCGTTTGAGGTGGCGAACTGTGCAATTACACACTTTGGATTAGTTACAGTTTTTCTGTTGAATAATTATTGAATCTAATAATTAAGATTATGTAGAGTTCACTTATCTATGCTTCTAAAAACAAAGAATTCATTTTTTCGTGGTTTAAGTTAGCTTCTTAACCTCTGGAATTTAGAGTGAGGTGGTCACACCCAAGGTGCAGGGAGCAAGCAGAAGGGGATCTGAGGAGCACATTTTTCCCACTCAAAAGGTGGTGGGTGTATTGAAGGAGCAGCCAGAGAAAGTGATAGAGGTGGGAACAATTACCAAGTTAAAAATACATTTGAATAGATTATGGTTTGGAGGAATATGGGCTAAATGCAGGCAAATACTAGATCGGGAAGTTACCTTGGTCAGCATGGACGAGTTGGTCTGGAGAGCTTGTTCCAGTGTTGTATGACTCCATGAACTAATCTACTTTCATCTTCATGTTGCCGTGTACATGCACACCTAAATCTTTACACCTTGTTTAAAAAAAAAATAGGGATTGGTGTATACTTGCTTCCCTCATCAGTTTTATTTTAAACAAATTTGACTTGACGTTGGCCTTAGCTGGGGATGATCTGCTGCTGTAGTCACAGGAAGGTGTCCTTGAAACCAAAGCAGAAAATATATTCAGAAAAATGGTTTTGTGTAGGAAGTGGTTAGAGTCTGGAATGTACTGCCTTGGATAGTAATAAAGACAGACAATCATTGCATTTAAAAAGGTCCTGTTACATATTTGACAAGAAAGCAGTGCTATGGAGCAAAGGTGAGGGGTGTGGGAGCAGTTGGGTGTATATTGTGTACATCTGTTGTTAGACCCGATGGGATGAGTGGCCTCCCTCATTGGATAATCACTGTTCTGTGATTATGCTACTACTTATTTTCCTGCTTGGAGTTTAATTCACTGAACCTGCCGATCTATCTGACTTCCTGAAGACTTTCATTGAATTTCATTGAATGGTTAGTTTCTCATGACTTGGACCATGCGTGTGAACAGGATCTGGATTGATGCTCTTTAACTCCAGCCCAGGTCTCTTACTCCGTGCCTCCTTGTGACAGTGGAAGGAAACCACGCAGAGTAATCCCATTCCCCCACTCGTCTCCTTGTGCCAAAACTCTCTTGTGCCAATTGACCGCACCAGGGCGATTTACAGATGCCAATTAACCAAATAACCAGCTCATCTTGTTATTGATGATGGGAAACAAACAACACAAGCAGTCACAGAGTGTGCGCAGACTCCACAAAGACAGCAGCAGATGTTGGGATGAAATGTAGGCTGGGCATGAGGCAAATACATGTAACGCGAGTTGTCACTATCTTGTAATCAATACATCTGTGGGCAATATTGTTCTGATTGCCCCTTTTGTCTCATGATCTTCAACTCTGTCTCTAACTGGCACTGATAGAGCCATACTAATTAATCCTCTACTGTGTAATAGGACAACACGTAAGGAAGTCGTGACCAGAAACTGGTTTTGAGCCAGGGTCATAGTCACACCTCATGGATGCAGGCCCTTCAGCCCAACCAGCAAGCATACCACAAGCCTTCTTTATCACTATACCACAATCAGGGAGCTACAGACTTGGACCACAAAATACCTCTGTACATCATTGCTGTTCAGGGTCTTGTAATGAGCTATGCTTTCCCTGTGCATACGACCTCCCTAAGGACAACACCTTATACTTGCTCAGATTAAACGTTGTCCACATCTCCCTGTCTGCATCTGTTACTGATCTATGTCCTGCTGTATCTTTTGACAATCTTCTGCACTGTCCGCAACTCTATCAATGTTTGTGTTATGTACTAACTTACTAACCAATGCATCTACATTTATGTCCACGTCATTTACATATGACCTTTCTTAAATAAGGAGACCCAAACTGCACAGGGCTTCAGCTGCGGCTTTGCAAGTACCCTATACAATTGAGATAATGGTTCCTCATTTATAAAACCTCTTGCAATATTTTGGTGAGGGGAGGTGGAGGGAATATTCCCAGCTGGCTCTAAGCTGCCTACTTTGTGAGGCCAAGTCTTGTAGTCTACTGTGCTAGTGTTGCTTAAACCTCTTGCAATATTTGGGTGAATGTAGTCTCCTCATCCCGGAGCCTCTCAGGCAGCGGAGCACCTCTACTTCCATCATGTTAATTGGACATGGAAACATAGAAAATAGGTTCGGGAGTAGGCCATTCGGCCCTTCGAGCTAGCACCGCCATTCAATATGATCACGGCTGATCATTCAAAATCAGTACCCCGTTCCTGCTTTCTCCCCATATCCATTGATTCCGTTAGCCCTACAGTGGGGACAAATGGTTAATGAAGAAAGTCGCCTTTCCTATCTCTCCCAGTGACTCTTCAATAGGTGGTGCACTGAATTCTTCACCTGCCATGCCCAAGCAAAATATGAGATGGTGTTCCTCCAATTTGTGTTTAGCCTCACTCTGATAATGGAGGAAACCGAGGACGGAAAGATCTGTGTAGGAATGGGAAGCAGAATTAAAGTGTCTGCAACCGGGAGATCGGGTTGGTTCACTCGGGCTGAGCAAAGGTGTTCCGCGAAACGATTGCCCAGTCTGCATTTGGTCTCGCCAATGTATAAAAGTCCACATCTTGAACAATGGATACAGTAGATGAGGTTGGAGGAGGCGCAAGTGAACCTCTGCCTAACCTTGAAGGATTGTCGGGGTCCCTGGACAGAGTCAAGTATTGAGGCGGTATTGTGTTGGGTGTTACATCATCTGTGGTTGCAGGTAATGGTACCTGGGGGAGGGGGTGGTTTTAGTGGGAAGGGATGAGTTAACCAAGGAGTTGCAGAGGGAACGGTCTCTGCGGAAGGCGGAAAGGGGTGGAGATGGGGAAAATGTGGCTAGTGGTGGGATCCCATTGGAGGTGACGGAGAATTAGGTGTTGTATTCGACGGCTGATGGGGTGGAATGTAAGGACTAGGGGACTCTGTTGAGACTAGGGGGAGGGGAAGCAAGGGCAGAGTTGTGGGGTACCGAGGAGACACTAGTGAGGGCCTCATCTATGATGGGAGAGGGGAGCTCCTGTTCCCATAAGAATGACGACATCTCGGGTGCTCTAGAGTGGAGCACCTCCACTTGGGCGCACTTGCGGCGTAGACGGAGGAATTGGGAGTAGGAGGATAGAGTCTTTGCAGGAAGCAGGGTGGGAAGAAGTGTATAGTTGTGGGAGTCAGTGGGTTTGTAATGGACGTCAGTCTATAGTCTATTTCTTGTGAAGGAGACTGTGAACAAGAAAGGGGAGGGAGATGTCATAGATGGTCCAAGTAAACTTGAGTGCAGGATGAAAATTGGTGGTGAAGTTGATGAAGTCTGGAATGCCAGGGAATGCTCTATGTCTCTGACTGTGTAGAGTGGGGAATTTGATCATTTTTAGGGCAGTCATGTAGAAAATTGATTTCTTGGTGAATTAGAAAATTGAATTGACTTGAATAAATTTTATTAGCCAAGTATGTATACATACAAGGAATTTGCCTTGGTTATTTGCTTGCAAGCAACAACACGATATACTGTAGACAATTAAAATTAAACATAATTTAAACATGTGAAGAATTAAATTAAATACCAGAGCAAAAGGAGGCTACAGACTTTTGACTGTTGAGTAGAGATACTGCTCGTGGGAAAAAAAGCTGTTTTTATGTCTGCTTTGACAGTCCGGAGTCACCTTCCAGAGGGAAGTGCTTCAAAGAGTTTGCGACCAGGGTGAGAGGGGTCAGAGATGATCTTACTCGCTCGCCTCCTGGCCCTTGCAGTGTACAGTTCGTCGATGGGGGGCAGCCAACAACCATCTCGGCTGATCGAATGATGCGCTGCAGCCTCTGGATGTCATGCTTGGTGGCTGAGCCAAACCAAACCATGATAGAGAAGGTGGGGACAGACTCTGTGATGACAGTATAAAACTGGACCATCATTGCCTGTGGCAGATTGTGTTTTCTCAGCTGCCGCAGGAAGTACATCCTCTGTTGGGCCTTTTAGACTGTGGAAAAGATGGTGGCTTCCCATTTAAGGTCCCTGGAGAAGATGGTTCCAAGTAACTTAAATAACTCCACAGATGTGACTGTGATGTAGTTGATGGTGAGTGGGGGGAGGGGAGGGGGAGCTCTCCTAAAGTCTGCCATCAATTCCACTGTCTTAAGAGCATTGAGCTCCAGGTTGTTGCGATGGCACCAGGACGCCAGCTGTGTCACTTCCTGTCTGTAGGCATATTCCTCCCCATCCTGGATCAATCCAATCGGTGTTGTGTCGTCTGCAAACTTGAGAAGCTTCACAGAGGAGTCAGTGGAGGTGCAGTCATTGGTGTAGAGGGGGGAGTACGCAGCCTTGCGGTGCTCCTATGCTGAGGGACAGCAGGTCCAAGATGTACTTTCCCAGCCTCATGTGCCACTTCCTCTCTATCAGAAAATTGGTGATCCACTTCAACTGGGAGTTTAGAGTGTAGTAGCTCTGGCATAATGGTGTTGAATGCAGAGCTAAAACCACAAACAAAATCCTTGCATAGGTCTCCTGGCGGTCTAGTGCAGGCCCAGGTTGACTGCGTCATCCACTGATCTATTGGCCTGGTATGCAAACTGCATGGGGTCCAGCAGGGGTTCATGATATTTTTCAGGTGGGCCAGCATGTCTTTCAAGGGTCTTCATGGTTACAGAGGTCAGTGCGACATTAAGACCAGTAATCCTTGGCTTTTGGGTACGGGAACAATAGTGGAGACTTTGAAGCAGGCCGGGACAGTGCAGGTTTACAGGGACTGGTTGAAAATGTCTGTGTAGGCTGGTGCCAGTTGTTCGGCACAGACCTTGAGGGTAGAGGGGGAAACATTGCCCGATCCTAGAGATTTCCTTTTGTTCTGTACTGAATAACTTTTCCACCTCCTCAATTGCTATTGTTAGTGATGGAGAAGTGGCCAGACTGATGTTGGGCAGCAAGGATAGTGGACGAGTCAATATTTGCAGATTGGAATCAGGCTGTAAGTGGTGATTGGGGAGGAGTGGGTGGGGGAGGGAAGGAGGGGATACCGGGGTTATGTTTCTGTCTATCGAACCTGCATTAGAACCCGTTCAGGTCGTTGGTCAGCTAACGATTGTCCAAGGAGCGAGGGGTTTTCCTCTTGTAGTTGGTGATTTCTTGCAAGCCCTTCCACACTGAAGATGAGTCATTAGCTGAGAACTTGCACCTCATCCTCTCAGAGTACCTTTCCTTGGCAGCTCTGATTCCTCTTCTCAGCTTGTACTTGGCCTGCCTGTAGAGATCTGCATCCCAGCTTTGAAAATTTGAAGAATGAGATACATCTTAAAAACTGAACTCTGTATTTTTCTGTTGGTTCTAAGTCTAGATATGACTTGGTTGATGTTTAATGTTGAGCCGGCTGGCTTCCAATACGCTTCCTGTATGTAGTGTTGGTGACTGCCCCATGCCTGAAATCAGAATATGCAGCATTACCAGTTCATGTTGACTTCTGGTTTCCAAGTAGGAGATCAAAACATAGTGGTTACTTAGCGATGGCATTTTCTTTTCATTTTAGTAGAGTTATCTGGAAGAAGACGAAAACTAAGCCTTGTTGAAGATAATAGTAATTATAGGAAGGGAAGATGCACAGTGCTGGAGTTACTCAGCGAGTCAGGCAGCATCTCTGGAGAACATGGATAGGTCACATTTTCCTCAGACTCTGATCAACTGAACAAGGGTCCTGACCCCAAACATCACGTATGTTCTCCTGAGATGCTGAGTTACTCCAGTGTCTTGTAAACAAGCATCTGTATTTCCTTGTTTCTAAATATAGTAAGGGATTTGGTTGAGGCACTTGCTGCGGTAACACGAGGTAAAACTGGATCAACAGGTGCAAGGGAACAAAGGAAATGTAGAAAAGTATGCTGTGCAATAACTTGAGCAGATTTGAGTGGAATATAACTACAGCATAAACATTTCCGCCTGTTCCCGGAGTTTATATTCTTTGTTAAAATTGGTGACAACATTTAATAAAGTCCATCAGATTGGGTTTTCCCTGTAAACTGCCCCTCATCAGAAACCTTTGACTTGTAAACTCCTTTCAAAATTCTAAAATCCTTCATTAAATTACCCTTTGACCATTTCTTGTGCAGGGAATAAAAGCTTAATAAGAAAATCAAAGAACTGCCGAAATGGGGGGGGGAAACAGTTCTGATGAAGGGTCATGAAACTGAAACTTTATCTATTTATCTTTCTTAAGAGGGGCCTTGACCTGAAACACCACCAATCCACTTTCTCCAGAGATGCTGCCTGACCCACTGAGTTACTCTGACACTTTGTGTCTCTTTCCACAGGCTGCCTGATCTCCTGAGTGTTTCCAACATTTTCTGTTTTTATCCTAATGTACATAATTTCTGAAGTTAAGTAATAGATCCTGTGAGTGCTGATAACATTCTGGGAATATGTGGTGTGCTCCTTGCAAGCTCAATGTTCTCTAAGGTACACTGCCCAGAACTGTAGGAAGCAGTCTGGTACCCAAGATTTAGACATTCTCCACATGTTCAATGCTGAATGTATTCATTTTATCCCCTCCTAATCCCATTACATTGAGTAGCAGTGAACCTGCAATTGTTCTATAAATTACAGAACCTGTTATCTGAAATACACAGCTTTATTATATATCGTTATATTCATTATATATCAAGAATATCATTCAATGTTTGTGGCACTTCAAGTTCAAGTTCGCGTTTATTGTCATTTAACCAACTAAGGTACAGTGAAATTTGAGTTACCACATGAAGAAGATGTCAGCAGTCAAGCAGCATCTGTGGAAACAAAAAGGGATTGTTGATGTTTTGGTCCAGACCCTGCTTCAGGATGAGAAATTGGTCGTGGTCTATAGATTCTGGAAATGTTTCTGTGGTTTGGAGGGTATCAAATGTGACCCTGATGTTTAAAAAGAACAGAGGAAAACAGAAAATGGAGAACTACTGCACCTATCAGTCTAATGTCAGTGATAGGAAAGATCCTGCAAATGATGATGAATGATATAGTAACAGAACACCATAAATGAAATAATAGATTGAGCAGAGTAACATAGATTTAAAGAAGTTATATTTGACAAATCTGCTGGAAATCATGATGGGCCAAAAGGCCTGTTCCTGTGTTGCCTTGTTCTGTTCTATGGCCAAGCCTCCATAGCCTTGTGGGAAGTGAACTCTGAAGTTTTAGTTTAAATATCAAAGACCATTCTTCCTTTGGATAGTGAACAATTGGATAAGCATCTGGCATCATGCTCCATCACCATGATCAAAGATATGGCCTGAATATATACAGGGTTGTTCTCAAATACCAACTTTGTGTTTGTCATCAAACACCAGTTTCCATTTACTATTTTGGTTGTTGCACGGTGATGGTGGAGAAGTGGGTTTGGGCTTGTGCTCATTGTTAATCCCCTCCTTTACTTCAGTTTGCTTCTGACTTGCCCACTTGCACTGCTCAGGACAAATTGATTATTGGTGTCGGGTTTGTATACTAATGCAGGAAGTTTTGCTTTTGAATGATCTCACCAGTAAGTCGATCAGCTGAAAAGGGAACACTAGACTGATAATTATTGTGATTATTGTATTATTCAATTTTGATATTTGATAATGTTGGGATGATGTACCACTATGTTTAATGGGTTTGTTGCAATTGAAAGTGGCAACTTCAAACTAACGTGACTGAAATGTGATTAACTCCTCACAGGCCCTACGTTTACAGTGGTTCTGATTTGTCTTGCAGATCTGTTTGTCGACTGGAAACAGAATGCTGATGAGGTTATTGTGAAGTTGAAGCCAGGAGAGGGGGGCCTAAAGGTTGATGAGATTGATGCAGCTTTCACAGACTCTGACTGTGTAATTACACTGCCAGGTGAGTGAGACATCATGGGAACATTATTGCTGTTACTAATTTAAGTTTCACAGCAAGGAGCACCCTTGGGACATGGTTGCAGCGTGTGTAGTAACAGACTCCTCATTGCATTCTCTCCAGAATGCCTTTTAAAATTCCTCTGCATCTAATTTTTTTTTCTTCAAATCATATCCCGAGTCTTCACTGCACTTCCAGACCCCAGCCTCTGGGGCAGCCAGTCATTAACTCCACTCCCGTTACTTCAGCGTGCTGTTTCATCCGATCCAATATTGTCATCAAGCCACTGTCAAGGTGCTGTTGTATGACATATAGTATCTGGAGGTCCATGGTTTATTTCCATATCAACACCCTACTACCAACACTAACCAAGCCACTAATTCCTGGACTCTGGGTAAGCTCTCAGATCATTCAGGTGCACAGTACTATTTCACAATGGTTGGCTAATTGGTAAACCTCTCTCTTATAGTCCCTTTCTGATCGTCGTAGTTAAGGGAGATTGGTATCTAAGCCAGGTGCTTTATAGAAGGTATAGGAAAGAAGTTAAAGAAATCAAGAGGCCAAAAGGGGCCATGGAATGACTTGGAATGGCAAATCAAATTAAGGCTAGTCCAAATATTGTGTGTGTTTATTAGAGGCCAGAGTGTGACTAATGAAGGACTAAATCCCCTCTGGGTTCAACGAATTAAAGTGTGCGTGGAGCCAGGAGAAAGATCCTAAATGAATACTATTCACCAGGGAGAAGGACGCGGTGACCAGAAAGTTAAGGGAGACGCTCATCTGTAACGGGGAAGAGGATGTGTTAGAAATCTTGGAGCACATTAGGGGGAATAAATCCCGAGAACAGGATGGGACCTATCATACCGTAAGCAAATGGAAGCAATGGAGGAGGTTTCTGGGTTAGGACAGATTTTATTAACTGCACATGAGGTAGAAGTGACAAGGTTCCACATGTCGGCTACTTGTTTCAGAGAAAAACCTTGGAGTTCAGATTATTGCCTTTCAAAATGATTACTTTTCTGTATGTTTTTAACTAATGCAAATTTATTTCAGTTTACTCACTAGACCTGTTGCTGTGACATTTTTTTGTTTTTAACTGTGAAGACAACAGAATATTTGCTTAATTTCTCTGCCATTTCCTCATTGCTCATTGTAATTGTTCTTGCTTCAGTCTGAAAGGCACCCACATTAACTCGTCAGACTTTTGTTTGTATATCTATTGGAGCTTTTGCAATCAGGTGCTTTGTCTTTTTGCTGGATTACCTTTGTGCTTACCTTGATTGTAGCCATCAGACTGTGTGGTGTTGAAGGAGGCTTAAAATAATTATAAATTGTACATTCTGTCTCACATAGGAGATTAGTGGGCAAAATTAGAGCACATGGTATTGGGGATAGGGTACTGACATGGATAGAAAACTGGTTGGCAGACAGGAAATTTAAGAGTAAGGATTAATGAGTCCCTTTCAGAATGTCAGGCAGTGAGTAGTGGGGTCCAGCAAGACTCGGTGCTGGAACAGGTTGGGTGAGTGGGCGGATGCAGTTTAATGTGGATAAATGTGATGTTATCCACTTTTATGGCAAAAACAGGAAGGCAGATTATTAACTGAATGGTATCAAGTTGGGAAAGGGGGAAGTGCAAAGAGATCTCAGGGTCCTTGTTCATCACTCACTGAAAGTAAGCATGCAGGTACAGCAGGCAGTGAAGAAAGCTAATGGCTTGTTGGCCTTCATAACAAGAGGAGCAAAGAGGTAATTCTGCAGTTGTACAGGGCCCTAGTGAGACCACACCTGGAGTATTGTGTGCAGTTTTGGTCTCCTAATTTGAGGAAGGACATTCTTGCTATTGAGCGAGTGCAGCGTAGGTTCACTAGGTTAATTCCCGGGATGGCGGGACTGTCCTATGTTTATAGAATGGAGCAGCTGGGCTTGTATACTGTGGTATTTAGAAGGATGAGAAGTGATCTTATTGAAACATATAAGATTATTAAGGGATGGGACACGCTAGAGGCAGGAAAAATGTTCCCGATGTTGGGGGAGTCCAGAACCAGGGGACACAGTCTAAAAATAAAGGGTAGGCCATTTAGAACGGAGATGAGGAAAAACATTTTTACCCAGAGAGTTGTGAATCTGTGGAATTCTCTGCCTCGGAAGGCAGTGGAGGCCAATCCTCTGGATGCGTTCAAGAGAGAGTTAGATAGAGCTCTTAAAGATAGCGGTGTGAGGGGATATCGTGAGAAGGCAGGAAAGGGGTACTGAATGTGGATGATCACTGAATCGCGGTGCTGGCTCGAAGGACCGAATGGCCTACTCCTGCACATAATGTCTATTGACTTTTAAATAATTTAACATTAATATAAAACCATAGTTCCCTGAACGGAAATGAGGAAAGGAGTAGGTTGCCAGGGCAGAGAAATTCACAGACTACTCTTGATTATACGTATTCTTTCTAAAACAAAACGCTTCCAATTTTTCATTTAATCTTGTATTTTTTCTTGTGGCACTTTAACATAGATGGACGCCAGTGGAGTTGTCAATTCCATGAAGAGATTGAGAGCTCGTGCAGTAAGCTGCAGTACAAAGAGAAGGGAAACATCCTCCAGCTTGTAATGCCAAAGAAGATTCCGCTGCACACGTGGTCATCTCTCATGGTATAGTAAATTACCAACATGTGTTACAGCTGTTGTTATTTCTCTCTGAATTGTTCTTCGAGGCCTTCGCACGTGACTGGGCCAAATGGCCTTTGGTGTTCTTCCCTTGCACGGAAGCATGGCTAGAAAGACCATTTTTTATTGGCTGTCCAAGATGTATTTGAAGATGGTGTTCTTCCATGAAGTAACCTCCAGAGCACTCTGTGGCAGAGAATTCCAGAGATGTGTCGCCTTCTGCAAAAAAGAATTTCTAAGTACCAAAGTTTTGCATCTCGCATCATTTTGACATCCACCTAACAAGTTCCCTAACTGTCTGTAGATATCAATAAGAGTGTGCCTCATTTTCCTAAACTCCATTTAAACAGATCCAACCTATTTAGGACAATGCTCACATTCCAGAAAATAGCCTAGTGGATATCCTTTGTACTGTGAATGCTGATCTATCCTTTCTAGGGAAAGGGGACCAAAACTGCCTACAGTGCTCCAGATGTGACACTGTAAGCACTGTACAATTGTTCATATTTGTTTCGAGTTACAGCATGGAAATTGCCCCTTCGGCCCACCAAGTCTATGCCGACTGTCAATTATAGTAAAGCTTCCCTATTTCTCAACCCCAACCCTGTGTCGTCTTAACTATTGCTGCATCTGCCTGCTAACTTGTGTTTTGTGCGCGGTAAATCCATTTGACAAGTTTTTGTCCTCGCTCACTCAATGCCCTTTTGCAGAATCTCAGTATCTTGATTGTCGTTTCCCCTTCCAACCATTTCACACCATCAGCAAATCTGAACACCTTATATTCTCTTCTTCTTCCCCCCCCCCCCCCTCTCCAAATCATTAATAACAAGTTACTGAGGCCAAGACCTGAACTGGGCAACACTACTCATTGCATCCTGAAAAATATCCACTTGTCTCATATGTTTTGCCTTTCAAGAAAACGGGTTGATTTGTTATGTTTGTGTTTGTTTGTGGGAGCTTGTTTTGCATAGCCGATCTGTCATATCTCTATCCTTGCCATCATGATTACAACACACTGCCCAATGACTGCAAGGTTTCCCAGAGTATCTTGAGATTGTGAAAGAAAGGCACAGTAGTTTTTTTTTCTGCTTTTAGTTTTGTTCCTGCTTTGGAGACACAAGACTGCAGATGCTGGAATCTTGAGCAAATGTGCTGGAGAAACTCAGCAGGAGGAACACGTGTGGAGGGAAATAAAAGGCGATGTTTCGGGTCAGTGGCCCATCTTCAGACGATCCAAGCTTTTGCTTTTCTTGAAGGAGAGGTTGCATTTTCATCCCAAACTATGACTGGTGACTTTACTTCAATACTCATCTAATATTAGAACTACAAGATTTCCTGGCTTGAAATGGTAAAGTTATGCATTTGCGAAATGGAGCTGCCACAGAGAATTTCAAACATTAACTGACCGTATTGGCTTTAAAAAGATTTTAGTCCTGTGACAGCAATCAGATTGATTTCTTGTGCAAAGTATTAGCAGGTCACGACAGCTCTTCCACAGGTTCCTGCTGTGCATTGGAATCAGCCCATTATGACCAATCTTTATTGTTCTTGGCCTGTATTTGTTCCACACCACCCTCCAGCTAATTAGTGATGGATTAATGATGCCATGTACCTCCTGAAAATGCTATTTAAAAAAACACTAGGTTTCGGAATGGAAACACAATCGGCAAACATTGTGTGTCGGAGATATTGTGTGTCTGAAGAAGGGTCTTGACCCGAAACATCACCCATTCCTTCTCTCCAGAGATGCTGCCTGTCCCGCTGAGTTACTCCAGCAATTTGTGTCTACCAGCAAACATTGTGGGTGTTCGATGTCTCCACTGATTTGTATGAATCAGGTGTTCAGTGTAGACACAAGCAACTACAGATGTTGGAATCCTGAGGAAAACTCAAGGTGCTAGAAGAACTCGGCTGGTCAGACAGTATCTGTGGAGGTAACGGACAGACGATGCTTTAGGTCGGGACCTTTCATCAGACTCTCCCCTCATGTTCAGTATATTGTGACCAATATTCAAATTACTCTTTAAAGGCATATTTGGTCAGTGCCAAGTACAGAATGAGGAACAGTCCTGGTCTGCTTCTCATAAACATATATTCTACTGATTCTTGTCAGGTTTTTTGCATCCATTCATTATCGTTAGTCTCTGTTCCCAGTAATATTTTAAAATGAACACTCCAGGAAAGCAACCTTGGGTGGTTTGTCAGATGTTCCTCGAGTTTGATTAATTGAAAGATGCAGCATGAAAACAGGCCCTTCGTTCTATTTTTGATCACCTATTTATACTAGTTCTATGTTCCCCACTTTTACATCCACTCTCTACACCAGGTTCATTTTATAGAGGCCAACAGCCTCCAAACCCACACGTCTTTGGGATGTGAGAGCACACGAAGAAAACGCATGCGGTCACGGGGAGAACGTGGAAACTACACACAGACAGCACCCGAGGTCAGGATTGAACCTGGTCTCTGGTGCTGTGAGGCAGCAGCATTTCCAGGTGCACCACTGTGTTGCCCTCATGTTATACTGATTCTTGACAGGTCTCCTGGGTCCATTCATTGTCAACATATTTTTGGTTCCCACTAATGGGAAAGCAACCTGGGCTGCTTGTTGGCGTACATTGAGTTTGGAATAACTAGTTAACCATGACAGTCTTCACAACCTTCATCTAATGGAATGAAATGTTCTTGTTGGAAGGAGGGTCTATTACCAAAGGGCACAAATTCAGTCATTTGTAAAACCAAGCAAAATGAGTCGTGATTTGACAAAATATTCTGCAATTCTTAAAAAGGAATAAAACAAACTGCAGGTCTTTGAAGAAAGAAGGGAGTGAGTTTAATTGGGTGGCTCTTTTAAAGACTCACATCTGCGATGCAGTCACTGGTTGCTTGCCTATTGCAGCCAGCTGCCCTTTTTCACAGCCAACCTCGGGTGACATTGGCATGCAATGCCCACCTGTGCATGTGATCACAAGAACCACTGGTTAGTGATCAAGAAGGATAAACAACCCTCTGGATATCCATCCATGTTTTCTCTTACCACATTGTTTGCAATATGCCAGATTAACGGAGGCACCCATGAACCCTGTATGTTCTCTGCACACGTTGTCTTTCCCTGCTGCGTCCTCACAGCGACGGCCTTATTGATTTATTATTGTCATTCGTACTGAGATGGTGAAGCGCCTTTTGAGTACTGAGATAAGCTTTTGTTTGCGTGCTATCCAACTAAGTCAGATCATGCTGTACACGAGTCGCATCAAGCCACACACGTGTCCAGACGGTAGAGCAAAGAGAAATGTGCAAGAGTGCAGAATATGGTTGCACAGCATTGCAGATTTACAGATCCCGAGGAAAGGTCCATGGGCCGCAATGAAGTACTTTGGGAGATTAGGACTACACTAGTTCATGGGAGGACTGTTTAGTAATCTGATAACAGCGGGGAAGAAGCTGTTCCAGAATCTGGTGGGGCTTGCTTTCAGATTTTGTATCTTCTGTGCAGTGGGAGAGCAAGAAATGCCTGTGGTGTGAGTGGTCCTTGATTATGTTGGCTGTTTGTGAGGCAGCGTGAAGTATAGATGGGGGTTGTGATTGCACGGTGGGCTGGGCTACATCCACAACTCTTTACGAGTTGTGGTCTAGTGTCTTGGAGTCAGACTGTTTTCCTCCTGCTCTGTTTACCTGAGTTCTATTCTGAGCATTGCCTTTACTTGCTTTGCTGACTAGATGGGATTACTGTGCTATTTTTATTCTGCTTCATTTGCCACCACAGTGAAACATTTACAAGTGGGCTTCTTGATTAACCAGCAACTGATTTACTGTATAGCTGGTTGGTCATGTGATGTTTCAAAGGCTTCTGTGTCAAAGTAAGAAGGCATCTCTAGAGAATACTCCCAAGTGTAGACATGAATTCATTAATTATGGTAAGGGCATATCTTCAGACACAGTGGTCCAGTTAAAAGGTAAGTGCATTGAAGTTTATTCACACAGCAAGCAGCATTGTATCTGAGAACCAGAGAGTACGTGTATTCAGACACCTGCAAAGGAAAGTGTGGCTTTGACTAGTGAAGAGAGACTTGTAATAAAAAATGAATTGCAGATGCTGGTTTACTCTAAAGTTAAACACAAAATCCTGAAGTAACTCGGCGGATCAGGCAGCACCTACGAAGAAAATCAATAGGTGACATTTGGGATCTAGACCCATTGTCAGACTTGTATTTGAGAAGTTAGGACAGCAATGCTCAAAAGTAAATGTGACTATTTTAACAATAAGCTATTTGCAACTTTTGTTCCTTGCATATTAATGTGATTTGCACTATTCTTAGATTACCTGTGTTTTTGGGGTATCTATAGTGTTCTTCTCTCCAATACTTCAGCCTGTGGGTTCCCTACAGTTTATTTAATGGCGAGCTTGGTTGTTATATTAATTATGACATGATGTGCCGAGTGCCTTGTGCAGGAGGAAGTGAGGGCCAATCAGTTAGAAGATTCGCAGAAGGTAGGATTGTCTGCCAACGCTAGAGTGTTTTTGTTTACTCATCTCTTACTTATCTGGTAGATCGCTTATCTCCGATCTCACAGCTCTGATCGAGTGTCATCCACTGCGGCCTGACGAGACCAAGCCATTGCTTCCATGATTGCATGCAGATATTTCCAAGAGCAATGGACCTGTTGAAATATTTGAATAATGTATAAAATAAATTAGTTTTTTCAAATGGTTAATTATGGATTTTTTCTGTATTGTATAGCAGGGGGGTGCGCGGCAAGTTCAATAGCAATTTTGAAAAGGGAATTGGATATGTATTTGAACAAAGCATTGTAGGTCTATTGGGGATAATGCAGAGAGTAAGACCAATCAGAGAGGCCATTCAGAATCCACGCAGAGACAGCGGATCGAGTTGCCTGCACTGTTCGATTCTGCAATTCTGTAAAATGCGCTTCAAAGGTGCAGCTTTTCAACTGACTGACGTTGATTTCATTGCTGTTGCAGAAGAAGAAAAATAAAGGGCAGCCCATAGTTATTCCACCAAAAGATGTTGGGAAGGAAAAGGTTTTGCCCAGCGAAAATATCGAAGTGGAAAAATCAGGAAAATTATCTGACATCGCAGAAAGGAAAGCGAAAGCAGAGCGCGGAATTAAGCGCCCCATCAAGGTGAAAGCTCCAGGAAAGACAGAGTCCCCGCCTGAACCTGGGATGAAACGGACCAGTCAGTGCAAGACTCTGAATAACACTCGAGATATCCAGGAGCCCATTGTGTCACAACCTGTCTGTGTCAAGTCCAGCGAAGAAACTGATCCCGCTTGTTTTCAAAAACCTGCAGAGGGTCCAAAAAGCCCGGAGGATGAACTCATTGTAAGTGATTCTGATGGAGGATTATTGGATGCCACGGTTGAGGCTAAGGTGAAGAAGAACGGCCGTGGTCCCCAGGGAGATTGGCACATGGAAGACAAAAGTGAAATGAATGTGAGGCAAGCATCGACTGAGAAAGCCGAGGTACATTTTTCTAAATCATAGTCATACAGCACGAAACAGGCCCTTCAGCCAATCTCAGTCCATGCCAACCAAAATGCCGCATCTATAGTGCCCTCCATGATGTTTGGGACAAAGACCCACCATTTATTTATTTGCCTCTGTACTCCACAATTTGAGATTTGTAATAGGAACAATCGCATGTGGTTAAAGTGCACATTGTCAGATTTTAATAAAGGCAATTTTATACATTTTTGTTTCACCATGTAGAAATTACAGCAGTGTTTATACGTAAGCCCCCCCCCCCCCCAATTTCAGGGCACCAGAATGTTCAGGGCACAGCAATGTCATGTCAATGAAAGTAGTCATGTTTAGTATTTTGTTGCATATCCTTTGCATGCAATGACTGCTTGAAGTCTGTGATTCATGGACATCACCAGTTGCTGGGCGTCTTCTCTGGTGATGCTCTGCCAGACCTGTATTGCAGCCATCTTTAGTTTATGCTTGTTTTGGGGGCTAGTCCTCTTCAGTTTTCTCTTCAGCATGTAAACGGCATGTTCAATTGGGTTCAGATCGGGTGAGTGACTTGGCCACTCAAGAATTGACCATTTTATTAGCTTTGGAAAAACTCCTTTGTTGCTTTTGCAGTATGTTTGGGATCATTGTCTTGCTGTAGAATGAATCGCCGGCCAATGAGTTTTGAGGCATTTGTTTGAACTTGAGCAGATAGGGTGTGTCTATACTTTTCATAATTAATTATGCTACTACCATCAGCAATTCTATCATCAATGAAGATAAGTGAGTCAGTACTTTCAGCAAACATACACGCCCAGTCCATAACATCACCACCACCACTGTATTTCACAGATAAGATGGTATGCTTTGGATCTTGGGCTGTTCTTATTTCCCTCCTCCATACTTGGCTCTTGCCATCACTCTGATATAAGTTAATCTTCGTCTCATCTGTCCACAAGACCTTTTTCCAGAACTATGGTTGCTCTTTTAAGCACTTCTTGGCAAACTGTAACTGGGCCATCCTATTTTTACGGCTAACCAGTGGTTTGCATCTTGCAGTGTAGCCTCTATTTCTGTTCATGAGGTCTTCTGCAGACAGAGGTCATTGAGAAATCCACACCTGACTCCCGAAGAGTGTTTCTGATCTGTTGGACAGGTGTTTGAGGATTTTTCTTTATTATAGAGAGAATTCTTCTGTCATCAGCCAGGCCTGCTACCTTGGCTTGCCAGTCCCTTTGCGATTAGTAAGCTCACTAGTGCTCTCTTTCTTCTTAATGATGTTCCAAATAGTTGATATTGGTAAGCCGAAGGTTTGGCTGATGTCTCTAAAAGTTTAATTTGTGTTTCTCAGTCCCATAATGGCTTCTTTGACTTTCATTGGCACAACTTTGGTCCTCATGTTGATAGAAAATAGGTGCAGGAGGAGGCCATTCAGCCCTTCGAGTCAGCACCGCCATTCATTGTGATCATGGCTGATAAACAGCAATAAAAGTTTCCAAAGGTAATGGAAAGACTAGGTGCTGAGAGCTCTCTTATACCTGCATTAAGGAGGCAATTAAACACGCCTGAGCAATTATAAACACCTGTGAATCCATGTGTCCCAAACATTATGGTGCCCTGAAATGGGCGGGGGGGGGGGGGGATATGTATAAACACAGCTGTAATTTCTACATGGTGAAACCAAAATGTACAAAAATGGCCTTTATTAAAATCTGACAATGTGCACTGTAACCACATGTGATTTTTTTCTCTGTACAGAGGCAAATAAATGAATGATGGGTCTTTGTCCCAAACATTATTGAGGGCATTGTAAGTTTGTCCCATCTACCTGCATTTGGCCCATATCCCTCTAAACCTTAATCTATCCATGTATCTGTCTGAATGTCTTTTATATGTTGTTATTGGACCTGCCTTAACTATTTCCTCTGGCAGCACATTCCATATGTCCACCACTGTTTGTGTGGAAACAAAATTGCCCCTTTGGCTCCTGCCAACTCTTTCTCATCTCACCTTGAACTTGTGTCCGCTAGGCTAGATCATGATTTCCCTACCCTGGCAAAAAGATGATGTATTAGCACTTTCTGTTCCCTTCATGCTTTTATCCGCATCTATCAGATTGTCCCACATGCCTCCAGTTTGACCAATGGCCTTCCTCCACCAGACTGCTTCTTACCTTAAAGCCAATTCTATATCTTGTTAGCTACCTCTTCCTAGATCCCATGCGCTGTAACCTTCTAGAGCAGCTGACCATGCAGAACTTATCAAAGGCCTTTCTGGTCCATATAAACAATGTCAATGGCCTTGCCCTCCTCAACCTTCTTGATTTACTTCTTCAAAAAATTCAATCCTACACTTTGGCTGTGTTCGTCTCCTGTGTCAGGCCTGTTATGTTAGTGAATGGGGATCCCGTGGATTCTCCATGATACTAATGCTTGTATTCTCTTTCCAACAGCTGGAAGTAACTGAGAAGGAGAAACTGCTTCCTGAGAACCAAGATATGAATGCTGCACAGTCTTCAGATGTCAATGTTCCTATGGATCAGATAGTGAGTGAGACTGAACCGAACGCTCCGGAATCTATTGGAGGCTGGCTTGAGGTTGCAGATGTAACCGTGGAAGAAACTGTTACTCAAAGTTGTTTTGTAACTGAGAACTCTGACACATCTGCCGGGAACCAAATGGGGCCCACTAAACAACTGACTGGAGAGCAGCTCCCATCAGGAAGCTCTGATGAGGACACCACGGTGCCCTCTCCAGCATCTGTGGAAGAGACCAGCCAGGTGAAGGAAAACCATGCTGAGGAAAAGGTTGAAGGTAAGTAACTAATGTACCTTTTAAAATTAAATACTATTTGGAGGTGTGAGGTAAAGAAGCTACAAATAAAAAGCTTCCATCTGCTGGCTTCCTGCACTGCTTTGCATTTCTGCTAGGACTGGCCTTCATAGCAAGAACCTTTAAGTATTGAGACAAGGTGTCGGCTACAGTTATATTAGGCCTTCATAATACCCTGCAGGATAATGTCCCATTTTGGTCTCCTTGTCTAAGAAAGCATACTTTCTGCTGGGGGAAGTGCAGCAAAGGCACACCAATTTGATCCTAGAGAGGGCACGATTCTCAAACAAGGAGAAATGAGCTAGACTAATGTGAGTTTCACTGCTTTCCGTCCCTCTAAATGAAGAAATCTCGTCTCTCAGATTCAAATTTATGAGTGTCAGGGGTTATGGGGAGAAGGCAGGATAATGGGGTTGGGAGGGAGAGGTAGATCAGCCATGATTGAATGGCAGAGTAGACTTGATGGGCCGAAATGGCCTAATTCTATTCCTATCACTTATGATCTTAAATGTTGTCCATCTGATATGGACAAATGTTGTCCACTGATATGGACATCAAAATGGCAGATGGAGTTTAAACCGGGCACATGCAAGGTTTAGTTTAGAAATACAGCACGGAAACAGGCCCTTCGGCCTACCAAGTCTTCGGCCCATCAACAATCCCTGTACACTAAAACACTATCCTACACATACTCGGCACAATTTACAATTTTACCAAGCAAATTAACCTACAAACCTGTACATCTTCGGAGTGCGCGAGGAAACCAGAGAAAACCGTACGTATGCTTGCCTTTATCGGTCTGGGCATTGAGTATAACAGTCAGGAAGACATGTTGCAACCTTATAAAATTTTGGTCAGGTTGCATATGGAGTATTGCATGCATTTCTTGTCCTATTACAGGAAGGATGGGAAGGATTTGGAGAAGGTACAGAAGATGTTTTCCAGTAAACTGTCTGGATTAGAGGGTATTAGCTATAAGTGAGGTTGAGAAAACTTGGATTATTTTCTCTGGGACTTCAGAAGGCCTGATAGAAGTATATAAAATAATGCGAGACGTAGATAGGGTAGACGGTCAGAACTTTTTCCCCAGAAGGCAAGGCTTTAAGTTGAGAGGGGCGGTTAAAAGAAGATGTGCAAATCAGGTTTTCTGTTGCACAGTGCTGAGGTCTGGAACATGCTGCCAAGGATGCTGATGGAAGCAGTGTCATTTTGTATCGTATTTGGCACAGACATTGTGGACCAAAAGGCCTGTTCCTATGTTCTACATCATCCAGGGTTGTCTTACCTTGCCATATTTGTACATTCTCCTATTGAGCTCCATGCAGCTGAGCCTTAAATGATTCCCACATATCAGATGTGCACTTGGCTAAGTACAGCTGCTCCCAGTTTATTCTCCCAAGCTTGATAATGTTATAATTTCCCCCCTCCAATTGAGAATTTCCTTTCCCCAATGGTCCAAACTTGTCCTTATTCATAACCATCTTTACAACTTAGGAAAGAACTGCAGATGCTGGTTTAAATCAAAGGTAGACTCTAAATGCTGGAGTAATTCAGCGGGACAGGCAGCATCTCAGAGTAGGAATAGGAATGGGTGACATTTTGGATCAAACCCTTTTCTTCAGACTGAGACATGTTTGACAACTTAGGAGTTGTTGTCAAACATGGAGAGATTACTGGGTCAGTATTCTAGAGTTTAAAAGAATGAGCCTGATCTCACTGAAAAGTACACATTTCTTTGTGCTTTGTGGGGATTGATGCTTCCACTGGTCAAAGAAATAATGGTCAGCCTCAAAATCAGGCATTCAGGACAGATGAAAAGTAACACTTTCACCCAGAGGTCATAGAGTGATACAGTGTGGAAACAGGCACTTCGGCCCAAATTGCCCAAACCGGCCAACAATGTCACAGCTAAACTGGTCCCACTTGCCTGCGCTTGGTCCACATCCCTCCAAACCTGTCCTATCCATGTACTTGTCTTAACTGTTTCTTAAATGATGGGATAATCACAGCCTCAACTACCTCCTCTGGCAGCTTGTTCCATACACCTCCCACCCTTTGTGTGAAAAAGTGACCCCTCGGATTCCTATTAAATCTTTTCCCCTTCACCTTGAACCTATGTCCTCTGGTCATCGATTCCCCTACTGTGGGCAAGAGACTCGATGCATCTCCCCGAACTATTCCTCTCATGATTTTGTACGAATCTTGGAATTCTCCACCAACGAGAAATGTGGAATTTCAGTTACTGAGTATTTTCAAGGCAGAGATCAATAGATTGTTATCAATAGAGATAACGGGTTTGTGCAAGAAAATAGAGCTGCTAGAGTTTGTTCATGGTCTTATTGAAAGAAAACGCAAGCACAAGAGGGCGAATGATTCTGCTGCTTGTTTTCTGCTTACAAATGGTAAATCGCAAGTACATTGTATAGAAGAAGCAGTCGTGGTAAAAGGTGAACAGGAGAGCTATGTCAGTAGACTTTCTCATCTGCAGTGATCACTACTGGGAATAAACTCTGCTGCAATCCAATAAAGGTGGAAGCTCTGTCGTTATTAATGGAACAGTGGATATTTCAGTAGGGAGTTGAAAATCAAGTTTTTCTGAATGGTCTTTCTGCTTAGAATTCCATAGTCATCATGAGAATCTGTATGTGTCCAATATGTAATTGAGAGATGTGTTACTGAGCACAAACCTCTACGATGTGTAGTACGTACTGTACACATTTGTGCACAAGGTCCAAAATTGTAAGAATGCTTTGTTTTATCCCGCAGTACCAGATGGTTACATGAATCTGAAATTAGTAAAGTATGACTCGTATGAGAAAGGCACAGATACCATGGTGGTACACGTGTATGTGAAGGAGATCTGCAAATCCACATCCAAGGTGCTGTTTCGGGAGCAAGACTTTACTCTCATTTTCCAGACCAGGTGAGGTCCAGTCTAGTCATCTGTAGATTTCGCAGAGAGGAAACACTATTTCACTTTATCTGCTTACTCAGTTCAATTTGGTTTACAAGGTACATACAATTTCTGTGGGGTATATACTTAAAAAATGTCACTTTTTCATTGCATTCTCCGACCCACTACAGTGGAATTGAGTTTAATCTAGTTATGTAGTCACTGAGCTATGCAGAATTGAAACGGGTCCTTTGGCCAAACTTCTCCATGCCGACCATTTTGCTTAACCAAGCTAGTCTCGCCTGCCTGCGCCTGACCCACATCTCTCTAAACCTTTTAAAGTCTTTTAAATTTAACACTCACAACAAGCCAAAGAAATTTCCTCGACTACAGTATAATAACCGGGAAAAAATGAATATTAAAATTTTGGAAAGGCCCTATAACCCCCACAATTAAAATGTGGATTGTGGAAATGTCGGAGATCCTACATCTAGAAAGAATTAGACTTGTCTTAATGGACAAACAAGAACTTTTTATTAAAATATGGGCTCCATTCATTAATTATCTGAAGGGATAGACTGGCCCAGCATGAAAATCCAACTGAAACTTGAACTCGGGAGTAGATGAAAAGTTATACTTTATAATCTACGAATCTACCTTCAATGACATATTATAAGTAATCCATTCCACCTTTTTGTTTTTTTGATATTTGTAACTCTTTTTTCTCTCTTTCTCTCTTTTTCTATCTATATATTAAAAAAAAATAGAAGCAGAATTAATCGACAATTGAAAATGTTGATAATGTATGACTGATGTATATGAAAAGTTTTTTTTTACTATAATATGTAACTATACTTTACTAGACCAAGTGCAGACCCGTTGGGTCTGTTCCCCCAACGTGCAGTTGTGTGGGGGGGGGAGGCACGCAGCGTCACACACACTAACCATCTCCCCCCCGCACTAATGCTAATTACCCCCTTGATACTATATTAACATTATTAATTTGCTCCTTTTACCCCATAACCACCCTATCTACTCATGCATTGCCCCCAACTTGCAGTCACATCTAGAGAGGGGCGGGGGGGTGGGCGGGGGTAGAGGGTGAGGGCAGAGAGAGAAGTGGGAGAGACAGAGACACAGAGAGAGGGGCAAGAGGGATAGGGGGGTGGAGAGGAGGATAAGAGGGAGGGTGGGTGAGGGGGGAAAGGTGGGGGAGGAGGGGAGGAGGGGGAGAGAGAGGGGTGCTGAGAGGGGGGTGAGGTGGGGAGCAGGGAGGGAGAGAGGGGGTGGAGGGAAGAGGGTAGGGGGTGTGGAGGGGAGGGGGTTAGGGGATGGAGGGTGGGGGAGGGGGGGGGGAGAAAGGGGAGAGGAGGGGGGGAGAAAGGGGGAGAGGAGGGGGGAGAGGAGGAGGGGAGGGAGAGGTGAGGAGAGGGGGGGGGGGGGGGTGAGGAGAGGGGGGGGGGGAGAGGAGAGGGGGGTGAGGAGGAGAGGGGGGGGGGAAGAGGAGAGAGGAAATGGGGGGGGGGGGGGGGGGGGAGGAAAGGGGGGGAGAACCTAAAAAACATTTTAGAACCAAAAAATACACTTTTTGCAAACATTTTAGAACCAATAAAATGGTTCTAACTTCTAACACTTTTTGCAAACATTTTAGAACCAATAGACGCATTCTGCAAGCGTTTTAGAACCACTAAGGACACTTACATTTGAGTAGACGTATTCAGTGTTATTCACAGCTCAGAGAAACATGACCCTCTGCCTTCCTCCAGCTAGCAGACACTGATTGAGGCACACCTCTTCCTGGTTTTATAGTCCCTCCCCTCTGCCGCCAGCAGGGGCAGCAAAGAGAATGGGGAATTTTGTAAAATCTTTAATATCTCTGTCATATTTCATCGACGGGAAAAATCCTCGGCACACATACGGCGGAGGGGGGCTCTGAGCGAGGTGGCCAAAAATGACGGCCGTAGGTGGCGGCGTTCTCTCCGAAATCGCAGCACAGATGGCCAAAGCCGGTCAGGAACAGACTTTTTGTAATATATAGATAATATGTTTACTTCTAATAAAAAAAATTAAAACATGTTTTTTGTTTTTGTTATAGTACCTACCCAACTACATCCTCGGGAAGCTTGTTGTATAAGGGGGTGGGGGGGGGGGGGGGAAGGAGAGACTGTGGCTATTTCTTAATCCTTTCACCACATGATTTTATATGCCAAGGTCACCCCTCAGCATCAGTGTTGAAAAAAACCACCCAGCCGATGCAGCATCTCCTTACAACTCAAAGCCTTCCAGGGCTGGTTACATTGCCCAATTATTTGTTGTTGTTGCATCCTTTCTAGTTTAATGATGACATTCCTATGACGGGGTAACCAGAACTCCACATGTGGATTTACCAAGGTCTCACAGCTGTAATGTGACTTCCCAACTCCCAAACTATACCCTGACTGATAAAGGCAAGTGTGCGAACACTGCATTCATCGCCCTGTTCACCTGTGTTGTCACCTTCATGCAACAATGCACTCCTTGATTTCTCTATTCAACAGCACACCCAGGGCCTTGTCATTTACTGTGCAAATCCTAACCTAGTTTGTCCTACCAAAATGTACCTGCTTATATATACTGAATTCTTATTTATACCTTGGAGGAGTACTGTACATTAACGCTTCGTTCAGTAGAATGTCTAGCCTCTTCATTTGAGCTAGTATTGCTGCAGTGTATAGTGCAGTGCAGTGACTGCATAATAAACAGACTATTTTCTACATGAATGTTCTGATTATATTTTAAAGCCACGAGCCCTTTCTGCGCATGCACCCTGATTGTGGACCAAACACCATCTTCAAATGGCAGGTTAAAGTCCGGTAAGACCAGTAGTGTTATAGATATTTGGCATGAACTTCATATTGGTCACGAGAGCTTCGAGGGGTATATGTTATTTGGCGGGTCATAGCAGAGCTCCTGTTTAAAAAAAAAAAACTTAATATGGTTTAAGAAGGAATTACAGATGCTGGAAAATCAAAGGCAGACAAAAATGCTGGAGAAACTCAGCGGGTGACACAGCATCTATGGAAATGGGCAACGTTTCGGGTCGAAACCATTCTTCAAACTTAATATGGTTGTTTGTTTAAAAAATGTAAAATGTTCTTGAGCATGCCAAGTGATATTTGATCACTTGATCGTTTGGGGAGCGGTCTTGGTTTATTTCAGTTGAATTACGCATCATAGTCTCCAAGATCAGCTCTCACGAGTCTTGGGTATGAGGAGCTTCTTGTGTGTAACATGTGTGTAATGATGAGCTGATGGGTCCAACAGTGACCTGTTTGCACTTTACTGAGTGGGTTTGTCATTGAGGATAATACCATAATTAGCAGATTGGTTAGATGATAATAGGAATAAACAGGCAGTTTTCAGGCTTGTTAACCAGTGATTAGAGGAAACCAGAAATCAATGTCAGATCAAGCTTTTTGCTGCCTATTTTAACTACATGGGCGCAGGCACCAAGTGTTTGTATTGGTTCCCAATGCAAGGTAGGTGAAACAGCAGTGCACTGAAGACGACACAGTATCTTTGATGGAATAAAGAGGTTGTTAGACAAAGCAAAACCATAATGTGGGGGAATTGTAGGGTTATCCATTTCGGCAGAAAAAAAACAAAATTGGAATATTAGTTTCTTGAATAAAGTTAAATGGAAAGATTTGGACATATTCTGCAACCAATGTAGTGTTACCATATGTTGATTGTTAGGGAGGGTAGAATACAAAAATAGGAAAGGCTTGTGACAAATATATAATGCTATGGCGAGATCATACCTGGTGTTGTACAGTTTACAGAAGGAAACACTTGCATTGGAAACCGTTATAGTGAAGATTCTTTCATGGAATATCTGTCTCGTATGCAATACAAGGTTTCTTCTAAACTTGGAAATCAGATTATCTTCGGCTACCTCTCCAAGGTGGAAAAACCCAGTATATAAGAGACTTGAGGAACTGCAGATGCCATCTTACAAAAAAATACAAAGTGCTGCAGTAACTTAACGGGTCAGGCAGCATTTGTGGGGTGTTATTTGTGGATAGGCGGTGTTTTTGGGTTGAGACCCTTCTTCAGACTCGTTATATAAGATAACGATATAGGAGCAGCAACTGAACTGAAGGAGAGAGGATAGAGACTGAGGGGAGGGGATGTGAATGTTGTCGAGAGACATTGTTCACCAGACATGGAGTTTATTGCATTGAAATGTCGACCATTCTATCTGCCGCGGGAGTTCACAGCTGTCGTTATTCTGGCTGTTTATATTCCACCAAGTGCCAACGTCAAGCTAGCACTGAACGCCCTGCTAGCATCAATCAACAAACTACAGACTGCGCACCCTGATGGGATTTTCATCGTGGCTGGAGACTTCAACCAAGCTAATCTAAAAACTGTCCTCCCTAAATTCCACCAGCATGTCACGTGTCCGACGAGAGGTCAAAATACACGGGATCACGTGTACAGCAACATTAGGGATGGGTACAAAGCCTCCTCTCTCCCTCACCTCGGCCAGTCTGACCATCTATCACTCTTTCTCACCCCGGCATACAGACCTCTCATTATGAGAACCAAGCCCAGTGTGAGAAACATAAAGACTTGGCCCGAGGGCGCTGCCGCCCAACTTCAGGATTGTTTTGAGCGCACCGAGTGGGACCTGTTTGCAATCCAGGACATACAAGAATACACATCCACAGTCATGTTCCATATACAGAACTGCATCAACAACGTCACTGTCGACAGGGAGGTCAGGTGCTATCCAAACAACAAACCATGGATGACCAGGGATGTCAGGAAACTGCTGAGGGAACGCAACTCAGCCTTTAGATCTGGCAGTGATGAATTGTACAGCACTGCCAGATCTAAACTAAAGAGAGCCATTAAAGAGGCAAAGACAGCCTATGGAAGAAGGTTAGAGGTTTATTTTAACGAGAGGGACCCTCGGAGTGTCTGGCAGGGCATTCAGCAACTCACAAACTACAAGTGCAAGGGGGGGGCCGATCATCAGCAGCAGTAACAACTCGCTAGCTGAGGAGCTCAACCACTTTTTCGCCCGTTTTGAGCTGAATGAGGCGGAGCCTGCACCTGCAGCCGCACCCAGCACTGCCGACCTGGCACTCACTGTGCCACTCACTGTGAGTACGGAGGACGTCAGAAGAACACTCCGCAGGGTCAACCCCAGGAAGGCTGCTGGCCCAGATGGCATCCCAGGGAGAGTATTGCGGGACTGTGCAGACCAGTTAGCGGAGGTTTTTAGCGACATCTTTAACCTCTCTCTGTCAGCGTGCACTGTCCCTAAATGCTTTAAGACTGCTACCATCGTGCCTGTACCCAAAAAAACATCCATTACCAGCTTTAATGACTATAGACCTGTTGCTCTCACTTCAACGGTGATGAAGTGTTTTGAACGGCTGGTTCTGGCCCACATTAAGTCCTCACTCCCATCTACCCTGGATGAGCATCAGTTTGCATATAGAGCTAATAGGTCAACGGAAGATGCCATCAACATAGCTCTACATTCTGCACTGACACATCTGGAGCGTCCTGGCTCATATGTGAGGATGTTATTTGTAGATTTTAGTTCTGCATTTAATACCATCATCCCCAGCAGAATGGTGGACAAACTGTCTGATCTGGGTGTTAATGCAAACACATGCGAATGGATTAAGGACTTTTTAACAGACCGCCCACAGACTGTCAGGATGGGGTCCAATTACTCCCCAGTCCGGACGCTCAACTCAGCTCAACAAGGTTGTGTGCCGAGTCCCATCTTGTATAAAATATACACTTATGACTGTATACCAACACACAGTACAAACAGGATAATCAAGTTTGCGGACGACATGACTGTGGTGGGACTGATAAACAACAACGACAAGTCTGCCTACAGGGATGAAGTCCAAAAACTGACTGTCTGGTGTACCAAAAACAACCTGGTACTCAACCCATCAAAGACAAAAGAACTGGTCGTTGACTTCAGGAGGAAGAGGAGAGAGGAACCTGCTCCCTTATACATCAAAGGAGACATGGTGGAGAGAGTCACTGGCTTTAAGTTCCTGGGAATGAACATCTCCCAGGACCTCAAACGGCAATGAACACCGTCACTCTCGTGAAGAAGTCACATCAGCGGCTGTATTTCCTGAGGTCTCTGCGGAGAGCAAACGTCTCACAGCTGCTGCTGCTGTCCTTCTACCGATGCGCCGTGGAAAGTATCCTATGGAATCCTGGTGTGGTTTGCTAGCTGCACTGTGGCTGAGAGGAGGGCACTGCAGGGAATTATAAAAACTGCACAGAGCATGACAAACGCTCAACTGCCCTCCTTGGATGATATATACAGGGCCCGATGCTTGCGCCAGGCCACAAATATCAAGCAGGACACATCCCACCCTGCCAACCACCTTTTCACTCTGCTACCCTCTGGGAGGCGATTCAGGTCTCTGAAGGCTCGCACCGGTAGACTAAGAAATAGTTTCTACCCATGTGCGATAAAAGAGCTTAATTCCAACAGAGAACACGGGGGAAGCAAAATGTAATTCCAAGAAATGCCGCCAAATTCATTTAAATTCTTTTTAAATACTTATTTATTATTATACTAGTAGGTGTACATATGTGTCAATGGTTGTCGTGTTGGTTTTTATTTATTTATTTTTTAACCGGAGGAGATGTAATGGAATTTCGTTGCACAGTATTGTGCAATGACAATAAACTTATTCATGCATTCATTCATACGATAAAAGGTCATCTAATGATTTACTTTTAATCTCTCTCCCTCTAGGAATCTTATTAACCCAGAACAATGTCACTATACCTTCACGGCCTTACGCATTGACATCTGTTTGAAGAAGAGACAGAATCAACGATGGGGAGGGCTGGAAGCCCTGGCAGCACAAGGTCTGAAGAGTGATATCTGACCGCTTCTAAATACTGGCAGTGGAAGCTGGGCTAGGCAGTAGCTAGCAAGAGAAGGGGCGTGTTGTGATGAAGGGAATACAACCCACCACCTCTCCAGATGCTGACTGAACTGCTGTGTGTTTTACTCTGATTTTATCCCAGTGTTACACACGGCTGCTATGACATGCCAATTATTATTAATGCAGTTCAGTAAGTGCTCCCTGTGCATTTTTGCTTTGTAAAGATAGGGACCGTGCAAGGCTGTTGCTTCAGTGAAGTGTTAATCTGATTGCACAAGGCTTTCATAGAAAGCTACTTGCAACTGGGGAAGCAGTCATAGAGTGATATAGTGTTGAAATAGGCACTTCGGCTCAACGTCCACATCGGCCAACAGTGTCCCAGCTACACTAGTCCCACTTGCCAGCGTTTGGTCCATATCACTCCAAACCTACCCTATCCATGTACCTGTCTAACTGTCTGTTAAACAAAGGGATAGTCCCAGCCTCCGCTACCTCCTCTGGCAGCTTGTTCCATACACCCACCTTTTTAACTTTTTGTGTGAAAAAGTTACCTCTCGGATTCCTATTAAATCTTTCCCCCTTCACCTTGAACCAATGTCCTCTGGTCCTCGATTCCCCTGGTTCACTTGGTTGCTGAATTTAAATCATCAGAATGTTGTTTGAAGAAGTTTTAGTTTTAGTGATACAGAGTGGAAGCAGGCCCTTCAGTCCACTGAATACGAGCTGACCAGCGATCAATCGTACACTAGTTCTATCCTACACACTAGGGGAAATTTACAGAAGCCAATTAATCCTGCGTGTCTTTAGAATGTGAGAGGAAACCGGAACTCCCGGAGAAAACCCACAAGGTCACAGGGAGAACGTACAAACTCTACAGACAGCACCTGTAGTCAGGATTGAACCCGGGTCTCTGTTGCTGAAATGCAGCAACTCTACCACTGCACCACTGTGTTGCCCCATAGAAGAGTCTATGACTGATTGTACAGCACTTGATCACAGAATTTGATACAGGACAGGTGCAGGGCATGTTTCCCTCGATATAACACAGATCGGCAAGTTAATGAAGTGGCTATAGTATAGAAGTACACAGTTGTGTCCAGTCTAACAGTGTAACATTGAAGTGCACTACTATTGGGTACAGGTCTGGGTCTGCTCTACTATGGGGTACACTGGGGCATGGTGAAGATTCTCTCAAATCTGCGTCTCAAAACCTAACGTGGGTTTGTCGGGTATTGTGTTTAGGAAGTCTGTTTCTGTATAACACTGGGCTATTATCAGGATGCAGTTCTCGTGTTATATGATAGAACGATCATATATAGATAGGGTATATTAGGCCCTTAATAGCAGGTTGTATTTTTATTTCAGTCACTGCTGTTCAGCATTGCTGGGGGCAAGCATTACTCGGATGGGTCCAGTCCCAGTTCTACAGCTCAAAGAATACCCATTGCTCAGTTAATAGTACTTCAGTTGACGTGACTCTGCTTTGGAACAAGGGCTGGAATGTGCACTGTACTTAAATAGAACTTCCAAATTTAGTATCTCCATTTGAATCCGCTCCTTGTGCTGATGAAACAGCAGACTCCGTGTGGGGGGAAGACTTTTATAACCGAGGTCAGATAGCTGCTACTTAAGTCTCCAAAGCACAATATCAGAGTGTAAATAAATGTCAGTGGGCCTTTTCACATCCAGTCTCCCACATGCCGGGAGTAACATTTTGTGTCTACGATGCTGGCCTCTCCTGACTTGTTCGCCAGTGGCTGTACCCTTTACCTTACTTATTCCTGGTTATCTGTCATAGAGCTGTACATCATGGAAACAAGACCTTCAGCCCAACTTGTCCATGCTGTCCAAGTTGGCACATTGGGCTAGTCTCATTTGCCTGTATTTATCCCACGACCCTCTGAATCCTACATATCCATATCTGTCCAAATGTCTTCTGAAAGTTGTAATTGTATCCTCTTTTATAAATTTCTCTGTCAGCTATGGACTGCCTTCAGTGAAAAAAATGCTCCTGACGTTCCTGTTAAATCTCTCGTTTCAAGCCTGTGCCATTTAGCATTTGTTAAAACAATGCAGATGGAGTATTATTTTGAACCCAAAGCCAAATCAGTCTTGTCCAGGGAATGTTTGATTGGACTTTATAGAGGGAGTTTTACTGATCCTGATCCAACTCTTGTGGGAAATGAGAGGAGTTACAGCTTTATTTGTTGTTTTTAAAATATGCTTCAGTCTGTTTGTGTCTTTGCTTGACCTTCTAAACACAAGCCATGTGCTCCCCTGTTTAAGGTGCAGTGGGTGGTGCCAAAGTAGCTGTGCCCGCAGGCCCGCCATCACTAGATAAATCCCAGCCTGGGAGCAGTCAACATGCTCTTCCTCCCAAGGAAGAGCCACGCTCAAACGAGAAAGAGAAGGTGTGCTCTGAGGAGGTCAGCCTCGAGTCGGTGGCAATCGGGCCCATGCACGAGAACGTCCAGATTAAGCAGGACCCGCTGGTCACCGCGGTAAGTCGTGCACCTGTGGTAAGCTTGTTTCTCCTTCCCTTAGTTATAAATGTTTAACGTCTCCTGGGACGTGAACTTCGCAGACAACGCCCGTGCTAATTGCCCACCGCCTGGTTGCTTTGCGGTGAGTTGCTCTCGGCTTGAACGGCGGACAGTGCAACCGAGTGATCCGGACTTGTGTTCCAACCCCAGCCCAACTGTTTCCATCCTGGAAAATGGTTACTTGGTTCAGGGATTACCAAGGAATATCTGATCACGCTGTTAACAAAGCGACCTGTTTGAGGATCTATGCTATTTGGAGGATACGAGTATGTTGATGCATGGTGATTGATCAGACTGGCTGAGGGTTGCGCAAGTATATATGGTCCCTTCCTGTGTGTAAGTGCTGTGTGTAGAGCCAGGAGACAGGGTTCTCATGCAGAGGAAGATGCTACTGACATTAGTTGACCTGTAGATACTTTGTCCATCTCTTTTCTTTTTAAACAAGTGCACTACTTTAGCAACTGTCAAGTTCACCAGCACAATTTCAATAGCCAAAGAGGATTGGGAAATAATATTTGGAGCCTACATTATAGCTTACCTTATTTCAAGAGACGGAGATACATTGTATGAATGCCTGTAGATTTATCTACTTTTAAGCTTAGTTTGGAGATGATGTGGCAGCAGGCCCTTTGGCCCAGCGAGTCTGTGCCGACCAGCGATCTCTGCACACTAACTCTATCTCACAGCAGGGACAATTTACATTTTTAACAAAGTCAAGTAACCTCCAAACCTGCACGTCTTTGGAGTGTGGGAGGAAACTGGAGCAACCGGAGAAAACCCATGCAGGTCACGGAGAGAATGTGCAAACTGTACAGACAGCACCCGTAGTCAGAATTGAACCCAGGTCTCTGGCGCTGTAAGGCAGCAATTCTACTACTGCACCACTGAGCTGTGCTAGATGCTAAACTCTTGCTATGTCCTTTTCCTCTTTCTATTTCTAGTGCAGCATATTGTTTCTCCATGATACTGGTTCACTCTCTCTCCAGAGGCTCTCTCCATACGGCTTCCTCTTTATTCTTGTGAAAAATACCTATTGTTTTGTTTTCATTTTGCCTGCCAGTGTTTTATTCATTAACTTTTTTTGTATACTAATTTCCATTTATATTCCTCCTCTGGAGTTTCTATTGTATTTGGGCTTTCTGTGATGTTGACCCGCTATTTGTCAGAACCTTTTTTGTTGCCCTACGCAGTGTAATATTTTACAACGATGTCCAGGTCTCATAAAGTGAACTACAAAGAATGCTAACCATCATGCACGCCCTCTTCAGCCAGTATTAAACTTTATTCCATTTTCTGCCTTGGTGCTAGTTCAAGTTGCTCTCTGTACAACCACACTATATGAGCAACATCCTTTCAGTTATCTATCTCTGTAAGGAATGTCCAAATCCACCAAGTAATGACATAGCTTCTGTTGACAGTAATGATTCCTGTATTCATGGCCAATTATAGTTAACAGCCACTCATGTAGTCGCTACTGGTATGTAGTTGCTTATTATTGAATAGCACAAAAGAAACTGCATGTTAGAATTCACTACCAATTGAAATTGACTTAAACACTAAATGTAAACATAAATTTTACAACAGCACAATTCTGTTAATAACTCCCATGCATACCAAATTCCAGATTGTACTGTGTAAAAAAATATTGACAATTGGGAGGGAGGGGAACAATTTTATGAGTAAAAATGATCCAATAAAGACAAGAGGGTCACTAATAAATGGGGCTCTGTGTGAATTTAAGCACGAGTGCAGAGCCAATGTGGAACTGTGGTGTGCAGTTGACAGGAATAACACATTTACGGATAAGCTAGATAAATGGATTACAAGGGAAAAGGTAGATCTATATCATAGACGCAAGGAACTGCAGGTGCTGATTTACATAAAAAGACACAAAGTGCTGGAGTAACAGCAGGCCAGGCGGCATCTCTAGAGATCATGGATAGGCAACGTTTCCGGTCGTGACCCTCAGAAGAAAGGTCCCTACCAAAAAGTCCCTATCCAAGTTCTCTAGCGATGCTGCCTGACCTACTGAGTTACTCCAGCATTTGGTGTATTTTTAGAGAGATATATATATATATCTTGGTAGGATGGAATGAAATTCACATGAAGGAACATAAATGCTAGTATGGACCATGTGGGTTGAGTGGCCTGCTTCTGCCACACAAGAATGTTTGGAGGTGCACCTTGAAGTTTAACATGTGTGTTTTTGAAGCCCAAGCCTACCTGCATGGTGCCTCCAATGACACATAGTGTTGCTGCTGCTGATCATACAGTGGAGGAGGAGGAAGAGGAAGAGAAGAAAGTCTGTCTGCCCGGCTTCACTGGATTGGTCAACTTGGGCAACACTTGCTTCATGAACAGTGTCATCCAGTCGCTGTCCAACACGCGGGAGCTCCGAGACTACTTCCATGGTGAGTGCAGTGTGAAAGGCCCAAAGCTGCTTCGGTGAGAAACCTCAGCAGTCAAATTGCTGCTGAGGATGGCACTCTCTCCAAACCAGAACCTTGAACCCGAACCCGAGCAAGAGAGAGCCATCCTGGTGCTACAAGGAGGGTGAATGGTGATCAGCAGTGTCGCAGTGGACCAAACTATCAGATGCTAACTCATCAAACATTAATCCAAGCCTGTGCACATAGATCTAAATATCTCACAGCTACTAACTAATACGAGGGCTGTGGAGTTATCCCTGAACCAACATCAACCAGGTTATGTGATCATTGTAATATTAGTTTGTGGGCGACTCCTGAATGCAATGACCTTCCAAGTTGCTGTGCCTTTTATTCCGGGGACATCGGGGATGAAGGCGTGACCTTATTGCCGTTCATGAAATCATGAGGGGCAAAGACCAAGTGAATGGCCACTGTCTTTTCCTCGGGGTGGGAAGTGTAAAATTTGAGAGCATGGGTTGAAGGTGAGAGGGGAACGTTGTGCAAGGGACCCAGGGGGTGGTGTTTTTCCCCTCACAAGGTGATGAATGTATGGAACAAGCTGCCAGAGGAAGTAGTAGAAGCAGGTACAATAGAAGTAATAGAAGCAGACGTTTAGAAAATGATGTACATGGATGGATAAGGAATGTTTGAAGGGCCAGGCACAGGCAAGCGGGACTGGGTTAGGCAAATTGGGCCAGAGGGACTGTTTCCATGCTGGATTGCTCTTTGACTCTCTGATTGCTGTTAGTAGTGACCATGCTTCAGAACTTTATAGCGTACAGAGTGCTTTGTATGTTCAGAGATATGATGGGCACTATATAAATGCTAAAATTCTTCTCTCAATCAACCCGAGCACAATATTTAACTGGACAATTATCGATGCCATTTAGGGGAAATTGATGTCTGGATAGCGCCTGCTTTTAGACAATAGGTGCAGGAGTAGGCCATTCGGCCCTTCGAGACAGCACCTTCATTCAATGTGATCATGGCTGATCGTCCACAATCAGTACCCCGTTCCTGCCTTCTCCCCATATCCCCTGAATCTGCTATCTTTAAGAGCCCTATCTAGCTCTCTCTTGAAAGTATCCTACAATTGGATACTTTAATCTTGAAAGTAACCGAAAGTAATCTACAATTGGCTCATTGGGAAATACTTTGCCAGGTTTTTGCAAATTGTCGAGTTTAAGTTTTGATTTATTTAATGCCAGCGTTTGAAGAAAAAATTAAGATAGAGTTGTGACTGGGTGTGCTTCTGTGTTTGACCAGATCAATCCTTTGAGTCAGAAATAAATTACAACAACCCTCTGGGGACAGGCGGGCGCCTGGCCATTGGTTTTGCAGTGCTGCTGAGGGCTCTGTGGAAAGGAACGCACCATGCCTACCAACCGTCTAAGTTAAAGGTGAGTGATCCCTCCTTGGCAGAACCGCGCACCCTGGTGTCAGCACAACCTGTTAAGCTGAGCATCGTTGGAGCCTTATGGGAACAGGAGGAAGAGAATGAGGCGGTTTAGTCCCTTGGGCACGGTCGGCTGAAGGAGGAATTAGATATTTAAAGTGGGAGGATTAAATATGTGTGGAGCTTGCTTAACGGAAAAAAATGTGTGGGCAGGCACCATTCTACTAAAGAATAATAATTACAGGTTATACAGTGAGTGGGAATTTGCTTTGCGAGAAATTTGAGTGGGGCAGAGATTACATTACACGTACCTGTTCCAGGCCCTATCCCTGAACTCTACCTCCATTACATTGATGACTGCATCGGTGCTACCTCCTGCACCCTTGCAGAACTCATGGACTTCATCAGCTTTACCACCAATTTTCATCCTGCGCACAAATTTACTTGTACCCTCTGCGACACCTCCCTCGCCTTTCTTGATCTCACGGTCTCCATCACAGGAAATAGACTATTGACTGACGTCTATTATAAACCCACTGACTCTCACAACTAGTTCGACTACACTTCTTCCCACCCTGCTTCCTGCAAAGACTCCATCCCCTACTCCCAATTCCTCTGTCTACGCCGCATCTACGCCCAAGTTGAGGTGTTCCATACTAGAACATCCAAGATGTCCTCATTCTTTAGGGAACAGGAGTTCCCCTCTCCCATCAAAGATGAGGCCCTCACTCGTATCTCCTCGGTACCCCGCAGCTCTGCCCTTGCTCTCCCTCCCCCTATTTGGAACACAGCCATAGTTCCCCTAGTCCTTACCTTCCACCCCATCAGCCATCGCATACACCACATAACCCTCCAAAATTTCCGCCACCTCCAACAGATCCCATCACTAGCCACATTTTCCGATCTCCACCCCTTTCCGCCTTCCGCAGAGACCGTTCCCTCCGCAACTCCCTGGTTAACCCATCCCTTCCCAAACCACTCCCTCCCCAGATACCTTCCCCTGCAACTGCAGAAGATGCAACACCTGTCGTTATTTCTCCTCCCTCGACTTGCACCCCCTCCAACCTCATCTACTGTATCCGTTGTTCAAGATGTGGACTCTTCCACATCGGCGAGACCAAACGCAGACTGGGCGATCGTTACGCGGCACTTCTTCGCTCGGCCCACGTGAACCAACCTGATCTCCTGGTTGTGGACACTTTAATTCTCCTTCCCATTCATACACAGACCTTTCTGTCCTCAGTCGGTCAGAGTAAAGCTAAACGTAAATTGGAGGAACAGCATCTCATATTTTGCTTGGGCAGCTTACAGCCCAGTGGTATGAATATTGATTTCTCTCACTTCAGGTAGCCCCGGCATTCCTTCTCTCTCTATCCCTCCCCTAGCTTCACATTTTCACCCAACAAGCAGCTTACAATGGCCTGGTTCCTTTATCGTCGTTACGTTTTTGCATATCTTTCATTCATTGTTCTTTATCTCTCCACATCACAGTCTATCTCTCGTTTCCCTTATCCCTAACCAGGCTGAAGAATCGTCTCGACCCGAAACGTCACCCATTCCTTCTCTCCAGAGATGCTGCCTGTCCCGATGAGTTACTCCAGCTTTTTGCGTCTACAGTTTAACCCAGTTCTTTCTTACACAATACATTGAAGGACCAAGTTCTTTTGCCCATAATGTCTGTGCCAAACAATTGTGTCAAATTGATCTAATCCCTTCTACCTGCATGTGATCCATATCCTTCCATTTCCTGCATTTCCATGTGCCTATTCAAAAGCCGCTTAAATGCCCCACCACCCCTGGCAGCGGGTTCCAAGCAGCCACCTGGGCAAATGATTCTAGTAGTCTTCTCGTATCCATGTTGCACATATTTCCCCTGTTAAACAGTTGACTTATGTTGAGGAGATGCTTGGGTGTGTGGGGGCGGTCATTGAAGAATTTTCCAAAAACACTTGCCCCAGACTGTGTGTAGTTTGGTTTTTTGTTTGTACGTGAAACGTGACGGGTTGGAAGGTTGATTGGCATTATCCTGTTTCGGTCTAAAAGGTTCAAACGGGTAAATGGTTCTCGCCTGTTTTATTAGAAATGGCAGTGCAAGATTCAGTGTTGATCTACATCAGTAGGATGATGAGTGTTTCTGTGCCTCATTCCCAAATAAAATCTGAAAATCTATTCATTGTGGGGATTGATGCTTCCCCTGGTCAAAGAGCCTGCAAACTAGGTCAGTCTCTAAATCAGGCATTCAGGACAGAAGGCAAGTAACGCCTTCACACACAGGTGGTGAGTCTATTGGAATTCTCTACCTGCAAGGATTGTGGAGTCTCGGTCACTGAGTATATTCAAGGCAGTTATCAATAGATTGTCATCAATAGAGATAACTGGTTTGTGCAAGAAAATAGCACTGAGGTTAGAGTTTGTTCATGGTCTTATTGAAAGGAAGAGCAAGCACAAGAGGGCGAATGATTCTGCTGCTTGTTTTCCATTTACAAATGGTAAATTATATAGAAGAAGTAGTGGACAAACGTGGCAAAGTGAACGGGAGAGCTCTGTCAGTGGACTTTCTCATCTGCAATGATCGCTACTGGGAATAAACTCCGCTGCAATATAATAATTGTGAAAGCTCTGTAGTTTTAGTAGGGAGTGGAATATCGAATTTTTCTGAATGGTCTTTCTGCTTATAATTCCATAATCATGAGAATCTGCCTGTGTCCAATAAGTAATTGAGAGAATTATTACTGAGCACAAACTTTTTCAATGTGTAGTAAGGAGATCTTTCTGCAGTTGTACAGGGCCCTGGTGAGACCGCACCTAGAGTATTGTGTGCAATTTTGGTCTCCTAATTTGAGGAAGGCATTATTGAGGGAGTGCAGCGTAGGTTCACCAGGTTAATTCCTGGGATGGCGGGACTGACATTTGTGTTCACTGGAATTTAGAAGGATGGGAAGGGATCTTCTAGAAACATATAAAATGTGGACTGGCTAGATGCAGGAAAAATGTTCCCAATGTTGGGGAAGTCCAGAACCAGGGGTCACAGTTTAAGAATAAGGGTTAGGCCATTCAGGACTTAGATGAGGAAAAAACTTTTCACCCAGAGAATTATGAATCTGTGGAATTTTCTGCCACAGAAGGTAGTGAAGGCCAATTCACTGGATGTTTTCAATAGAGAGTTAGATTTAGCTCTCAGGGCTAAGGGAAACAAGGGATAAGGGGGAAAAGTAGGAATGGGGTACTGATTGTGGATGATCAGCCATGATCATATTGATTGACAGTGCTGGCTCAAAGGGCCGAATGGCCTACTCCTGCAACTATTTTTCTATGTTTCTATGAGCCAATAATATCGGCGACAGCCATTCAACCATAGTTTTCAGGAACAGAGGCCTCCAAAGAATCTGAGCCTTTAAATGTGAACTTTTCTCCAAGTGGGTAACTCCTCAAGACCATGCCCCTAATTCCGAGATTCTGGCCTGAGGAAGCAGCCTCAAATCTATCCTGGCCGTTTTACTCGGCATCCTCAATGTCCTTTCTCATTCCTATTACTTCAAGACAGTGTAGACCATTTGCTTTTGCTCTCTCGTGAGACAAACATCCAAGGGACCAATCTAATGAACCTATGCTGCTCTAGCTGCAGGGACTGTGTGACCTCCTTTTAGCTGCACGATTCCTTGGTCGATATGGCATACTTTGAACTGATATAGATTATGAATATCTGGAGGTATTGTGCAGCCATGATTATCTCCCCAGGTCCCTGCTCTGCAAATGACAACAGATGCCATCTTCCGAATAGCCTCCTTCCCTCCTCTGGCATTGTGCCGTTAAACTGCCAAAACACATTTCTCAAAAATCAGCTTTACAGAGCTGTGCCTGACGGCTTGTTAAACGACAGTGGTGATGGAGCAGTGAGTTAGTGCTGCACTAGGGTTGCTTTTATCAGTAAGGTATGGAGTGCGGAGAAAGATTACCAGTTTGATTCCTAGGATAAAGAGATTTTTGTAGTGAGAAAGATTGGGCCAAAACCTATTGGGGTTTAGAAGTGTGAGAGGCCGTGTTGAATGACACAAACTGTCCAACTGTTGCGACTGTTTCTCGGATATTGGAGCAATGACATTCTTGCTGCAGCTCAACAGGCCTATAAAGACAGTAATGCACGAAATAAAAATACAATCGGTTAATAAATAATACTAGGTAACCATATGGTGCAAAACCAAGGTCCGTAGTGTAACGAAAGAAACAGTCCATAGAAGATCATAGTTGCTGAGGTTAGTGTTGTGCAGTATTCAAGAGCCTGATGGTTGCTGAGAAGAAGCTGTTCTTGAACCTGGAGGTCACGGTTTTGAGGCTCCTGTACCTCTTTCTTCTGTTATTAGCAGTGAGATGAAAGCAAGGCCAGGATGGTGTGGGTCTTTCATATTAGCTTCCTTCTTGAGGCCGCACCTCCCGTAGATCCCATGGATGGTGGCAGGGGCGGAAAACCCGGGGGGGCAGAGGGGACACGTCCCCCCCATGTTTTGAGAGGTGGGGGACATATCCCCCCCCCCCCCCCCCCCCCCAGTTTTTGTGATCCCGATGTTAAAATCGCCGCTTTTAGCGCTGGATTGAGCCTCCGAAGCCTCGCGCGTATGTGTGAGTGTGCGCATGCGCGCGTGGCCGCCAAAAAATTGTGTCCCCCGTCCCCTCCATGATTTGATAGTGAGTTCCGTTCTTGGATGGTGGGAAGGTCAGTCCCTGTGATGAACCGGGCAGTGTCCACCACTCTCTTTGTTCCTGGATGTTCGAGTTGCTGAAACAGGCCACGATGCAACCAGCCAATAAGCACTCTACTGTACACTTGCAAAAGTATGATAGAAAATTTGGCAATATGTGCCAAATAAATGTCAGAAAGTATGTGTTAAAATTAACAGGATGTAATGCAGGCTTGGAAAAGGTGTTGCTGGGCAGTTTCCACTGCTCGACCAGCAAATGTCACTGCACAGACACTCCCAGTGAGAACTGCTGTAAAAAGCTCAGCAGTCCAGGCAGTGTCTGTGCAGAAGCAATGTTTCATCTTGATTCTCATGGGCCATTTTTGGCACCTACTGACACTAGACCAGGGCAAAGGCCACCCAAGAGTAGAGCAGGAATATCCAATGCCTAAATCTGTGTGACGCAAATAACTCTGCCATTTGTTGTTTTGGCTACTTGTCGTCAATCTTTCCTTCCAGGCTATTGTGGCAAGCAAAGCCAGCCAGTTCACCGGCTACGCACAGCACGACGCGCAGGAGTTTATGGCGTTTCTGCTTGATGGCCTCCATGAGGACCTAAATAGGATACAGAATAAACCGTACACTGAGACCGTGGATTCCGACGGGCGCCCCGACGAGGTAAGCTTGTTACCCCAGACCTGACACTGTTGCCGGGGACTTTCATTGCATCTGTTCCCAACGTTACATGTTGGCCTTTGCGTACATCCCCATGAACAGTGCCGTCTGTGTATTAGTGCCTTGTCCATTCGTTAAATGCTTTGTTGTTCCTTGTTCAGTTCAGTACTGGTCAAGTTGCGGTGTAATTTTGGCCACTCTTTTAACAAAGGGAGTGTTCAGCTAACCATAGAGACAGAGTCCTAGAGCTATGCGGCATGGGAACAGGTCCTTTGGTCCACACTGTCCATGCCAAACAAGTTGGCATATTGGGCTGGCCCTATTTGCCTGCGTTTGGCCTGTAGCCCTTGTTATTTGGCAAGGCCTTTCACTTTCTATTAGGAAGAAACTGTCCCTCAGCAGTTTATTTTGTACTGCTCATGCTTTCCCTGTACTGCTTGTCATACAAATAACCTTAGAGAGAAGATTAAGTACCAATGATCTCATATTGCTATTGATTACTCTGGTTGAAATAAGGAATTCTATAGCTTCTTTGATCTGCAGTGTTTCCTGTTCCTTCTATATGTGGAACGTAGGTAGTGGCAGAGGAGGCCTGGGAGCGTCACAAGATGAGAAATGATTCCTTTATCGTGGATCTGTTCCAGGGCCAGTACAAGTCCAAGCTGGTGTGTCCCATGTGTTTCAAGGTGAGTGGTTAAACGAGTGTGATGCAGTTGCCTGCATTATGGACTGTATTAATCAATGCCTTGCCTATTCAAGTGCCTGTCTAAATATATCTAAAACACAGCAATTGTGTCTGACCACCTGTTCATTGGGCAACCACTCTGCTTTAAAAATATATATATATTTCTCCCATCTCCTTTCGCTTGTCATAAACCCATACCCCCTTTTTGATACCCATACCATGGGAAAAAGATTCTGTCTATGTCTGCCTTTTATAATTTTACATAGCACTCTCAGATTGTCCCTCGATTCCATTACTCTGGGGATTACAAGTCGAGTATATCCAATCTCTCCCCATAAATAAAGTCTTACAATTCGGGCAACATCCTGGTGAATCTCCTCTGCACTCTCTCCAGTGCTACTGCACTAAAGTGTGTTGACCAGAATTGCTGCAAACGCGCGGTCAAACCAATATTTTATAAAGTTGGAACATAATATCCAACCGTTTACATTCTGTGCTGTGGCTAATGAAGAGAACATGACCTGTGCCTACTTCACCGCCCCATCCACTGGTACTGCTGCTTTTGGAGAACTGTTTCTGGTAACCCTGGATCCCGCTGTTCATCAGAAATAAGAGGGATCATGAAATGAATGTTCACCAATCCTGAAAGATGGCAGGTGGATAAAGTGGTTACAAAGGCAGGATACTCTCCATGAATGTGGTATAAAATGTGGAATATGATATAAAATATAAGCAGGAAAGTTATGCTTGAATTGAGTACGCTTGTTAAACTGCAGCTGATGAACTGTGTGCAGTTTTGGTCGCCATGTTACAGGAATAATGGAAGTGTACTAGGGGGGGATGGCGAAGAGGTTAATGAACACTGGAACGTTTTACTGCTGAGAAAGATTGGAGATAAATCGAAGTCATTGTTTACACCAACAAAGACAAAAGTCCATGACCACTATACGTCTGCGGCAGGAAACTCCCCAGCCCACAAAACAATATCAACGATGGGACCAAAGAAATGATAGATCATTACCTGTCAGCTGAATCAGTTCGAACAAGACACCATACCTGGCAGCAATCCTTGGAAAATGCTTCAAAGTCAAGGTCATACAACTCAAACAAGTCCTTGGGCCCAACTTGCCCATGCTGACTAAGATGCATATCCACACTGGGCCCACTTGCCTGTGTTTGGCCCATATAGAAACATAGAAAATAGGTGCAGCAATAGGCCATTCGGCCCTTCGAGCCTGCACCGCCATTCAATATGATCATGGCTGATCATCCAACTCGGTATCCTGTACCTGTCTTCTCTCCATACCCCCTGATCCCTTTAGCCACAAGGGCCACATCTAACTCCCTCTTAAATATAACCAATGAACTGGCCTCAACTACCTTCTAAACCTTCCCTATCCATGTATCTGTCCAGTATGAACTGTGAAGAGAATGCTGTGAGGGTGCAGGGTGACTTAGACAGGTTGGGTGAGTGGGCAGATGCATGGCTGATGCAGAATAATATGGATAAATGTGAGGTTATCCACTTTGGTGGCAAGAACAAAAAGGCAGATTATTATCTGAATGGTGTCAGGTTAGGAAAAGGGGAAGTACAATGAGACCTGGGTGTCCTTGTGCATCAATCACTGAAAGGAAGCTTGCAGGTACAACAGGCAGTGAAGAAAGCTAATGGCATGTTGGCCTTCATAACAAGAGGAGTTGAGTATAGGAACAAAGAGGTCCTTCTGCAGTTGTACAGGGCCCTAGTGAGACCGCACCTGGAGTATTGTGTGCACATTCTTGCTATTGAGGGAGTGCAGCATAGGTTCATAAGGTTAATTCCCGGGATGGCGGGACTGTCATATGATGAAAGAATGGGACGACTTGGCTTGTATTCACTGGAGTTTAGAAGGATCTGATAGAAACATATCAAATTATTAAGGAATTGGACATGCTAGATGCAGGAAACATGTTCCTGATGTTGGGAGGTCCAGAACCAGGGGCCACAGTTTAAGAATAAGGGGTAGGCCATTTAGAACTGGGATGAGGAAAAACGTTTTCACAAGGAGAATTGTGAATTTGTAGAATTCTCTGCCTCAGAAGGCAGTGGAGGCCGATTCACTGGCTGCATTCAAAAGAGAGTTAGATAGAGCTCCTAGGGCTAGCAGAATCAAGAGATATTTGTAGAAGTGTTACTGATTGTGGATGATCAGCCATGATCAAATCGAAGGGCTGAATGGTCTACTCCTGCACCTATTGTGTATGTATATGTAATTTTATATAGCTATGTAAGATTACCGAAGATAGACACAAAATGCTGGAGTAACTCAGCGGGACAGGCTGCATTTCAGGATAGACGGGATGGGTGACGTTTCGGGTCGAGACCCTTCAGATTGAGTCAGCGGAGGGGGAGATACAGTGATAAGGAAGTGAAAGGTGTGAGTACAAGACATCAAAGGGGGTGGAGATCAAGGTAAATGTAGAATAGATTATTGTTAGCTGGGAGAGGGTTACAACAAAACAAACAGATCCAATGTAATCTGGGCAGTCTGTCTGACTGTAAAATCACCCTTGGCTTCCTGCGCTCCAAGGAATAAAGTCCACCCGATCACCGCAGCTGGCCTGTTCCTGCTCAAAATGGTGAATAAGCAAATGCAAAATACTGAACTCATTGAGTGTTATGGTGAAAGCAATGACCATGACCAGCAGAATGCACTCGGGACATCTTTAACTACCTACCCACCTACCCTAAGTGCCCCCATCAAGATGAATAATTGCTGAATATGTACAAGGGCTTCACAACTTTTCGAGCATTGAATAAAGTTATATTTGAATTTAATTGATCTGCTTTTGTGGAAAGAGGTAATTTAATGTAACTGAACAAATGTTGCTTATGTTGTGGATGATGTCATCTTCTGAACTGCATCCACACAGACTTGTATATTCCTAACATAACACTAGGTGGTGATGTTCAGCTGAAGTTACAGCGTGAAAGCCAAATAAGGATGTAGATCTCATACAAGAAAACTTGCACGTAAGCAATGGCTTCTAGTGTCTAGTGCTTCTGAAATAGGACCCAGTGAAGGCTGGAGAGGTTTACTGCATTTGAAAGATGCGGAGGGTTGTATAGCACAGACATGGGTCCCTTGGCCGACCATGTCCATGCCGAAATCACTTGCCCACATTAGGACCATATCCTTCTGTGCCTTGCCCATTTAAGCCTGTCTAAATGTCTGTTAAATACAGTGATATCAGATTACACCTCTGGCAGCGAGCTCCTGATATCAACCACTGTGCGTGCTTAAAAGATCTTCCCCCAAATTCACTATAAAACTCCTTCCTCTCACCCCAAACTTGCCCTAGTTTCTGATACTTCTACTGTGAACAAAATATTCTACCTGCCCTATGTTATGTCTGTTATAATTTCAGTCGTACAAGCAGAAACAGACCCTTCAACTCGTCTGCACCAACCAAGATGCCGAGCTGGGCTAGTTCCATTGACTTGGATTTAATCCATATCCCTCTAAACCTTTGCTGTCCGTGTGCCAATTCTAATGTTATTTTAATGTTGCAGTTGTACCTGCCCCTACCACTTCCTCTGGCAGCTCATTCCACATAACCTGCACCCTCTCTGTGGGAAAACCTGTTCCTTGGATCCCCGTTAAATCTTGCTCCTCTCACCTTAAGCCTAGGCTCTTTAGTTTTAGACTCTCTTAGCCTGGGGAAAAAGGCAGGTCTGCAAGGTTGGATCACATTGGACCTAGGGTGAGGTTGCCAATTGATCAGTGTGGTAACGGGTTGTTTTTCACACTGGTGGCCTGTGACTGGTGATGTGCACACTTTATTGATATTAATGGATTGAACGTAGAGTGTGGTGGAGCAGTGTTTGGAACTGAGGTTGTAGTTATTATTGGTTGCGAGAGGGACAGGACTGACCGCTCAACATCCAGGTTTCTGATGTTTCAGACGTGCTAGCAAGGGAGGTGGGTGGGTTACATTACTAATCGGGGAGAATGTCACAACATCACTCCGAGGTCACATTGGAGGAGTCGCCCTCTGATGCAATATGAGTAGAGCTAAAAAATAAAATGTTCAATCACTCTCTGGAATTAGCAGCTGGAGATTTTTTATATTCCCTCTAGCCTCAGGCAAAGGGCTGGAGGATAGCCAAAGTTGTTCCCTTGTTTCAAATGGGAATAATCCTGGAAATTAAAGGCATGTGAGTTTCACATTATTGATCGTGTCATGTTCAGCACAGACATTGTGGGCTGAATGGCCTGCTCCTGTGCTGTACCTTTCTACATTTATCAGTCAGTGCTACCCTAATCAAGTTCAAGCAATCCTTTCCCCAAATGCCTAATAGGAGCGTGGGTGTATGGTTGTTGAGACACCGTCACATACTCTGCTTTTCATATGAGGTGTAAATGAATTTTAAAAAAGCTCAAAATGTATCTCGTGCTGTTGCAGCAATCAATTTCCCAAACCAAATAAGTCGCCTTTCAGAGTGGTATGTGTGGTAGTTGGGAAACATGGCAACAATGATGCCTGGATTAGGGGATATTAGCTGCAGGGAGAGATTGGAACACCAGAGGTTGAGGAGAGACCCGATAGAAGTATATACAATTGTGAGTGGCACAGATAGGATACACATTTAGAATCCTTTCCCCCAGGATGAAAACAAGTCAAATACTATAGTGCATAGCTTTACGGTTAGAGGGCAAAAATTTGAAGGAGATGTGCTGGGCAAGTTTGTTTTACACAGAAGGTGATGGATGCCTGGAACACTGCCACGGGTGGTGTGAAAACAGATACTATAGTGATATTTAGAAGACTTTTGGATAGGCACATGGATATGTTGGGAATAGAGAGATTATGTGCAGGTAGATAAGGTATGGTTGTGGCATTATGTTTGGCCCAGACATTGTGGGACTGTTCTTGTGCTACACTGTTCTATGTTCTATAATGTTCTACACATAGCACGATCCAGTGAGCAACATTGATGGAAACATCCAGGTAGTTTGACAATAATTGATGACCCCAGGCAGGGAGAATAGACATGGCATCCATTTCATGCCTCATCAAAAAGGCTACAACTCCAATAGTGCAGCCCCCCATGAGTGGTCAGATTGTTGGTCAAGCTCACAAACTACAATGTTTAAACCAATTTGGAAGCAAAGTACTGAGAATAAGGGCAGAGGTATAAACAGGATACTGCTTTATTATCCCACGAGGCTGGGAATATGATTAATCACAGGCTCTGCAAATCATCTTCTTTGGCCGTGAGCGACTCGTGGGAAGCTTCTGAGAGCTTCAGTCTGAAGGAAGAAGTCGGGGTCATTTATGTCCTTTATGGGGTGATGAAGATGTGGTGAAGGTGCCTGAGTGAGAGAGGACACAGTGTCAGTATCTGTCTGTATGTCCCTGTGTCTGACTCATCTGTAAGTTTTGTTTTCCAGGTATCGATCACGTTTGATCCTTTCCTCTACTTATCGGTCCCATTGCCACAGAAACAGAAGCTGCTGACTGTTTTCTTTTTTGCTAAAGAGCCTCACATAAAACCAATCAAGGTAAGAGCAGTGTTGCTGTGTAGAACTGGTCAACACAGCTACATGGTGTATACAATTCCCGTCACACAGTCGTGGAAGTGAGGAGACTTGCTTTGACATGGGCAATACAAGATTGAACAGAGGGACAGTTACATTAGAAAGGCCACTAATCAAATACCAAACATTATAAGTGGATAGTAAAACACAAAGTGCTGGAGTAACTGAGCAGGTCAGGCATCACCTGTGGAGGGAACGGACAGACGACATTTTGGGTCGGGATTGTTCTTCAGACTGATGGAGTAGGGGGAGAAAGCTGGGAAAGAGAGGTGGAGGTGAGACAAGGTCTGGTAAGTGATAGGTGGATACAGGCGAGGGGGTGATTGGCAGATGGGTGGAGATAGTGCCGAAAGCTAGAGATGTAAAGGTGATTATAGGTTTTTTAATATTATTGTCATATATACTGGGAGAGTGAAAAGCGTTGTTTATTTTATTGTTGTTTGTAAAGTGTGATGGCAGAGCAGCGGTTAATGCACTGTCTCCCGCGGGCGGCCACAGGACAGTGAATAGTCCATCTTTGCACTGTTGATGTTTGAGGCTATAATTTCAAATTGATCAGTCTCACTTGTTGGCAATTCTCTGGAGATGCTGGGTCTATCCCTCAGAGGAGACTTGCAAAGACATGACTGATGTTCTGAAACTCAGTTTATACGTCATACGGCACAGAAACAGGCCCTTTGGCCACTGTATCCGTGCCGACCATTGAGTAGCCATCTATGTGAGTTTCATTTTCCAGCAGTCTCTACAGTTCTCCCCTTCCTTTGCAATTCAAGTGGCCAGCCAGAGACAACTTTAATGTGTGTGACTCTGCACCGACCACTCCTTAGGGCATTCTTCCTCCGATCCTCTCTTAACTTTCCTTCCCCTTGCCTTAAATCTGTGCTCTCTGGTTCTCCTCTGCTATGAGGAAACTATTTGCGCTGTTCCCCCATCCATGCCCTCATGACTTTGTATCTCTGAATCCCTTGCCCCCACCCTTGGCTTCTTCTGCTACAAGGATAACAATTGCAGCCTCTTCAGTGACAAAACTATACATCTGTGAAAAAAATCTGTGATTTCCTTCCTAAACCTCTCTGCCTCGATCTCTCTTTTCTCTTTTAAGATGCTCCTCCAAACTTGCTCTCATTGCCCAGGCTCTTGGTTAACCGTCTAAATTGCTTGATATCAGAGGTTGCTTATGGTCTTGTGATGACCCTTGCAATGTTTTGCCGTTAAAGGTGCTCTAAATAAATTCTGTTAAAGTGATTGCTCCTTTTATACCAACAGATCTTGGTGAGTGTGAGCAAGGAGAATGCCAGCGCCACTGACATATTTGAGGCCGTTTCCCGGAACATGAAGGTAAAAGCAGGCATACTTCGACTAGCTGAGGTAAGTCTCGAAACGCTGCTTTGAAACATAGAAACATAGAAACATAGAAATTAGGTGCAGGAGTAGGCCATTCGGCCCTTCGAGCCTGCACCGCCATTCAATATGATCATGGCTGATCATCCAACTCAGTATCCCGTACCTGCCTTCTTTCCATACCCCCTGATCCCCTTAGCCACAAGGGCCACATCTAACTCCCTCTTAAATATAGCCAATGAAGTGGCCTCAACTACCCTCTGTGGCAGAGAGTTCCAGAGATTCACCACTCTCTGCGTGAAAAAAGTTCTTCTCATCATCTCGTTTTAAAGGATTTCCCCTTTATCCTTAAGCTGTGACCCCTTGTCCTGGACTTCCCTAACATCGGGAACAATCTTCCTGCATCTAGCCTGTCCAACCCCTTAAGAATTTTGTAAGTTTCTATAAGATCCCCTCTCAATCTTCTAAATTCTAGAGAGTATAAACCAAGTCTTCTTTCTTCATAAGACAGAGGAATCAGTCTGGTGAACCGTTTGCACTCCCTCTATGGCAATAATGTCCTTCCTCAGATTTGGAGACCAAAACTGTACGCAATACTCCAGGTGTGGTCTCACCAAGACCCTGTACAACTGCAGTAGAACCTCTCTGCTCCTATACTCAAATCCTTTTGCAATGAAAGCTAACATACCATTCGCTTTCTTTACTGCCTGCTGCACCTGCATGCCTACCTTCAATGACTGGTGTACCATGACACCCAGGTCTCGCTGCATCTCCTCCTTTCCCAATCGGCCACCATTTAGATAATACCATTTGGTGTGATGGCATTAAACTGGAGCAGGCCCTGGGGAAGTGGGTTAAACTCAGCACTGACATTTCTATCTTGGAAATCCACCTTTGTCTATAGCATGCAGAACACAGTGCTGGAGTAATTTGGTGGGTCAGGGAACATCGGTGGAGGGAATTGAAAGGCAAAGTTTTGGGTCTTGATCCTTATACTTAACCATATAACCATATAACAATTACAGCACGGAAACAGGCCATCTCGGCCCTACAAGTCGAATTGATCAAGCCGAACAATACCATGCAATACTTGTTCTGTCAGAATTGTTCTGGAGTCTGCAAGTCAGTGTTAAACTCTGATGGCATTGATGGGAGCAAAAACAAATATCGAAAAATGTTTAAGAATTGTTTCTCTCATTTTATTAAAATACTCTTCTTCATAAACCCTTTGCTGATAAGGTAAAATACCTTTGGTTTGAATTGGATACGAGACCGGAGGTGGGGACAGAACTCCAGGGAAATGTTCCCCCAATTTAAAACAAATCCATTCTGTGAATTGGGCTGAATTTCCAAGAGAAATTAGTTGAAAGTCCCCAAACAAGATAGTCCTTTGTTTACAACAGGATTCCCAGACTCGCTATGTGCTTTCCTGAGCATATCGAGGGCACATTCCATTCCATTCCACATTTAACTGGTGTTTCTGATCTTGAATATTGATGAATAATTTCAGCTTGCAAAACGTGCACTTCCGATTGACACTGAGACGGTAGTTGGTTCTGGGAATGAAACCTCCGGGATTGATTAACCTGCCAACAGTCTGTCTTAATATAGTAACTGTGGGCCCTATTGCCCTTCAGCCTGCCCTGGAGTTCAGTCAGATCATTGATGTTCTCTGACCTATCTCCAGCTGCATTAATGCAGAGAAACTTAACAACATGATGGCAGCTTTTCTGCATTGGGACTACAACTTTGTAGATCACAGCTCTTTAAATACACAGTGAACTACATTTTAAATGATATGAGTGGGTCTGCCACTTCCTACCATTCCCCTCCACCTTCTAGATGAAACCCAAATACTTTAGATTTTTAATTCTTGTTAAGAAAAACGAGTCCTGTCTGTAGATCACTTGCAATTTTATGTGCCCAATGACATCTCCTTTGTTTCCTATGTTCCTGAAAGAGAAACTGCAACTTATCCAGACTCTGACTCAAATTTTCCATTCGGGTCGACAACTGTCCATGCAATTGCATCTTTCCTGTTAGTAAGCAGCCTATACACTTGAGCTGAGGCCCAACAACTGATGTATCCTGTTTCAGCCTAACCTCTCTGCCCTTGCAGTTTGTGCTTTGGCTAGTAAAGAAATATCTTTATAACCATCTTCACTTTACTTTAGAAATACAATACGGAAACAGACTCTTCTGCCCACTGAGACTATGCCTACCAGCAATCGTCCCGTACACTAACACGATCCTACACACTGGGGACAATTTACAATTCTACCAAAGCCAATTAACCTACAAACCTGTCTTTGGAGTGTGGGAGGAAAACGGAGCATCCGAAGAAAACTCACGCAGTCACAGGGAGAACGTACAAACTCCGTACAGACATTAACCCACGGTCGGGATTGAACCCGGGTCCCTGGCGCTGCAAGGCAGCAACTCTACCGCTGCACCACCATGCAGCATTGACCGGAGCTGGATGGACCTGTGGACGCTCTACACTTTTAATTACAGTTAAATAATAAATAATGAATTCTGCCGCAGCTAAAATGTGTTGAATCTGACTATGTCCACGGGACCATCTCTTCCATTACCTGTCCAATTCCTGCAGACCAAATCAATAATTTCATGAACTAACTTCAATGTATTTAAGTGGTTTAACAACTTAATGTTTTGTCCATTGCTGATCCACTGATATAAGAAGATTCTCAGCTGCATTTGGAGAAGGTGTATGTTTCTCTGCTGATGACAGGCTCTCTCATGTTTGTTCGACTTTGTTTCTCCTGTAGGTTGTGAGAAACAGATTCCATCGGCTATTTTTGGCGTCGCAGTCCCTGGATACCGTTTCCCCTAGCGATACACTCTTCTGCTTTGAGGTCCATTCTCAAGACCTCACAAAAGAGAGAGTGGTCGAATTGCAAGTACAACAGGTACGTCACCAATTATTGTTTCTTCTGAACTGTCTTTGGTTGCCTGCTTTCTGATGGGGTGGCAATAGGGGTTGCTGTAGCCTTGAGGCAGGGAGAGGTCATTTACAATGAGAAACAAAGAACTGCAGATGCTGGCTTACAAAAAAAGACAAAGTGCCAGAGTAACTCAGCAGGTCAGATAGCATATATGTAAGATACAATTATGACTTTTAAAAGGACATTTGAACGGATATATTGATTAGGTTTAGAGAACAAGACATAAGGATCTGGGGGAAAAAGCAGGAACGGGATACTGATTTTGGATGATCAGCCATGATCCTATTGAATGGCAGTGCTGCCTTGAAGGGCCGAATGGCCTTCTGCACCTATTTTCTATGTTTCTATGATTTGCAGATGCTAGAATCTTGCGTAGAACACGAAGCGCTGGAGTAACTCAACAGATTAGTCAGCATCTCTGGAGGACATGATTAGAGTTTGGAGGGCTGGGTCAAGAATGTTTAACTGACACATATACTATAAGTGGAACAATTAAATTCTTACTATGGCCGAATGCTGGCAAATGTGACCAGCTGAGTATACCAACTCGGTTGGCATGGAGAGGGTGGGCCAAAGGACCTGTTTCCGTGCCAGATAGCTTTATAACTCTGACGAAGTGAGGAATGGCAACACAAATGTGACATCCCTGATACAAATAAAGATTGAGCAAATTGTCTGACGTTGGAGAATTCAAGTTTGAGTCTGAATCGTGTTTTTGAGGTGCACTGCAGTTTCTGTGGAATAAGCTCATCCACTTGTGTGTGTGCTTTCTGTTCCTGCCCGAGCACCATCGTGAGTTATGTTACAGTTAACCAGGTGCCACTGGGGTGAGGCCATGTTTGGTGATTGCAGAAAGAAATACATTTCTGAATCTTGTTTGGAAAGGAATCAAACGCACTGGCTGAGTTGGAGGTTGCTAACGATGCTACCTGCACCTCGAGTGTATCATAGCAAAAGGATTTGAGTATAGGAGCAGGGAGGTTCTACTGCAATTGTACAGGGTCTTGGTGAGACCACACCTGGAGTATTGCGTACAGTTTTGGTCTCCTAATCTGAGGAAAGACATTCTTGCCATAGAGGGAGTACAGAGAAGGTTCACCAGACTGATTCCTGGGATGTCAGGACTTTCATATGAAGAAAGACTAGGTAGACTCGGTTTGTACTTGCTAGAATTTAGAAGATTGAGGGGGGATCTTATAGAAACTTACAAAATTCTTAAGGGGTTGGACAGGCTAGATGCAGGAAGATTGTTCCAGATGTTGGGGAAGTCCAGAACAAGGGGTCATAGTTTAAGGATAAGGGGGAAATCTTTTAGGACCGAGATGAAGAAAACTTTTTTCACACAGAGAGTGGTGAATCTCTAGAATTCTCTGCCGCAGAAGGTAGTTGAGGCCAGTTCATTGGCTATATTTAAGAGAGAGTTAGATGTGGTCCTTGTGGCTAAAGGGATCAGGGGGTAGGAACAGGATACTGAGTTGGATGATCAGCCATGATCATATTGAATGGCGGTGCAGGCTCGAAGGGCCGAATGGCCTACTCCTGCGCCTGTTTTCTATGTTTCTATCTGGCTTTTCCAGCTGCATCACAAGTAATTTGCTGCTTCTTTGTCTTGCAGCGGTTGGTGATCCCCAACATCTCGATCAATAAGTGCGCTGCCTGCCAGAAGCCCCAGCAGCCCGACGAGAAGCTGCGACGTTGCACCAGTTGTTACCGAGTCGCCTACTGCAACCAGTGAGTCAGCCCTTCCTTTCCATGCACCTTGTTTTTTTTTTCCTTTTTTACTTTAGTCTTTATTGTTTTTATGCATACACAAATAAAACACAAATATTACAACGACACATACAACAATGCAGTGAAACATACAACAGTGCAGCTGTTTACAATTAATGATGCAGTATACAGAACTATTTTCTTAAAACATTTTCCAATAACTTACATTATTGTCAATAAAATTATACAGTGTTGATGTCTTTATTTCTACACCTAATCCATTTTTCCCATTTTCTGTTAAACTCGTCTTCTTTCACTCTTGGAGAATATGTCATTTTCTCCGTGACACATATTTCCTGTACTATGTCTAACCATTGTCTAAGTCTGGGTGTGTCCGCTGCAAGCCAGTTTCTGTAATGGCCTTTCTGCCAGCTGTGAGTAGGATTTTAACCAAGTAATGATCTTCCTTCAGCGCCACTGTGGTTATATTACCCAGGTGTAAAATGGAACACATCTTGGAAACTATATATCCTAATACCTCCTTTAATTCTGAATTCACTCTGTCCCAAAATGTTTCTATTTTTGGGCAACTCCAGAAGATATGTGCATGATTTGCGTCTGTTTGGCCACATTGCCCCAGCATGTTTGCTGCCTTAGAATTTGCTTGCTTTTTATGTTAGGCGTAATAAAGAAACAAATCAAAAATTTCCAAGTAAATTCTCTTCATTTTTGTGAATTAGTGGATGTCTGTAGCGTTACACACATATGATGCCATTCTTCGTCTGATATTGTGATGTTCAATTCCTTTTCCCACTTAAATTTTACACAAAATATAGTTTTAACATGACATTCCATTAAACTATGGTAAAGTTTAGAAATAATCCTTGATGTTTTTTGATGATACGCATTAACTGTCACTTCTACCACTGGATTCTTTTCTTCTAATGCCTCCCTTTTTACTTTTTTATTGTAATAATCTCTCAGTTGGAGATATCTAAACAAGTCTTATTTCCGAAGTGCAAATCTATCCATCAAATCTTGAAAACTTCTTCGGTCTCCATTTTTAGTAACAGCACAAAATGCAGTCATTCCTTTTTTCATCCACTCTCTAAATGTTGAGTCATACATCCCTGGTTTAAATTCACTATCCAAAGCTATACATCTTCAAACTTTTTGTCCTTTATTCAGTTTAAATTGTCTGGTAAGAGTGAACCAGGTTTCTAAAGTAAATATCGTTATTGGATCGATTATACTCCTGATATGTCCAGGAAGCGCGTTTTCTCCCAAGAGTGTTTGGATGTGGAAGTCGGGGATATATGTCTCAATCTCTTTCCACCTAACTATGTAGTTGTCCTCACACCAATTAATTAGTGGTCGAAGTTGGGCTGCATAGAAATATCCTAAAATTTGGAAGTGCCATTCCACCTTTGTCCTTTGGCAACTAGAGTGTAGTGTATCGAACTCTGGCCTTCTTTCCTCCCCAAATAAATCTAGATATTAATTTATCCCATTCCGTGCATTGTTTTAATGGTACCTCTATTGGCAGAGATTGAAATGAGTACAATAGCCTTGGCAAAACATTCATGTTTATCTTAGTACTAAAATCCATTGGGTAGGTGGACCATCTTTCTATATCCTTTCTTACGTTTTGGTTGATGTGATTATAATTGGCCCCATACAACATTGATATATTTTGTTATATGTATTTGATTGATTTTGAATCCCATTTAATATTATACTTTTGCTTGATTTCTTCTGGAGGAGCACAATTAAATAGGAGGGTTTGAGTTTTTGAAATATTCACTTTATATCCTGCATAAAAATTACATTTCTCTATGATCCCCATCATCCTTGGAAAGGAGGTGTTTACTTCTGTGATACATCATTACGTCATCTGCAAAAAGGCCAATTTAATGTTCTCTGTCTCTTATAGTTACTCCCCTCAGTTCCCTATCTTGACGAATCACTTGAGCCAATCGTTCTATATGTATATATATATATAGCAAACAGGGTAGGGCTAAGACAACATCCTGTCTCGTTCCTCTTCCTAACACAAATCTCTCAGTTAAGGACCCATTCACCTTTACTCTTGCAGTAGGTGGCTGGTAAATTGCTTTAATAACTTGAATTGAACCTTCGGTAAAGCCAATTCTTTCTAGTGTTTGATATAAGAATTCCCAATTAACCCTATCAAAAGCCTTTTCCGCATCTAGGCTTATCAGAACAGCGCGCATACTTTCCTTTTGAATCTTGTGTATTATATGTACGGTTCTTCTAATACTGTCCTGTGTTTGTCTGCCTATTATAAAACCAGTCTGGTCTTCATCAATTAAATCTGGCATGAACTTTTCAAATCGTTTGGAGATAATTGAAGAATATAATTTATAGTTGACATTTAGAATTGATATTGGCCTGTAGTTGGTACAATTTTCCTCGTCTTTGTTCTCTTTGGGAATTAATATTCTAATTGCCTCTTTTCACGACGAGGGTGTCTTTGCCTTCTTCGATAATCCAGTTAAAGGTTCTCAGAATAAGTGGGTTCAGCTCATTCCGAAATATTTTATACCATTCTATAGGGAAACCGTCGCTGCCTGAACCTTGTTTCATGTTTTCTGGCTGCTCCATTCGGGAATGGTGTGAAGTGATAGATCTGTGGGCTGAATTGCTAACAGTCTGCAGTGGAACAGCAAAAGGCTCTTTAAACCCTCTTGCTTGTTGCACTGAGATCATGGCTGAGCTGTGATGTAATTTAGTAGCTATTAGTATTTGTTTGTTATTGTCACATGTACCGATACGAAGTGAAAAGCTTTTGTTTGCATGCCATTTCAGTCAAATAATACCGTCCATGAATACAATCAAGCCATACACAAGTACAACAGGTAGTGCAAAGAGAAAAATACCAGAGTGCACAATATAGTGTTACAGAGTTACAGCGTTAGAGCCAGAAAAAATGTCCAAGGTCCACAATGAGCTGGGTTGTGAGATCAGGACCACACCCTTGCTTATGGGAGTTCAGTAGTCTAATGTTCCGTAGTTTAATAACGGCGGAGAAGAAACTTTTCTTGAGTCTGGTGGCACGTGTTTTTTTAATGTTTGTGACTTCTGCCCGACGGGAGAGGGGAGAAGAGGAAATAACCAGGGTGAAAGTGGTCCTTGATTATGTTGGCTGCTTTCTTGTGACAGTTTAAAGTCAGAATGGGGTCAGTGGTGGGGAGGAACCTACCTTTCCCCATTTCCCTCAAAGCCTTGCAGGTATTACATTTTTCCCCATCCAATGTTAACAATTAACAGTTACCATTTCTGATTAAGAATTCTGAATTTCTACCATCACCTGTGCACAAACTTATTCCAATCTTCCTTGAAAGCTCCCAGTTCCAAGGTTGAAACTTTGCCCTTACTTGCAGAAAATCTTACTAGCGATAGCATCACAGGCACATGGGCTCAGACACACAGAAACTCGTTATACATAATTATGCATAAATCATAGAAGGCTGTGAAAAACAAAGTACAAAAGAAGACATTTGTGCAAAAAACAATTTGAATGTAAGTCGCGGTAGTGCAAGAGGTGGTCCGTGGTGTTCCATTGCTGAGGTAAGATTAGAATTATGCAGGTTGGATTCAGAACCTAATAAGGCTGTCCCTCTTATGGTTGTGACCCTCTTATCCCAGTTAATTGAGAAAGAGCCAAGTGCTCTCAGGGAAAGTGGTAGGTGTTTTATGAGCTCTTGCCTTCCATGTGGTATTGAAGACCAGCCTCACCCATGGGGAAAGAAGATTCTATCGCCTCATTTCTTAGCTGGGGCTTGGATGTACTCGCAGGGTTTGAGCATTGCACCCTCTGACTTGCAAATGCAAGTGGTTCCCACTGAGTCAAAGGTTCACTGTTGCTGGACAAGAAGCATGTTTATTTTTGAATTCACTAAATTGCTACTCACAAATTATACAGTAAGGGAAGTCATACATGTATTAACTCTTTCAAAGGGCTGCACATTCAGCCGTCACAGCCTGGGTTTCCCCTGGTGCTCTGGTTTCCTCCCACTTCCCCAAAATGTGCTGGTAGTTGGGTTTTTTGCAATCAATTTAACCCCAGTGTGCAGGAGAAAGGTAGAATCGGGAAGTTGATGGGAATGTGGGAGGAATAGGTTACAGAGAAAATTAGTGGTGAGATGGCTGTGCTCTCCTTTTGCATTTCTGTACAACGTGGAAGCCCATTTAGTCTGTCAACTAACATAGAAACATAGAAAATAGGTGCAGGAGTAGGCCATTCGGCCCTTCGAGCCTGCACTGCATTCAATATGATCATGGCTGATCATCCAACTCGGTATCCTGTACCTGCTTTCCCTCCATACCCCCTGATCCCTTTAGCCACAAGGGCCACATCTAACTTCCTCTTAAATATAGCCAATGAACTGGCCTCAACTACATTCTGTGGCAGAGAATTCCAGAGATTCACCACTCTCTGTGTAAAAAAATGTTTTTCTCATCTCAGTCCTAAAAGATTTCCCCAGTTTAAGGATAAAGTGGAAATCTTTTAGGACTGAGATGAGAAAAAAACTTTTTTTACACAGAGAGTGGTGAATCTCTGGAATTCTCTGCCACAGAATGTAGTTGAGGCCAGTTCATTGGCTATATTTAAGAGTGAGGTAGATGTGGTACTTGTGGCTAAAGGGATCAGGGGGTATGGAGAGAAAGCATACTGAGTTGGATGATCAGCCATGATCACATTGAATGGCGGTGCAGGCTCGAAGGGCCGAATGGCCTACTCCTGCACCTATTTTCTATGTTAGTTGACATAGACTAAATGGGCTTCCACGTTGTACGGAAATGCAAAAGCTTGTTCATCTGCAAAATTTCAAGTATTTTTCCAATTTTTCTTATGAAAGTAATTTCAAGATTTATTGTTTGGAACTGAATTCAGTTTCTTGGACGACTAGGATAGATTTGAACACGTTCGCTCAACAAGTTGAAAAAGTTCAGTCGTGTTACATTTGTCCGACTGATATCTTCTGGGTGGAAGCGAGCACCACTGAGTCATAGTCAAGAGTGTTTTATTGTCATATTATCATATGTCCCAGATAGAACAATGATACATATATACATATGTATGTGTGTGGGTGTATAAATACATACACATAAAAAACAAACAGTAATAGTGCAATAATAAGAGTTTATTTGGAGGTCGTTGTGTTTAATAGCTTAATGGCTGGAGGGAAGAAGCTGTTCCTGAACCTGGATGTTAGTTTTCAGGCTCCTGTAGTTCCCGATGGCAGAGGTAAAATGAGTATATGGCCAGGTTGGTGTGGGTCACTGATGATGCTGGCTGCCCTTTTGAGGCAGCAACTCTGGTTTTAATGTTGGGGAGGTCAGAACGCGTGATGGACTAGACAGTGTTCACAACTTTTTGCAGTCTTCTTTGCTCCTGGGCATTCAAGTTGCCGAACCAAGCCATGATGCAACCAGTCAATATGCTCTCTACTGTACACCTGTAGAAGATTCAAGAGAATCCTCTGTCATACCGAAGCTCCGTAATCTTCTCAAGAAGTAGAGGCATTGACAGGGTTTCTTTATAATTGCATCAGTGTGCTGGGTCCAGGAAAGATCTTCAGAAATATGCACGTCCAGGAATTTGAAGCTTTTGTCTCTCTCCACCATCGTCCCGTCTATATAGACAGGTTTGTGAATAAAGCAAGGGCCATGTAAACTGGAACAGTGATGAGGCTCTCCAAGTGAAAATTGCTGTTTCATGATGTTGAAAATACACTAACCTTATTGGAATAATTCTCTCTCTGTCTTTCCCCTCCCACAGGACCTGTCAATTGAATCATTGGTCAGATCACAAAAACCAATGTAGAGCAGAAAACATTGGCTTCCCCTTCATTATCAGTGTCCCAGAATCACGGCTCACGTATTCCAGACTCACCCAGCTGCTGGAGGGATATTCAAGGTACAATGGAAATAAATTCATATAGAAATGCATAGCTGGCTGTGCGGGTTAGTACAGCAGTGGTTTAGAGTAACAGCTGTCCCTTTCTCCCACTGGGCAGAGAAACAATGGCTGTAACACATGCATGCATGCCTTTCACTTTATTTCAACATTGTAGAAGGGTTTTATGAATCATTCAAATATGTGATATACAAGAAGGCTTTAGTCACAGGGATATGACTTCTCTGACGTTTGAGTTATGTGGCAGGCCTCCTGACTCCATTGTTCCACAATGCGTGGACTTTATGCGGTGTGAATATTAATTCCCCCTTGGGTTGTGTGGTCTGCTGAGCTAGCTGCCTGTTACTAATGATTCAGTGGGTTGGAGTGTGATGCTGGTTGCTGCTGCCATCGGCCAGAGGGAGTTATCGGCAGAGGGAGTTGGTATTCTGCTGCACTTTACCACCTTGTCCACTTGCCACTCATACCATTGTACACAATAAAGCACCCTTGAGCCAGTGGTTCTTTCCCTAATTATCTGAACCAATATGGTCTTCTAGTTACTGAGTCTGTCAGCGGAAACAGTTTTGCCTTAATTGCTGTATTAAAATCTCTCTTGGAACCTGTCCAGGTAGCCAGCTGCGGGGGAGGTTATCTTCAGTTTCACGCAACACGTACATCTTCACGTTATGGTGACTCCCCATGCGTGTCAAGAGATGTACCATGAGAGTCGCGCTTACCTACGATCCACGCTCGCTTCAACCTCCACTAACAATGATCAATCTGCTGTTATTTTATTGGGCACCACCTCACAGATAGGCTCAGACTGCTTGATCATTGTCTACTCCCCAACATCTAATTGGTTGTGCTGTCCCAATTTATGAGAAATTTTACCAGATAAAATCAGAAGAGATTGTTATATTAAGATGTTTTTGGTTTATTATTGTCACAAAACTTTGTTTTGCACGCTGTCCAAACAGATCATGTCCCCTACACACATAGATGCAATCAATTCAAGCTCAACTCGATAGATAGAGCAAAGGGGAAGATACAGATTGCAAAAAGTAGCTCTTGGCATTGTAGCGACAATGTCCACAATAGGGTAGAGGTGAATCTGACAGTACCCTAGCTAATGGAAGGACCATTCAGAAGCCTGATATCAGAGGGGATGAGGCTGTTCCCAAGTCTGGTGGAGCCTATTTTCAAGTTTCTGTACCTTTTGCCAGACATAAGCAGGGAAAAGAAGGAAATGCCAGGGTGGGACTAGTTTTTCTGAGACTGAGTGAGGGGTTGACGGATTGAATGGTGGGGAGTCTGGTCTGAGTGATGGACTGGGGTACATCTGCAACTCTCTGCAATTTCTTGCAATTTTGGGCAGAGCTGTTATCAAACCGAGCTGTGATGCATGCTGACAGTTTGCTTTCTACGGTACATCTGTATTGTAGATCATTAGACGATCCAGGAGCTGGCAAAAACACTGCAGGGGAGATGAAAATTGCATTTTACTTCTCGGGTTATGATAGGGCAAGCGCAACGGCAGTGGAAAGGGATTCAGTTGGGTATTTCAAAACCACATTGGGTTGAATGTTGTAAAATATTGTGGTGGTGTGAGGCTAACTGCAGAGATGGAGCTGCCATAATGTAATAGTGGTCTCTTCCAGTGCCATATGATGTGATGACTGTATTGTCTGGAAAAGGACATGCTTAACATTCTTGCATTATATTTTGCCGTAGGTATTCAGTGAACGTCTTCCAGCCACCCTTCCAGCCAGGTCGAATCTCCCCAGAGCCACCACCCTCCAAAATGGACAGCACGCAGCCCTCTGCTGGAAGCAATCCCAGCTCTGAGACTGGAGACGGAAAGCTGCCCTCAGAAGTTCAGGAGAGAGACTTCAGGCCTGTCCCCCGTCCTCACATAACCAGCTCTGTTTCCGAGCCCCTCCTGACATCCGCTTTCTCAAAGGGAACGAACTTGCCAGGCAGAGAGAGGGAGTCCATTCACAGCTACGACTCTGGATTCTCGGAATTGCGGCCAGAATCGCAGGAGCACTTGGGATGCGAGAAAGAAACCTCTTATGAGAAGGCGCCAAAGCCTGAAGGTAGGCTTTGTGCCCTCTATGAATTATTTTGATAAGGAGGGTGATAAATATATCACAGTCATTCCTAGCCCTTTAGACTCCACCTGAGATGGAAGGCCAGCCTGAGAAACCAGAGAGGGCAGTGTAATTGTCATGGACTCCTTCAAGGAGCAGAGAAGACCCACAACATTGTTCAAGCTTCAATGTTGTTGCTTGATTTTGAACACAAGCAGTGCCTTCGTCATTGTAATAAAAACTAAAAATACTTGACAGCTCAGGCTGCCTCTGAGACAGTGAATGTTTACCGCACCACATTTTCCCACCAGAGATACCTGGTATTATTGTACGTACAGGGAATTATCTGTTCATTTTATTCCATCACTAATGCACCGACGGCCACATTTTATGTTCCAGTTTAACTTTGTGTTCTTTGCTGAGTAATTTGCTCCTAGCTTTGGGGCTCTGTGTTGGGATGGTGACTTTGGGAGGATGAAGATCATCAACTAATTGCTGGACAGAATAGAAAGGTGTAAACATCATTCCTTCAACGCTCGCCTCATTCATACTTGATGTTGCGTGCACCCATATCAGTACATATTTAGGTGGCTTGTCAATGTCTTGGTGTGGATTTGTATCAACTAGTGTCTAGATTCCAGTGTTCTATTGTCACTATAAATCTGGAATGTTGCAGGTGACAGGTTTGCCTTCATTTTTATCACCACACCAATATAAATAGATTGCAGTGTTTTTTTTAACCTACTGTACTATCGTAAATGAAAACTTCACTCCTACCTTTCCTTGCAAATCATGTGCTATTTTTCAATTTTATATTATCTCATTCTCAAGATTTGAGCATTTCGCTACATTATAATTAAAATTCTATATGTGCTTAAATGATACTAGATTGGAGATCAGAGGGCAAGTTTTCTTACTCTTGTAGGACCTTGCATCCTTACTCTCCCTTGCCCAGACATTCCCCAGAATACACTGTAATAATCCTAAAATCCTTTGACCAAAGTATAGGTTGAGCTGCTGGTAGACCCAGCTGCCTCACCAATCCTCTGTGCCACAAAAATAAATCCAAATGCTTTACCCACTCCACCCGGAAAATTCCCAGGAACCTCCAAGAGTTCAGTGGGACCTGGTTCAATGTTGACCTCTGGTGCTATCTGTGTGGAGCTTGCACGTTCTCCCTGTGATCACGTGGATTTTCTGTGGGTGCTCCGGTTTCCCTCCATATCCCAAAGCTCTGCGGATTTGTAGGTTAATTGACTGCTGTAAAGCAGCCCCTAGTGTGTAGGGAGTGGATGAGAAAGTGGGATTGTGTCGAACTAGTGTAAATGGTCAAGTGGGCTCGGTAGGTTGTGCTGTATCTCTAAACTCCTGGAAGTCTTCCCTAGAGCATTTACTAAATGTTCTCTGTAAACTTAAAGGCCATTTTCCAGTTATTTTCTTGTCAACCTTATTTGATGCTTGAGACTGAGCAGCTTTTCTTATAGGTGAGGGATCCCCCCCCACCACTCCTCAAGGCTGTTATTAAACAGAAGTAAAATTAACATGTGTCATATGGGCCGAAACAATGACATTCTTATTTGTTGCAGCTTTACAGGTACATAGACCATTGAACAGTACAGCACAGTAGCTGATCCTTTGGCCCACAATGACTGCACCAAACATGATGAAGAGTAACACTAATCTCCTCTGCCCACATGTGATCCATATTCCTCCATTCACTGCATATCCATGTGACTACCTAAAAGTCTCTTCAATGTCATTTTCATAGCTACATCCACCACATCAAACATCGACCACTCTGTATGGGGGGAAAAACAGTCTGCGCATCACCTTTAAACTTTGCCCCTCTCATCTAAAGGTTGTGTCCTCTAATCCTTGACCTGTCCATTCTAGGAAAAGGATTTACTCCATCTGTCTCTCATAATTCTTTATAGCTAATAGCCTCCAATCCAGGCAGCACTCTGGTAAACCTCTTCTGTACTCTCTACAGAGTCTCAACATTCTTCCGTAATAGGATAAGCAAAACTGCACTCAATACTCCAAATGCAGCTAAACCAAAGTCTTATAAAGCTGCAACATGACTTCCTGACTCTTATACCGAGTGCCCCAACCAATGAAGGCAAGTGTACCATATGCCTTCTTTACCACTCTTATCTACTTGCGTTGTCACTTCCATGAAGCGCAGCAACAATACATATACGATATATTATTGGTTATTCTAAGTAAGCTAGACCATGGTAGTGTCAAAGCCAAAGTACCTAGAGCAAACAGAGTGGTGCTGAAGCCGAAATGCCTCTGTGCTTAGCAGCGACGTTCAAGTACAATAGGCCATTCAAGAGCCCGATAGTTGCAGGCAAATAGAACTTGCCTTGTATGCCAACTTGGTCAAGGTGCACCAAAGAACCTGTTCCATGCTCTGACTATCCCTTGTCACACTCTCAGAACAGAGGTCAGGCACAGAGTGACACTCCCTCTACACTTCCGGGAGTTACTGGGAATGTACAGGTGGAGTGGAGAAGATATTTGGATTTATTTTTGTGGCACAGTGAATTTTAATTGGTGTTGGCAGGGGCTTGGAAGCTCTCCTTCCTGTGCTGTGGGTTGGAGCTGGGATACGTGATCACGGGGTGAGTGAGGAGGAGAGGCAAGAGTCGAGAGTGTTTAATTGTCATCTGTATCGGCAATGGGACAATGAAATTCTTACTTGCTGTAGTATAACAGGCCTGTTAGCACAATAACACACAGATAAATATATAGTAATCAATAATACAATAAATTAATAATGGTATTACTAGTTAACCATAACTAAAGTCTGTAGTGCAACCAAAGACATTGTCCACAGAAGATCACAGTGTTGTGTCGTGTGTAGAACCTGTTCTAGAACCTGGAGGTCCCGGTTTTCAGGCCTTGTTCCCGATGGTTGCAGCGAGGTGAGAGTGTGGCCAGGGTGTTGTGGGTCTTTGATGCTGGCTGCCTTTCTGGGACAGTGCCTCCTGTGGATCCATTTGATGGTGGGGAGGTAGTATCTGTGATGGACCGGGCTCAGCCGACTACTTTCTGTAACCTTTGTCCTTGTTTTTGCACCTTGTGATTCCCCGTGTCCTCTCTCCACAGCGGCAGTCCCTGGTTACCAGCAGCCACCTGCATCTGTGCGTTTCCACACTCCCCAATTTTACATCAAACTCATTGACCCATCAAACAAAGAGCAGAAAATGGAAGATAAAGGTGAGGTGAAAAGTGGGGATACGCCCCTTTTTAGGCTGTGGGCCGAGCATCAAAAATGTGTCTAGAAATGAACTTTTGTGACCCGTGTCTCGGAACTGCATGAAATTTTGCATAGATTAAGATAAAAAATAATTGAGAAGGAAGTCGTAACTCGCCAGTGCCAAAAGCCGCAATATAAGTGTGTGTGTTTTTTGAATAAGACTGCCACAGAGGACCGGCTCCTGAACCAGCCTAATTAATGGGTGAGGGCAGTTCTTCTGGGTTCCCCCGTTTACTGAACCCCACTGACTGCCAGTGTGCAGAGTGGGGGGTCACAGCCATTGTGGGACTGGGGCAATACCAGGCTGGGGGAAGGCTAAAGCATCTTCCACTGAGAGGAAAATGCTTCACCCTTTACTAACCCTAACCCACGGCTGGAGCTGGCGCCGCTTTGGGACCTGCAGCGGGCTCCGTACGTGTGGCCGCTCAGCGAGTCCACCTCGGCCAGCGTGCCCTTCTGGATCGTGGTGGTGATGATGGTGGCACTGACCTGCACTCCGCCCGGGCCGCCTTCAGCACCCCCATAGTGCCGGCTCCATCAGTCCGCCCGCTCGCTGCAACACCGGCCTACCGACAGCCCGACCGACCCCTCGCAGCACTCACCTGCCGTCCGACCACTCTCACCATCCACCGGCGGACCGACTGCCCGACCGATCGGCCACAGCATCCATCGGCCTACCGACAACCCCAACTGACCCTAATCCTAACCCTAGCTGCACCTTTGTTATTTATCATTTTTATTTAAGTTCACATCATAACTTTATAAAGATAATTCAATTGAAAAACAAAATGATCAACAAGGTTAGCATTACCATTATCCTTGGAAACCTCGCTATTGCTATTGATGTAATGAGGAGGCAGCCATGATCCCAGTGTCCTCGCTGCCTAGCGACCATAAAGCAAAGCGCGGGAGTGGTCAATTTGCGTCCATGTCAAACGTGCATCGATTGGACAATTACTACTCGGAAAATTGGAAGTATTTGTCATATTTAAACAATATGCGCAGGTTTTGTTCTTGACGAGTTTCAGGTGTGATTTATATAATATTTTTACACAATATGTTAAAAAATTCAGGTAGTTCCGTGAGTTGGGTCACGAACCTGAACGAAAAAGCTCCTCGGCCCACAGCCTATTTGTGTAACTTCCAGATGTGGCTGTTTGTTAATGTGTGTGTGGAATTTTATCTCTCTGGCCAGCTGCTGTACAAAGCTAGGTTGAAATATAGAGCAACTGTAGCTATTTTGGGAACCTTGTCATTCTGAGCAGTCTAGTTTAATCCAGTCCCTTCATAATCCTTCCAGATACATTGCCTGAAAGCGCACCCTGCCAGAGTCGTGAGTTTAATTGTGCCGACAGGAGAACAATGAAAATCTTACTGGCTGCAGCGTAACAGGCCCGCAAACACAATACACACCAACCATATATTGTCTCCTTCCAAATGCACTTACCTCTTCAGTTCTCTAACTTTCCTCTGCTCCCTCGTCCTAGTACCTGCTGTGAAAATTAATTTCCCTTTTGTTTTCCATAGATCCCGAAGAGGTTGCCTCCATGAATCCTCGTTGTCTAGCAGCTTATAACACTGATGCATGGGGGGGTTTGCCACTGAGAGCGGTCACCAGTTAGACTACGGAAGGCATGTGGACTGTCAGTGGCAGCTGTTAGCAGCTCCTCTGCCAGACACGGTAGATGGGTTTTGTATGGCTTTCCACAAAGCTGGCCTCCTGTTACACACTGAGGACATGTCAGCCATCAACCCAAGTGCTCTGTTTCTAACACCCTGTTTCATTCAATTTAAACAAAACGTTTCAAGTCAGCTATTTGCTTTATTAAATGTGATGTGAAGATTTGGTAGAAAAGAAATGACGAACTTTTACATTCTGTCCTCCCACCTCACCCTCTCAAACTTCTGTGTAAGAATTTACAATACTGTATACAAAATAGTTCTACAGCACAGAAACAGGCCCTTCGGCCCAACTCATCAATGCCAATCACGATGCACTATCTAAGCTAGACCTATTTGACCATATACCTGTCCATATGTCCTTTAAATGTAGTTATTGAATGTGTCCCAAACTAAACATGGAATTGCAGATGCAGGAGGCTTGAGCAAAACACAAAGTGCTGGAGTGACTACGCAGGTCAGGCCACATATGTGGAGGGAATGAACAGATGATCTTTCGGGTCGGGTCACCTCTTCAGACTGCTTGTAGTGGGTGTGGGGGGGGGGGGGAGAGGAAGCCGGAAAAAAGGTAAGCGTGAGACAAAGCCTGGCAAGTGATAGATACAGTTGAGGGGTTGGAGAGGGTGATTGACAGGTGGGTGTAAGGTGTAAGAGGAGTGAAATGTAAAGCCAGAGGGCTATACGTGGCGATTGCCCCACTGTGGAATAGCAGCAGCATCCATCATAGTGGTGTCTGTTTGATTACTGAGGGGAGGTTATATGTGAACAGTTCTTATTTTAAAGATTGGTTGTCTTTTAAATTAACTAGCTTCTACCCCTATTTCCGAAACTCTTGAAGATGCTTGCATTTGTACAACAAACTCCCCCCTCGACTCCATTCAAGGACCCAAGCATTCAGGGACTCAAGCAGTCATTCCTGGTGCATCAGAGGTTCACCTGCGTCTCCTCCAACTTCATCTATTGCATCCGCTGCTCTAGATGTCAACTGAAACTTTCCTATTTTGTTTGTTGTTTTGTACTTGTTTGAAGTATTGTCCCTGCTGAGTAGCGTCAGGGAATCACGAACTAGAGGACATAGATTTATGGTGAGAGGAGAAAGATTTAAAAGGAACCTGAGCAGGCAAAATTTTCACACAGAAGGTGGTGTGTATATCGAATGAGCTGCCAGAGGAGGTAGTTGAAGCAGGTACAATAACCACAATTAAAGGACATTTGGATAAGTACATAGATAGGAATGATTTAGAGGGATATGGGCCAAAAAAAAGGGCAGGTTTGAATAGCATAGAAAAAGCATCTTGGTTGGCGTGGGCAAGTTGGGTTGAAGAGGCTGTTTTCATGCTGCATGACTCTGACTCTATTGACATAGAACAGCACAGTATAACAACAGGACCTTTGGCCCATCATGTCTGTGCCGATCATGATGCTGAGTTAAACACGTCTTCTCTGCCTGCATATGATCCATTTCCCTTCATTCCCTGCATGTTCACTTGTTTATCTAAAAGTCTCTAAAACGCCACTTTCGTATCTGACTCCACCACCATCCCTGGCAACACGCTCCAGGCAATCACCACTGTGGTTTAAAAAAAAAAAATTACTCCACATATCTCTGTAATACTTTGTCCCTCCCACCTTAAAGCTTTGCCTGTGACTATTGGACAATATTGTGCATTAGCAATTCAAGATGCGTGACGAATGGCAAGGAGTGGGAGGGAAGGGGTGAACAGGGGGTGTGTAAAACCTGAAGTCAAAGAGCCTTTGTTGCAGAAGAAAATCAAAAACTGCAAGTGCTGGAACTCTGAAATTATAACAGAAAACTGTGTCATAAAGTCATACAACACGTCCATGCCAACCAAGATGCCCCATCTAAGCTAGTCCCATTTGTACATGTTTGACCTATATCCCTCTAAACCTAAAATGCTGAAAGCTCAGAGCCAAACAGTAGGAACAAACAAATTCCTCCTCATTTCCACAATAATGGAAGTTTTCATTCTGAAACTGTCCCACTCTGAAGAAGTCTGGGTCTGAAGAAGCGTCTCAACCAGAATGTCACCTATTCCTTTTCTCCAGCGATGCTGCCTGATCCACTGAGTTACTCCAGCATGTAGTATCTATCTTCTATGTCCCGCTCGTTCTATATCGCTCCACGAGGGGGCAGGGGGGCATCCTCTCTACATATGCCCTGTCAAACCCCAGAACATTGTTTTGCATTCTTCCCCGTTGCTTTATCTATTGTACTTGAGTTTGACATGATTGTATTTATGTCTAGTATTATCTGATCTGTTTGGACAGCACAGCTTTTCACTGTAACTCTGTGCACGGGACAATAATAAATCTAAACCCGAATTATTCTCATAATTATTATTACACCACTGGGGCAGGAAGTGGTGGGTGCCGGTGCTGGTGGGAGTGCTCAACTAGTGGAGCCCTGTGCAGGGAGATTTTACCCAGTGTTCCCTCGACCATCTTTGGCGAGAACAGTAGGCTATAATGAGAAAAGTCTCCTTCAGTGTATGAACACAGCATTATGTACAGTGTGTAAGAAGGAATGCTGGTTTACTCCAAAGATAGACTCAAAATGCTGGAGTAACTCAGCAGGTCAGGCAGAAGTGTCACGATCTGAAACATCACCTATTCTTTTTCTCCAGAGATGCTGCCAGACCGGCTGAGTTACTCCAGCATTTTGTGACTACTGTCTATTGTGTACAGTGTAATCTTTAACATTTAATACTTACTGGTGGGCAGGCAATGACCCACGAATGACTCTGATTTCCCCTCTGCACAGGTGATGCTCCGTTGGAGCTTCCAGATAATGCCTCTTTAGCGATGGTGTGGAAGAACAATGAGCGACAGAAGGAGTATGTGTTAGTGGAGTCGAAGGAGCTGGAGTATGTTGAAGATCCTAGTTCAGCCAACGAGGCAGCCAAAGCTGGCTATTTCACACTGGAGCAATGTCTGAACCTCTTCACTAAACCTGAGGTGCTGGCACCTGAGGAAGCTTGGTAAGACATCATCCAGGTCAAATAGGTTGTATGTCACCCCATTCTAGTTTTTTTTTCTTCCTGTTTCCCTTGATTGTACAGAGGAGGTTCACCAAGATGATGCCTAGATTAGTGGGTAGCACAGCTACAGGGACAGGTTGAACAGACTTGGATTGTTTTATCTGGAACGCCAGAGGTTGTGGGGAGAACTGATTAAAAGTACATAACATTACGAAAGGCATAGATGGGGTAGCCAGTTACAATCTTTTTCCCGGGATGGGACAATCAAATGCTAGAGGTTTAAAGGGAGATTTAAAGGGAGAGGGTCAAAGTTTAAAGGAGATGTGTGGGCACAAGAGTGTGATGAGTGCCTGGAACGTGCTGCCAGGGGTGGCGATTGAAGCAGATCCGTTAGTGCCATTGAAAAGGCTTTTAAATAGGCACACGGGTGTACAGGAAATGGAGGATATTTGTTAAATGCAGGTAGGTAAGTGATGGTCTTGGCATTATATTCGACACAGATGCTGTGAGCCAAAGTGCCTATTCTTGTGCTGTACTGTTTTGTGATCCATAGCTATAAACGACATCACTCAACACTAAATGCTACTCTTTACGTCTGAGCCTTGATTGCCATTGTTAGCCTGCTAAAAAGAGTAAATGTCCCTCTTCATTGAGCCAAACAAAATAATGTTTTGAGTCCACTTAACTCAAACTAATTCTGTAAAGAAGTGCTGAAGAAACACTGCTCTATTGTTAATGCTGACTTTGAGTGAGATGTGACTTGTTCCCTACCTCTTCTTTCACATTTCATCAATACATTGGAGAGATTTACCCAATACCTTGGCTAGGATTTGTCCCTTGTTCATTAACTCTTTAAGCTGACTATTTGATAATTATCTGTGTTGTTTGTGGGAGCTTCACATGTGTGGCTTGTAGTCTGCATTTCCTAATACAGCAACCTTAGCCAGGAGTAATTTTAAAATAAAGTATTTGATGTACTCCTGAAGACTTAAATAACCTGGATAATTTCCTCTTTTCTTCCTTCTGCACTAAATCTGAAGCTTATTACAAATGTCCCTGGATAGAGATCATGAATTCTGGTTTGAATCTTTCCCTTTTACACAGCCCAGGGATGGGATACCTGGCAGTGTCCAGAATAAGTGCAAAGTAAGAACAGTGCCTGGGGTAAACGGGCAACTTGATCAATGCTCCGTTACTCACTTCAAAATCAACTCAATCCTCCCGGGTATATTGCAGTGTTGTTAGTAACGACAGCCAAACATGCAGCCTCAGCTGGCTGAACATCAGCCTTGGCCATGTCACCAATGTTAACCTAGAACAGTACAGGGGGGAAAGGTTCTGACTGTCTACCCTATCTATGCCTCTCATTTTATATACTTCTATCAAGTCGCCTCTCGATCTCCCTTCCAGAGAAATCATCCCAAGTCTAACTAACCTGCCCCTGCAGCTGAAACCCTCTGTCATCTGCTTTCTTTACCACCCTATAAACTTGTGTTGCCAACATCCCTCTGCATATCAATGCTCATAACAGTTTGCCATGAACAGTGTACTCCCTCCTTGCATTCAGCCTCCCTAGGTGCAACGCCTCACACTTCCTCGCGTTACAACTCCATCTGCCATTTCTCTACCCATTTTTGCAACTGATCTATATCCCACTGTATCTTCTGACAGCTTCCCTGACTGTCTGCAACTCCTCCAATTTTGGTCATCAGCAAACTTAATCATCAACCCATCTACATTTATGTCTAGGTTAAGAATTTATTTTTAGAAAACTTTTTAACTGTAATCTCCTAGAATCAATGCACTATTATTAATACGTCGAGTTGGGCGATGATGGACAAGACGTCAGGGTAGACCTTTATCTATCAAGGCTCATGCGTAAAGAACAGCACTTTGTGTTGGGTGTCTGGTCAATTGAAGATTGAAAGATGTAGCGGGGGAAAAGTCCTTCGACTCATCGATCACACGTTCTATGTTATCCCACTTTCTCATCCACTCTCTACACACGGCAAACTACCGAGATCAATTAACTTGCAGGTCTTTGGGATGTGGGAGGAAACCGGGGCACCCACATGGTCACAGGGAGAACGTGCAAACTCCACACAAAGACAGCACCCGAGGTCAGAATCAAACCATGGTCTTGTGTGCTGTGAGGCAGCAGCTTTACCAACTGTGCCACTGTACTGCCTTAAAACAATCGGCATAAGAAGTTTTAAAATTGCAGAATTTGTTGGAATTGATCATTATCTGCTGTGGTGGGACTTTGCCCTCGGTATCTAGATTATTAATCCGGTGATAATAGCACTCTGCCATTGCCTGCCCCAACGACACAATTTGATGTTTTGGGCGCAAGGTGGAGTGAGACTTGGTATGGCTTGTGGAACACCTGGTCTGACGCTATCTCTGATCTGTGACAGGTACTGCCCTAAATGTAAACAGCACAGGGAGGCATCCAAGCAGCTGATGTTATGGTGGCTCCCCAATGTACTCATCATTCAACTGAAACGCTTTTCCTTTCGCAATTTTATCTGGAGAGATAAGATCAATGATATGGTTGAGTTTCCCATCAGGTATGTATCGCAGGTGAAGAAATGGTGTTTCACTGTAGTCAGAAAGCACAGTGGGCCTGCTGGCTCTAGTTATAATGAAGTCACTTTCAGCTCTGAGGGATCTCGCAATTTGCTATTGTGGGTAAGGTTGGTGGATTAACCGTCTCATAACTCATTAAGGGTGGGGGGGGGGGGGGGGGTACTTCCGGAACAGGAACACAACACACACACACACACACACACACACACACACACACACACACACACACACACACACACACACACACACACACACACACACACACACACACACACAACACACACACACACACACACACACACACACAATGTTGTAATGTTCCAAAAGCTTTACTCTGCCTGGCCTGACAATGTGTGATGGGACGGTGTAGAAGGAGCTTCACTATGCCTAACCCAGGATGATTTGAGGGGTGAGTGTAGTGGGATCTATACTGTGTCTAACTGGTGTTGTAGCTTCTTGGGGGTGTGCGATGTTGGGTGCCCAGTCTGATCATTTATCGTACAGTGCACCAGAACTACTAGAAATGATAATTTGTTACTATCAGTCCTCTTGCCTTGAAGGAATTTGGACCTGAGTAAGTTCTGCATTGGTCAGAAGGATGACCGACAGCCGCCTGTCTACGATCTGTACGCAGTAATCAATCACTATGGCGGGATGATCGGAGGTCACTACACTGCCTACGCTCGCCTGCCGAACGATAAGAACAGTCAGCGGAGCGATGTGGGTGAGTCAGTATTCAGCACATGTTCTGTTCAAGCCACAGATATCTTCCTGTTTGTTATCATTGATGTTCCCTGGCTGAATCGTCACAACTGTCACCGACTTCTGCATGAGAATCACTGAGGTGATTATATTGCAAGTGGTTTTGATGCTAGACTCAACCACATTTTGAATGAATGAACGAATACTTTATTGTCAATTGAAGGTACTTTTTCGCTCGGAGAGTTGTGAGTTTGTGGGATTCCCTGTCACAGAGGGCAGTGGAGGCCAAATCACTTGATAAATTTAAAAGAGAGTTAGATAGAGCTCTACGGGATAGCAGAATCAAGGGATATGGGGAGAAGGCAGGCACGGGTTACTGATTGTGGATGATCAGCCCTGATCACATTGAATGGCAGTGCAGGCTCGAAGGGCTAAATGGCCTCCTTGTGTACCTATTTTCTATGTTTCTATATGAACCTAGGAGGAATGGTTCATAAGTTTCCAGATGGCAGGAAAATCGGTGGTGGTGTTAATGGTGAGGATAATGACAGCCATAGGATCATATTGGTTCAAAGGTAGAATGGGCAGAGCAACGGCAGATGGAATTTAATTCTGCTAGTTGATGCATTAACTAGGGAGGACTAGTTAGAACAGGTACTTCACATTAGGCAGGACATGGTGTTGGATAGACTGTTGGGACTGAATGCTGACAAATCCCCAGGGCCCAATGGTCTCTATCCCAGGTACTTAAAGAAGTGTCTCTAGAAACCGTGGATGTATTGGTGATAATTTTCCAATGTTCTATAGATTCAGGATCAGTTCCTGTGGATTGGAGGGTAGCTAATGTTATCCCACTTTTTAAGAAAGGAGGGAGAGAGAAAACAGGGAATTATAGACCAGTTAGCCTGACATCGGTGGTGGGGAAGATGCTGGAGTCAATTATAAAAGATGAAATAACAGCATATTTGGATAGCAGTAACAGGATCGGTCTGAATCAGCATGGATTTACGAAGGGGAAATCATGCTTGACTAATCTTCTGGAATCTTTTGAGGGTGTAACTAGGAAAATGGACAAGGGAGAGCGAGTGGACGTGGTGTACCTGGACTTTCAGAAAGCATTTGATAAGGTCCTACATAGGAGATTAGTGGGCAATATTAGGGCACATGGTATTGGGGGTAGAGTACTGACATGGATAGAAAATTGGTTGGCAGACAGGAAATAAAGAGTAGGGATTAACCGGTCCCTTTCAGAATGGCAGGCAGTGACTGGTGGGGTACCGCAAGGCTCGGTGCTGGGACCGCAGTTATTTACAATATATATCAATGATTGAGATGAAGCGATTCAAAGTAACATTAGCAAATTTGCAGATGACACAAAGCTGGGTGGCAGTGTGAACTGTGAGGAAGATGTTATGACGATGCAGGGTGACTTGGACAGGTTGGGTGAGTGGGCCGATGCAGTTTAATGTGACTTTGATTATCCACTTTGGCAGCAAAAACAGGAAGGCAGATTATTATCTAAATGGTGTCAAGTTGGGAAAAGCAGAAGTACATTGGGATCTGGGGGTCCTTGTTCATCAGTCAATGAAAGTAAGCATGCAGGTACAGCAGGCAGTGAAGAAAGCGAATGGCATGTTGGCCTTCATTACAAGAGGAGTTTAGTATAGGAACAAAGAAGTCCTTCTGCAGTTGTATAGGGCCCTAGTGAGACCTTACCTGGAGTATTATAAATGTGAGGTTATCCATTTTGGTGGCAAAAACAGGAAAGCAGACTATTATCTAAATGGTGGCCGATTGGGAAAGGGGGAGATGCAGCGAGACCTAGGTGTCATGGTACACCAGTCATTGAAGGTAGGCATGCAGGTGCAGCAGGCAGTAAAGAAAGCAAATGGTATGTTAGCTTTCATTGCAAAAGGATTTGAGTATAGGAGCAGGGAGGTTCTACTGCAGTTGTACAGGGTCTTGGTGAGACCACACCTGGAGTATTGCGTACAGTTTTGGTCTCCAAATCTGAGGAAGGACATTATTGCCATAGAGGGAGTGCAGAGACGGTTCACCAGACTGATTCCTGGGATGTCAGGACTGTCTTATGAAGAAAGACTGGATAGACTTGGTTTATACTCTCTAGAATTTAGAAGATTGAGAGGGGATCTTATAGAAACTTACAAAATTCTTAAGGGGTTGGACAGGCTAGATGCAGGAAGATTGTTCCCGATGTTAGGGAAGTCCAGGACAAGGGGTCACAGCTTAAGGATAAGGGGGAAATCCTTTAAAACCGAGATGAGAAGAACTTTTTTCACACAGAGAGTGGTGAATCTCTGGAACTCTCTGCCACAGAGGGTAGTTGAGGCCAGTTCATTGGCTATATTTAAGAGGGAGTTAGATGTGGCCCTTGTGGCTAAGGGGATCAGGGGGTATGGAGAGAAGGCAGGTACGGGATACTGAGTTGGATGATCAGCCATGATCATATTGAATGGCGGTGCAGGCTCGAAGGGCCGAATGGCCTACTCCTGCACCTAATTTCTATGTTTCTATGTATTGTGTACAGTTTCAGTCCCCTAATTTGAGGAAGGACATTCTCGCTATTGAGGGAGTGCAGCGTAGGTTTACAGGTTAATTCCCGGGATGGCAGGACTGTCATATGCTGAGATAATGGAGAGGCTGGGCTTGTATACTCTGGAGTTTAGAAGGATGAGAGGGAATCTTATTGAAACATATAAGATTATTAAGGTGTTTGGATACTCTAGAGGCAGGAGACATTTTCCCGATGTTGGGGGAGACCAGAACCAGGGGCCACAGTTTAAGAATAATGGGTAAGCTATTTAGAACGGAGACGAGGAAACACTTCTTCACACAGAGAGTTGTGAGTCTGTGGAATTATCTGCCTCAGAGGGTGGAGGCCGGTTCTCTGGATACTTTCAAGAGGGCTCTTAAAGATAGTGGAGTCAGGAGATATGGGGAGAAGGCAGGAACGGGGTACTGATTAGGGATGATCAACCATGATCACATTGAATGGAGGTGCTGGCTCGAAGGGCCGAATGGCCTACTCCTGTACCTATTGTCTATTGACTAGTACTGCTGGAACATCCTCAATGAATGGCCAAAGAGAGCATTGGGGAACACCTGGCCCTTGGTCCACACCCGACGATCCCTGTAGGTGGCAACTTGAGTTGAGGAAGAAGGCTTACAGGAAGCATACAGCATGCAGGCCAGAGCACAGGCACAGGGATGTTATGGTACGATGTTATAACCTATTGGTTAGGACGCCTGGTGTCTCACTCTTGGAGCAACGTGACTGCAGTCTGCACGAAACTCCTTTAATTATAGACATTTAATGAGAGGACTCTGGTGCAAAGGGCAGCCACGTTGCTCCAAGAGTGTCCATAATCAAAGGACACGGGTTCAGGGTAAGGAACAGCAGATTTAGAGTAGTAGGGCCTTTTCACAACACCCTGTGCTCGGACTCCTCACCAAAGCCACAGCATTTGGACCACTTGGACCTCGGAGAAGATCCTCTCCCACCATGCTGCTGCCTACCTGCCACCATGAGCAGTCACTCCCAGACACTGACGGCCGCTTTTTAAATCTCCTACTGCTCCTCGCAGTTGCCCCCTCTACGGTGAAACTCCCTGAGGGAACTAACCTGGCGACAGAGGTAGAGCTATCGTTTCATGCCAATCGCCTTTCTTCAGGACTGAATGTTGAAGACGAAACAGATCTAGGTTTTGCATGAAATGTATTTTATCTCCAACTTTTCCTGGTTTTAATTTTATTTATATTCCATTTCCAGTATCTGCAGATTTACAAATGGGCTTGTGACAAACCTAAGGATGACTCACTTGGTTCATGCAAATGTTTGAAGATTAGGCTCCAGTAATTAAAGAGAGACTTGTAGCGAGAAGTTGAATTGCTCTCTCTCTCCTGGTGCTGTACATGCCGGCATGCCCGGAACAGCCTCGGTCAATGCAGAAATGGATTTGCCTTCTAGCATTTTTCTTTTTGTTTTTTTGGTACAGGCCCTCTCCCGGGTTACAAACTTTTGAACACTCCATAAATACAATCCGGCTCCCATAAATATTGTTCAATTCAAATAAGAACCAGTCGTGGATTAAAAACCTGTTTCCATGTTTCCTCTCTGCTGTAATCGGACACCACTGTTTCTAAGAACATGGGCTGTTGGTATCACCACAGGAGATCACTCAGAGTTGCTTTGCAAATTGACAAGCCACTGATTATATGGACACTTGTACAACCATCCTCCATTTAACAATGCAACGTCTAGGTGACACTTCATACCTACCCCAACCAGCGTTGGGCGAGTGACATCCTGATTCTGTAGCATTGTAACTAGGCAGGGGAGGCCAATAGATGTTCATGTTAATGTTGTTCAGAACAATAGTGGAGGCATGGTAAACGTGAACAGTGATTTTATGTATTTTCCAGCAAATGGATAAAATCAACACAGACAGACATCTGTGAGGATGTTGCCAAGACTCTCGGGCCTGAGCTATGGGAAAGGGTTGGGCAGGCTAGGGCTTTATTTCTCGGAGCGCAGGAGGCCGAGAGGTGATCATGTATAAGATCATGAGGGGAATAGATTGGGTAAATGCACAGTCTTTTACCCACAGTACGGGAATCAGGAACCAAATGACAAAGGTTTAAGGTGAGAGGGGAAAGATTTAATAGGAACCTGAGGGGCAACTTTCTGACATAGAGGGTGGTGGGTATTTGGAACGTGCTGCCAGAGGAGATAGCTGAGGCATTTGGACAGGTGCATGGATATGAACGGTTTAGAGGGATATGGCAGTTAGGACTAGTATAGATGGGGCATCTTGGTCGTCATGGGCAAGTTGGGGTGAAGGGCCTGTTTCCACGCTGTGAGACTCTGAGAACAGGCGGCCTATGTCTCGCTATAATAACTCCATTTACCAACTCTTGGTCTGTAACCGCCTACACCTTGCTAGTGCTCCATGTTGTGGAAGTACTGGCCTCCATTACCCACTGAGGCACACGGTTATTCCAAGTCTTTGGTGTTATGTCGACAAAAGGCTGCAGATGCAGGAATCTTAAGTACAGAGCAAATTGATGGAGGAACTCAGCGGGTCTGTGGAGCAAATGGACAAAATATTGTGCGTTTCATTTCGCACACCTGCAGAGTTGTCCCAGCAGCTTATTAATTTTGTTATTGTGTGTATGTTGGTGGGACTAGTGGTCTCAGTAATTGTCCCCACACTTCCTGGGACAGAATCACTGGAAATTCTAGTGCAATCACAGAACTGGATACCCCTTGTCTCTGAGCTTTACCCAACAAGGTCCAGAGAAACAGTGGTTGAAAATGAAAGGAGCCGGTTTCTCTTCATTTCCCATGAGTTTTTTTAAACCTAGAGCACATTTGTTTCATTCATTGGTGGATCTGGCTGTCGCTGGGAAAGCCATCACTAGTTGTTTGTCCCTAATTGTCCCGTGAATTACGATGCTCACTCGGCAGTGTCAGAGGCAGTCAAGAGTTAACCATACATCGAGTCCCATGTTGGCTTGGATGCATGGAGCAATGGTTTTCCATCACTTAAGGATGAGTAACAAACCAGATGGATGTTGCAGCAATCTACGGTGTCTAGTTGCCAATAATATTGTTTTATAGAATGTGTATACAGTGCAATACTTTGGGACAAAGACCCATCATTTATTTATTTGCCTCTGTACTCCACAATTTGAGATTTGTAATAGAAAAAAATCACATGTGGTTAAAGTGCAGATTGTCAGATTTTATTAAAGGGTATTTTTATACATTTTGGTTTCACCATGTAGAAATTACAGCAGTGATTATACATAGACCCCCCCCCCCCCCATTTTAAGGCACCATAATGTTTGGGACACGTGACTTCACAGGCATTTGTCATTTTTCAGGTGGATTTAATTGCCTCAATGCAGGGATCAGAGAGCTCTCAGCATCTAGTCTTTCCACCAGTCTTTCTATCACCTTTGGAAACTTTTATTGCTGTTTATCAACATGAAGACCAAAGTTGTGCCAATGAAAGTCAACAATGCCATTATGAGACTGAGAAATAAGAATAAAACTGTTAGAGACATCAGCCAAACCTTAGGCTTACCAAAATCAACTGTTTGGAACATCATTAAGATGAAAGAGAGCACTGGTGAGCTTAGTAATCGCAAAGGGACTGGCAGTCCAAGGAAGACCTCCACAGCTGATGACAGAAGAATTTTCTCTATAATAAAGAAAAATCCCCAAACACCTGTCTGACAGATCAAAAACACTCTTCAGGAGTCGGGTGTGGATTTGTCAATGAGCACTGTCCGTAGAAGACTTCATGAACAGAAATAGAGGCTACACTGCAAGATGCAAACCACTGGTTAGCCGCAAAAATATGATGGCCAGGTTACAGTTTGCCAAGAAGTACTTAAAAGAGCAACCACAGTTCTGGAAAAAATTCTTGTGGACAGATGAGACGTAGATTAACATATCAGAGTGATGACAAGAGCAAAGTATGGAGGAGAGAAGGAACTGCCCAAGATCCAAAGCATAGCACCTCATCTGTGAAACACAGTGGTGGGGGTGTTATGGCCTGGGCATGTATGGCTGCTGAAGGTACTGGCTCACTTATCTTCAATGGTGATACAACTGCTAATAATAGTAGCATAATGAATTCTGAAGTGTATAGCCACATTCTATCTGCTCAAGTTCAAACAAATGCCTCAAAACTCATTGGCCAGCAGTTCATTCTATAATTCTATAAGACATTGATCCCAAACATACTGCTAAAGAAAAAAAGGCATTTTTCAAAGCTAAAAAATGGCCAATTCTTGAGTGGCCAAGTAAATCACCCGATCCGAACCCAATTGAGCATGCCTTCTATATGCTGAAGAGAAAACTGAAGAGGACTAGCCCCCAAAACAAGCATAAGCTAAAGATGCTGAAGAAGATGGTATGAAGAAGGGTTTCGGCCCGAAACGTTGCCTATTTCCTTCGCTCCATAGATGCTGCCACGCCCGCTGAGTTTCTCCAGCACTTTTATCTACCTTTGATTTTCCAGCATCGGCAGTTAATTCTTAAACATAAGTTACTGATGGCTGCAATACAGGCCTGCAAAGCATCACCAGAGAAGATACCCGGCAACTGGTGATGTCCATGAATCGCAGACTTCAAGCAGTCATTGCATGCAAAGGATATGCAACAAAATACTAAACATGACTACTTTCATTTACATGACATTGCTGTGTCCCAAACATTATGGTGCCCTGAAATGGGGAGACTGTGCAAACACTGCTGTAATTTCTACATGGAGAAACCAAAATGTACCCTGCTGTATGCACTTTAACTACATGGAGAAAATCCAAAAATACAGTTAATAAATAAATGCCCTTTGAAATAAAAAAAAAAAATGAAATGATTCAATTAATTGTCATTGTCAGTGTACAGTACAGAGACAACGAAATGCATTTTTAGCATCTCCCTTGAAAGGGAGACACAGGGCGTCGCGGTTGCAAATCTCAAATTGAAGTGGACATAACACAGTATGCACTAAGCGGGATTTGAACCGGCTACCTTCCGGTCGCCAGCCGAACTCTTAGCCCATTGTGCTATCTGTTTGTCCCAAACCTTATGGAGGGCACTGTATATACAGTATACATTGCAGTTTCATTTAACTACCCAGATTTTGCTATTAGAGTGGAACTTAACTTGTGGATCAATTGTCCAGACTTCTGAGTATTAATTTAGTAACAACAGATGCACTAGTGTGATGCTGTTTTCTAGTACATTTATTCCCTTGTGCAAAATGTCCCTGGGTAAGAATTCACCTCTCTGTGTGTGTGAGTTGCAACTTTCCTCAGCTTGCTACTCTGAGTGAAATGGGAATCTCATTTGGAGTAGTTCATTTCAGTATGCTGAGTCAGCTATTGCTTAATCTCATTTCCAAAACTGTATTGAGTAATGGCAGAAGAATCTCCACCACATGCACAGCATCTCCCTCTATTTCCTCCGTGTTTTGGCTCTAGCTATGTGGATTGGGAAAATGATATTGCCGAGGACAATAAACTGCACTCTGATCATTGCTCTCCCTGTTGTACTTGAATTTGACCTGGTTGTATCTATGTATTGTACATCTGATTTGTTAGGAGAGCATTCAAAAGAAAGTTGTTCACTGTATCTTGGTCCATGTAGCTTCCAAGCTGTGAGCTAAGTTTGTGCTTTGCTTTTCCGCTCTTCCCACGCAGGTTGGCGTCTCTTTGACGACAGCACCGTTACAACGGTCGATGAGAGCCATGTGGTTGCACGGCACGCATACGTGCTTTTTTACCGCCGCCGAAACTCTCCTGTGGTGAGACCGTCGCGGACAAGAGGTGCAGCACGTGGAGCGGAGTGCACGGCCGAAGCGGATGGAGCGGCCTCGCAGGTTTGTAGAAGGGCCGGGATGTCCCTCTCCCCTGCTCTGCAGTCTGTTGTGACTGATGCTATGTATTGCTTTTGTTGCCTAACCCGAGGCTGACAAATCTTACCACCCTCTCTCTGGCATATACAGGAAAGTGCAGCCCTCTGATTTGCCCTTTCCATAGACTTACTAGTTAATGTTATGTACTACACAGGCCACTGAACAATAAATCTCCTTAAACCGCGTGCTGCAATAAACTTTCCTCCTTGGCCACTCTGTGCAGTAAAAGTTGATTGGGATGTGTTGCTCTGTCACGTCTCTTTGTTCAAGGTTACTTGCTCTGCTTCTGAAGCTGCCAAGTCAGCTAGATTTGTCACCATGAACACATTGTTCTGAAGAAACGTACTGTATTTCTTGCTGGTGTCACCTTGCTTGAGAGTTGCAATCTCAATGTACTTATCCCTCATCCTCCTGTGGTATCCTCAGATGGCATGGCTGTTCACAGATGTAACAAGATGGCAGATGCTGCCACCCTGGTCTTTCTCATTCCGTGCCCACACATGCATACTGAGCACAAATTCCTAGATCAAGGTGCAGTGGTTCAGCTGGTAGAGCTTGTGCCTTGCAGAGCCACCGATCCGGGTTCAATCGTAACCTTCGGCGTGGAGTTTGCACGTTCTCCCTGAGACTGCGAGGGTTCCCTCCCACATCCCAAAGACTTGTGGGTTTGTAGGTTAATCGGGTGCTGTAAAATGTTCTCCTGTATGTGAAAATGAGATAACATTGAACTAGTATGAACGGGTGATTGATGGTCAGCTATTTTGGTAGATTGGTGGATAAAGCTATTTTGTTTCCTGAGCACATGGGGGGGTGGGCTAGACCGACTTTCACCAGCACTTCAGCTAGCCTAACCACTGTGGCTGCTTTGCTTTTCTCTCTCGCGCTTGGTTTAGCCACGTGATAAACTTCGCAATGAGCTAGGATTGTCTGGTGGAGACACTATTTAGCCATTACATTTCTGATGGGTCCGGAAATGTTATACAAGATGTTGGTGAGGCCGCACTTGGAGTACTGTGCTCAGTTTTGGTCACCCAGATATAGGAAAGGTGCAATTAAACTGGAAAGAGTGATGAGAAGACTTAAAAACATGTTGCTAGAACTCAAGGGCCTGAACTATATGGAGAGGTTGGGCAGGCTAGGGCTTTACTCCCTGGAGCGCTGAGGGATGATCTTGGAGGTTTAGGATGATGAGGGGAATAGAGTGGGTGAATGCACAGAGTCTTTAACCACGAGTAAATGAATCAAGAACCAGTGGACATAGGTTTAAGGCGAGAGGGGAAAGGGGAAAGATTTAATAGGATACTGAGAGGCTACTTTTTCCACTCAGGGTGGTGGGTCTATGGGACGAGCTGTCAGAAGTAGTTGATGCAGGAACTATAACAACATTTAAAATAAGTTTGGACGGGTGCATGGATTGCAACAGTTTTGAGGGATATGTAATGGGCTTAGATGGGGCATCTTGTTTGGCACGGACGTTGTCATTTAAGGCCTGTTTCTGTGGTGTATGAGTGTGAAATAGTTACCCTTTTTAGTGCATTGAAGTAAATTTTCACTATTTGAATCATTTTCCATGATTGTTTGAGGGTTTTTAAAAGTAAATTGAACAGGATTCTGTGGTTGCAATTGCTATTTTAATTCACCAACTAGCTGTGCCAAGCAGGAGTATTGTTGAACAATACAGCCTATTGATTGTACAGTTTATTTAGGAGAGGAATGTGTAAATAAGCAACATTATTCTCAGATCACAAGTCAATTTTGCCAGTTTAGCAGAGCTGATTAAAAAGTCATATTTCCAAATGTGTTGCAGATCAGAAAATGTAACAGATTGAAACTTGAACTTGGGTATCACGTGCGCAGAAATTGTTTCATTTTCGTGATTTTCTTTACTTTTTGCCTCCTTAGATTCAACACTTGTTACTTTGAATATCCCTGAATAAAACCCCCTATATGACCTTGTCCTTGAGTCGTTACAAACAAAAATCAAACTTAAAGATTTTGTACGGAAACTTGGCCAGCCTCCCAGCTGAGCAGCTATCTCCTGTTCTGAAGTTCTAGCTGCATCACATCTTGATGTCCCGCCTCAACCGTGGACATTGTGTCTACTCCTAGCACCAGCTCTGTGCAAATTCTAGCTTTATCTCATCACCCATTGTTTCATGGCACGGAAGGGCCACTCTGCCCATCGGGTCTATGCTGGCTCTTGGAGCAATCCCTTGAATTCCTTTCCCCCATTTGTACACAAAATATAGGAGCAGGAGTGGAACGCCAGGACCTTGATCCCGCTTTGCTATTCGGTATAATCATGGATGACTTGTGTTGGCCTCAACTCTCCCATTTCCCTGTGACTTATTCTCTCTTCTGGCTCCCCCTTAATTTTTCTACACAAGGGATAGTTTACGGCAGCAATTAACCTAATAACTCGCACATCTTTGGAATGTGTGTGGAAACTAGAGTATCCGGGGGAAACGCACAGACGCAAGAGAGCGTGTGTACTTCATACACACAGCACCCAGTTTGTTGGTGCAGTGAGGCAGCAACACTACCTGAATACACACAGGCCATGACTGGATTAGGACCCATGGTACAGATCCTTAGCAGGGCTTAAAGGTTTCTTGGGAATTTTGATTTTCACGCACAGCTACGATGAATTTGCAGAGGCTGAAAGAGGCCATTGGCGTGGTGGCCACAAGCAGCAGGCAATGGTATTTCCTTGTTGACTCATTATCCTTGGTAGCTGAGGAAGACCTTGTCTCATTATTGTAGAATGGTCAGAGGAGATGTGGAAAAGGACGAGAGAGAGATAGTCGCAGTAAAACGTAAAAGAGAATCCAAAAATATTCCACGGGTACAAAATGGTGAAGTAGGTTGTAGGAGAAGTGGGGGAGCAAGAGCAAGAGGGAAGTTGCCGTTGAGGCATTGAATGTAGTCTTCACAAAGGGATGTGTAGAGTTGGAAGTGGAAAACCTGGTTGTACTTCAAATGGATAAAGCTCCTGGTCCTTTGTCCAGGAGCTGGATGGAATGAGCCTCGATTGCTAAGGGAGATGTAGAAAGAAATTGCAGAGGCCCTGGCCATAATTTTCCAAACAGGGTTTGAGTTCAGGGGAATGACCCACAAATAAGAATTAGAAACCTGCAAATGTTGCAAGCTGTTCAAGCATCAGGGTTGGAATAATCTCATGACCTTCAGACCTGTCAGTTTACATATTCTGTTGTGCTGCTGCAAGTAATAATGTCTTTGTTCTGTTTGGGACATATGACAATAAAACACTCTTGACTCTCAAACCTCTGGTGTAGAAGGTCCGAGAAGCAGAGAAAGCAGTCACTTGGTCAACTGTGGAGGCATCCAGCATGTTGTTAAAGGCGAGTCTGTCAAATGAATGAGTTTGTTTGAAGTAGATTGATGGAGTTTGAAGAGGATTGATGAAGTTCCAAAGGCTATTTGGTGATGTGCCACATAGAGAGAAATCCATGGAATAAAACAGCTACAGACACATGTCTAATCATTTGGCTAAAAAAACAGGGAGTAGTGCCAAGGGGCTTTTTGGATATGGGGTGACGGAAATTGGGTAGAACAAGTATTGCAAATGGTGCTGCCCTCCCTGATGCCAATGATGGTACTGTGGTTCCTGAGCTGTGATTCAGGGCGGGCAGGCAGGCTGCTTGTGAAGGAGTGGCACTTGGCTGAAGTGGGCCCACGCTGTCACTGTTTTCCAGTGAACTGGGAGCATTTCGGAGATTGCTCTGCTCTTGGTCAGATTAGTAAAGCCGAAGGAATCACTTTGTCTCCCAGTGATCAGTGGGCCAAAAGCAAACGGATCCCATTGCTTTGCACTTGGTGTTTGGAGCCCTTTCTCTCACTTAGTGCCTGCTGTTGTGGTGGGCCAGAGACCTCTGCTTGTTCTAGTCTCTGCATATTGGGGGAAACTCATGGGTTTTACTAATCAGTTCACTGAAGCCTTTAGTTTTATCCCGTGAATATCTGCATCTGTAAGCCTGTTCCTTTTAAAGCAAAATATTTAAACAATTGTTTTGTGTAACAGTCTCCTGGAGACCTTCATGTTCATGGCCTTAGTAAGATTAAGAGCTCAAAGGTGACCTTTCTTAATTTAGCCTCGGTCCCTGCAGGCCTCCTGCTGTCGGTTGCTTTCAGTGGGTTTGTTTCTCAAATCTCCCTGTAGCACTGCTCCATCTGTCTGCTCTTGCTGCTCTCCATCCTGCCTATTCCCTGTGTGGGATATTTTTCCTCCTCTTTTCCTCTCTCCATGGAGGTGGCGAGAAGTTCGGGGAAATCCCAAGGGTGATTTCCAGCACCGTATCCAGCTTTGTACTTTTCTCCAACGTTGGATAGTTATTGAACAAGGCAGCATCACATTCAGTGTCCATTCCCTCCTCACCAAGAGTTCTCCTGCACAGTTTCCCCATGGAGAACATTAATGGGGCACAATTTTCCCCCTTCTACATGTTACCACCCTGTGATAATCTGACCACCCTTGTTGCCTTTTCCAATGTATCTCTGAGATTAGAAGATAAACAGAACATCCCGCAACAATGTTTTAAACACAGGCTGAATGCTTTACATGGTTTGTGTTAGTTTTATTGAAACGAGATTGTGTATATTTAATAACATTCTAGTTATGTTTACACCCTTATTTGTTGCAGTCTGATAACATAAGGCAGGCTAACCTGAGAGTTGTGCTGGTTTAAAGTTGTAGGTGGGTTGAGGGTTAAAATATCAAATTGAATTGTTGCAAATGCCATCCTGCATGGCCAGAGTGCAGGATGTCCAAACTAATGGGTGCTTTAACTCCACTTACCCTCAGGCGAGCCTGTACTACGATATTAACCTGGGTTATCACTGGCCTCTTGGAATGTGCAAAACGTTCTATTGCAACTGACGGGTCTTTAAAAAAAGAGTGCCCCCACCCCCACCCCATTTGATTGTAGTCAATATAACATGTTGGAAACTAGTGCCTTTATGGGAAATTTCATCCCTTGCTCTGACCCACACCCCCTCACTGGTTATAACGGACCCATAAACTCTGACCAGTCCAGGACTCGGCCAACACTGGAGTAACCATTCACCAGCACGCGGACAGTGGTTGGGAACAGAAATGGCGGGTGATTTTTAACCTGTGGAACAGCACACATACTTCACTGCTATCCACTCCCTCCTGTGGTGTGCTGAATTACAACGAAATGGTGCATAAATCTACTTTTCTGCTCCTGATCGATGACCCACTCTGGCTTAGAGCTGTTCTCTAACTGGGTCTGAAACCTTGGACCCATTTATCTGTTGCCCTATTACATTAGGTGTTTGTTTCTCCCTCGTAAAGGAAAAACTGTTCCTTTCTAAGTCTTTTTTTCTCTCTGTTTATCTCTAACGTTAATTCTCCCCAGCCAAGTGCAGGGCCTGCCTTTGTACCCCGTGCTTTCCCATCAGGCTTGCCACAGAACTCTTGCACATTCCTGGTTTACTGTGCCCAAAGGTGGCTATGTTGTTGTTTTGGGGGACTTGAGTTAGAGAAGGCCTGTATTACGATGTTCTTTTGAGAGGCTGACGGGAGTTTCCACAAATCGCAGGCGTCTCTCATATGGCAGGAGTTGGAGGCAGAAGATACTGGGGAAGAGGCACCACGCACAGCAAACAGGCATTATCAGGGACTTAGGCCCCTGCAGTCTCGCAAGAACGAGGACCTCTCAGGAACTCTGCTCACAGACTACTCAGACCAAGACTGCATCCGATATTTTGTCCTCAGCACTTTCGCTGCAATACTAGCTCTCTTTGTAAATGTCCTGTACCCATTGCTCGTTTAGGACCTGCAGCAGGGGGCGGCAGTAGTTGGTCACAACTGCACACCAGCCCCTCACTCTGTCTCTCTTACACCCTTGGTCAAGCCATTCCCCTTCCCATACCCGTGATGGTCTTGCCCTGCGTCACGGGCTTGCTTTATCTCTGCTGCCTGATTTTCCCACAAGTTGTTATTTTTTTTAAAAGGGCATTGCTTCAGACTACATGTTCCGTCTTGAGCCAGTCAATGTCGGACGATGAGACATAGTGATGGCATCTTTACTACTCATTACAACTAGTTTTATTGTGGTTCTTAAAATACAAATAAAAATTTAATACTGGTAGTCTTTGACCTCTGCCTATTGTTTGATCTTATTGCTTTAATTATGGATAGTTTACATTTTAAGAATTAGTTAATAAACCCTTGAAAGCAACGTGATTTTTCTCTCTGAAGCACACTGATTTTTGAGCAGTGAATTGTTATGGTTTTACTACCACTGCATCAGGACACAAAACTCCCTCACAACCCGAACTGTATCGACACAGCTGAAGACACCGATGTACATAGGATGGGGGGGGGGAGAGAATGGTGCGGGTGAATCTGACTCGGTCTGCTGCTTGTGGGCCACTGCTGCAGCAGATCAGGGCCATCTCCCTTCCCTCCCCCCCCCTCCCAGGCCAAGGCAATGAGCAGTGGGGCAGGGTGGGGGTATGAGAGTGAAGTACCCATCTCTGATGACCCAAGCATCAATGAACTAATTAAAAATGCACAGTTGTGCAGCCTGAGGCTGCCTAACTTTTATCAAGCAACGTTATCCCCCAACAATGAAATATGTTGATTGTATCTTTGCAGGATGTTGCAAATCTAATGCTTGATTAGGATTATAAACTGTTGTACATTCATGGCCTGTTGCTTTTTAAGATTTTTCTAACATTGTATCTCAAATGTTGCATGCAAAGGCGGCTTACTGTGTGTGTGTGTGTGTGTGTGTACACGAGTGTGTGTGGACATATGTATGTGTGAGCGAACGTGTGTGTGTGTGAGCGAACGTGTGTGTACGAGTGTAGACATGTGTATGTGTGCGCAAATGTGTGTGGTGTTTTTTGTCTTTGGATTGTGTAACATTAGATGTTACATTGGTGCCTCACCGCTAAATGTATATTTAATTATTTTTTTTCCATATTGTAATGTTAATGTGTTTTAAACTTGTAAAACTGCAGAGTTTAAATCTCATTTGCAATTTTCAGTACTTGCACTCAAGTGTCAGTGAACATAACTAATTGGCACTTGAGGTTTAAATATGATTCATAAAATATACTGGTGCAGTCAAATGCAAAAATCAAAAGTAATACATTGGACTTTTTCAGCCGATTTTGAGTTGCACAGCACTGTTGTACTCTCTTTTTGTCCTAAATCTTGGGATTGATATATTTGCAGGCTTCTAGTCAGGCAGCACGGGGGGCAGGTGTGGACCCCGAAGATGCTCCCCAGCTGACGCCAGACTCGGTGTCTGGTCTGTTCTCGCGTCCCGCCACGGAGCACTGCGCCCCAGCCTATGGAAACGTGGAGGAGGTAGACTGAATGTCCCGCTCACGGGCACTCTGTATAAACTGCATGTCACAGCAAGAGACCTGGCACTTTGGACAAAAAAATACAACCCCTCAATTCATAAAACTAATTTATTTCCCTCCATCCCCTCCCCTCCTCACCTTCTTTACCCCCACCTTCCCTCCCCCTCCATCCCAGCCTCCACTCCCACCCCTTTTTCTGGGCCTGACTCGGAGGCACTAGGTATGAGACGGTTGGGAAGAATTTGTGGTGGTGTCTTCGTATCATTGATGCCATTGTGGTGCGAGGATGCTGCTGCATTGTGTTTTTAGGGTGATGCAATGGAATGTATTTAGACAACGATTCTGTCACCAACGTGCATATTAATGGAGACATTCTGCAGCCTGGTGTGCTGTTTGTTCTGCCAGCAGCATCTATCTGGGATCACCTGTTTGCATTCGTTGTTTCAGCTACTTTTTTAAAAAATCTCTCTTTACATCTGCTTTATATAAAATAAACAAAAAAGGGTCTTTTTTGATTTGTATAATGTTTCCTGAATCATTGGAGGAACGAAAAGCAAAATAAAATTGTTTTTGTTTGTAAGTTTGCAAGTTAAACGGGCCAACATTGGGGGGCTGAGCCTTTTGCCAGTTCCCCACTGCTCATTGGGATGTGGCTCACATTGGACGGAGCGGTTGGGGGCACCGCGAGAGCGAGAGGTAGAGAGAGAGAGCTGGGCTGAGAGGAGGTGTAACCCTGACGCAGAAGGCAATGGGACAAGGAGGGGTTGTATTAATCAGACTGTCTGCTGGATGAGTGTGGATTGGAGTGATTTCCTGACCTCTGCGTGCTCTTATAACTGGTGTTATCTTTGCATGGAAGCTATACTCCCACCACCCCCCTCCCTCACATGGGGCCCCTGGGGAATTGGTGTCCAAAACTGATGAAAATGGTCTCCACTCACCTATCTAATTTGGCATCTGTCAGTGATGTTGGGATGTCTGTATTTGTGTGTGCGTGCATGAATGTGTGTTCCTTTTGCAGTCGTGATGTGTCGATTTATACAACTGGAAGGGAAACGGAATGTCCTTGCAACAGGCTGGGGTCTATCCCTACAACTTCTGCACATCTTGCTGGGTGGGCAGTGGAGCTCAGAAAATCAGACTAATTGGATCCTTTAGGCTTTCCTTGAAGTTTGTTTGCCCACACAAAAGTAGAATGCAACTATAATGAGCAACATTTGAAGGATTTCTGCCTGGTCCTTTTACCTAGCTGCCTCTCAGTTGCTTCAGGTTATCTGTACCTGAGTGAAAGCTGCCATCGCAACATGGTGTCGAGCCCTATGTCGTGTCTTGATGCAGTTGCAAGCTGCCTTCAGAAGGAAGACAGAGGGGAGTCTCAATCACAGGTAGCTGCCCAATTCCTGCGTTGCTGTATCTCCATTTGCACCTCCAGGCTTGGGTTGGCGGGGCGGGAGAATTTGTGTTTCTGAAGTGGTTGCTGAATCACAAGCTGATTCTATTTTGTTTTCCTTTCCGATATAATTTTCCGAAGACCATTTACCTTTTACTGAATTGTTTTCCTATTTTATTATCAAAATGTATTTGCTATAATTTACTAAAAACTAAACTCCAGCAGGCTTGGCTCCTGTCTCATTATTTGTCTCTGAAGCTGCATGCATTCCCTCCTGGTGTCCCTGGCCTGTGGATCTGAGACTCTTTGCTTGTCCCTGTGGGTATGTGCACAGAGAAAGGGTGTGTGTGGAACGTCTATCCGGCCCCAGCCCTGCTCTGGAGATGTGGGAGCCGCATGGCTCTTATGGGGCACGGCTTCTTCCCAGATCACTCGGCCCGTTTGGTGAAGGTTCTCCACTGTGGGTTGGGAACTTCAGGATCTAGACCGCCATCTCCAGCTTGGGATGGACGGTTGAGATTGTGTTCCTAATATCTACAGGTCATGTGGCCAATGAGGACTGGAGGGGATTCTGGTGTGACGGCCCCACTCTTGGTGATTGAGAGCCTTCTGGAATAATCAGCTGGGGAGCATCTGAGATCTCTGTGGAAAGATGGCTGACAAAGCCACAAGGCGACGTGTTGGGGAAGTGAGCAAAAGGGCTCAATGCAAATTTCCGTTCCTTCCGGTGGCTTTCGTCTGTGGTGTCAAATGTTGCGAGGCACAGACTCGAGGTGGAGGGACACACGCTGGAGGCCAGGGACACCCACGCTCCATGGGGATTGGCACGCTGGCACAGAATTCCTGGGCACTGCCACCAGCTTCCTGATGTGTACCAGAGACTATGAAAAATAGTACAACTGGGGAAATGATTCTAAAGTTCTTTTGAATAAGAGCATTGGTAACTTTCTGCGGCTGTTTTAACAATGAAAAGTGTGATTTTAGTTTGTCTTTTTTGTATGTTCTCTCACAAACTCTTCATCAACACCCTTCACTCTCTCCCATCCACTTCCTCCATCTTCCCCTTCCCCCTACTTTCTTGATCTCTCCCATCACTGCTACTTCCATTTTCTCTCTTGCCCCCCCCACCCTTCATGGTCACTTCCTCCACCTCCTCTTGTTTTCTCTCTTCCCCTTTGCCTCCTGCTCCACTCCCCCTCCCTCCTGCATGACTCCCCTCATTCTTGCCCCACTTCCCCTTCCTCCTGTTCCTTCCCCCCTGTCTCCTGCTCCCCCCCCCTCCTCCTGCTCTTGTCCCTTCAGGAGCTTTCCCTCCCCCTCCGATTTCCCCCCCCGGACCCGTTGGTTGATTTTGAGTTGCTCTTTATCCTCTCCTTGCAGCCCTGACTTTGTAGGTATGTGGTCGCAGTCACTGTCTTACAAAATGTTGTGTAAATTAATTGTTTGCACTTCAGTTTGTTAATTTCTCCTTGATTAAACAAATAGTTTTGCCCTTGTCTTATTGACTTCTGTTCATTTCATGCTGCACTTTGCAAGGATTTTAATAAAAATCTGTTTTGCCTATCTGAGGGCACAGATTCAATCGCATGTTCCCACCTGGGTGTTTGACCCTGGTTGATGCCCCGCCTCATGAGCTGTTAGAGGGGGGGGGAGAAGGGGGGCTCACAGAGGGATGCCACATGGGTAAACTGGAGTGGTTTATTTGACTGAAGAAGGGTCTCGACCCAAAACTTCACCCATTCCTTCTCTCCAGAGATTCTGCCCGTCCTGTGGATTTACTTCAACATTTTATGTCTACCTGTGGTTTCTTTCATATATTTATTCAAAAAATGCCCCTATTTCATGCATAGATGGACCAAAGGTATTTCTAGTTATCTGAAATCCTAATGTTTTTACAATCATATCAAATTTGATCCAAAGCATGAATCCTTGAATCTTTTGATAAGTATTCTTTGCTATTTACTGTAATGTAGTTGAATTCTTTTCTTACCCTTGATTAAATACTTTACATTGTTAATCTTTGGAAAAAGGACTGTTGGAGTAAGGAATTAAAAATTCTGAGAGAAACAAGGAATTACAGATGCTGGTTTACAAAAGTAGACAAAAGTGCTGGCGTAACTCAGCGGGTCAGGTAGCATCTCTGGAGAATATGGTTAAGTGACATTTCAGGCTGAGACCCTCCTTGAGTCAAGGAGGCTCCCAACTTGAAGTATCGCCAATCCATGTTCCTGCCTGACCCGCTGAGTTATTCCAACACTCTGTGTCTTTTGTAAACCAGAATCTGTCGTTCTTTATATCGCATTGTTAATCTCTGGATTGGTTTACTTTGATATATATTCCTTCCATTTAATTTAACCCTTTTTTTTAAAAACATTGTTACTTGCTGCAATTCCTGTCCATCTTATAACCCCTACCTTTAATGATGTTGCACAAGCCTCAGTGTGTTCCAGCTGCTGTTTACCCCCTCCTTATGTCTTGCCCACCCACACACCTTCATACAACCACTAGAGTATCCGTTGCTTCCTCGGCATGAGTGTATCCCATGCTGGGATCAATTTAAAGAACCCCTGCATTAGTTTCCCATTTCTCAAGGTTTTCACTTGCTTTTTGCCATAGAACAGATAAGAATAAGCAAATTTCTCTGTAATTCCTTAACAGCGCACTTTAGGAGCTGTACACTTTTGTAGAAGTACTCTCCATGACATAGACCTCTTGAAATCCGGTGCAAATCCTATCCTATCTTTTCCAGCTTTCTCTCCCCTCTACTGCAGTCTGAAGAAAGGTCCCAACCCAAAACATTGTCTGTCCATTTCCCTCCACAGATGCTGCCTGACCCTCTGAGTTCCTCCAGCACTTTGTGTTTTGCTTAAGATTCCAGCATCTCCTCCAAGAGGCTCTTAGATAAGCACGTAGAAATGGAGGGCTATGGGTCATGGAGACAGGAGAGACAAGTTCAATTTGTCCACATGTTTGACCATGACGTGGTCTGAAGGGCCAGTTCCTGTGCTCTTATGTTCTCTGCTCTTTCTTACAGTTTCTTCACCTCATAGACTCCTACAATCCAAACTGAAACGTCTTAGCCTATCCAGCCTGTCCCTTCCAGCTCACCAGTCCTGGTAATATCCTAGTGAAGTCTCCAGAGAGCTAAAAGAGATAAAACAGTAAATGCTTGGAAACACTCAGCAAGCCAGGCACTATCTGTGGAATGAGAAAGAGTAAATTTAAGACTTTATTGGAACTGGGGGGAAACAGGTACGTTTTGTCGCGGAGAAGGTGGTGAGAGGAATGTATAAAACAAAGGGAATATCATTCAAACGTTAGGGTTGCCATGGGGATAAGCCGTAAATTAAAGAATTGTCCGGTAGTTTGAGAAGATAAGAGTACGTGTCAGGTGCATCATTGGGAGAATTGGTGATGGAGACAGCAGAGCAGGGAGTTGCGATGGAATGGCCAGTGAAGACAACAGATCTGTCTGATTCTGGAGTCTCATTGAAGGTGCCAAAGATCAACAAAAATACATGGATCTTCATCACAAGACACTACAAAAGTAAGTGGTTGGCTACTGGTTATGACCTTTATATAATTTTATAGAACAAGGCAATACTGGTCTATTCTACAGTTTGGTCAGACTTGTACAACAGTGATGCACCTGTACAAGTCGCTGGTGAGACCACACTTGACACTTGGTGAAACTGTCTGTAGTTCTGGTCACCCAGCTACAGGAAGGATGTCATTGAGGGTGCAGAAGAGATTCACCAGGTTGTTGCCTGGGCTTGCGGGCTTGAGATAGGAAGAGGTGAGATAAACTGGCACTTTTTCCTTGGAGTGTAGGAGGCTAAGGGGTGGCCTTATTGAGGTTTACAAGACCACGAGGGGCACAGATAAAGTGAAAGCTCGCAGTATTTTTCCTAGTGTAGAGGATTCTAAAACTAGGGGCCACAGGCTAAAGCATGGATTAAGAGAGTTCTCGGGGTGACAGAGGGCAAGTCAGTATCTGGAATGAACTGCCAGGGGAAGCTGTAGAAACAGATACAATTACAACATTCAAAGGACATTTGGACAGATATAAGGATAGGATGAATCTAGAGATATTTGAAATGAAATGATTCAATTTATTGTCATTGTCAGTGTACAGTACAGAGACAACGAAATGCATTGTACAGAGACAACGAAATGCATTTGGACACAATGCAGTATGTCAGCATGGACAAGGTGGGCCAAAGGGCCTGTTTAAACACTCTAGGATGCATCGTCTGTGAAGAAAAAGAATTAAACTTTCTGCTATGTGACCCGCTGCATTGCACTGTAGTCTGGGTCTGGATAACATCCTCGGCTGTCTGGAATGCTGTGTGAAACCCCACAACTCAGTGAAACTGCTCCCAGCTGGCCCACAATGACCGTCATCTGTCAGAGGAGGTAATTCTGGCAGGGACTATAACTGCATTTAAAAGGCACTTGGACGGGTACATGGATAGGAAAGGGTTAGAGGGGTATGGGCCAAACATGGGCAGGTGGGACTAGCTTGGATGGGTGCTCTTGGTTGGCATGGACAAGTGGGATGAAGGGCCTGTTCCCATGCTGTATGGCTCTGTGGTCTGTCCAGGACAGTCACTTTCCTCAGTTGCCATATGAATATTTTTCAAAAAGGACACAAAGTGCTGGTGTAACTCAGCAGGTCAGGCAATATCGCTGGAGCACATGGATATTCATCTTCATCACTTCTCCACTGCCTGACCTGCTGAGTTACTTCACCATTTGTCTTGCCTTTGAAAACCCGCATCTGCAGTTCCTTGTTACTGTAATTAATATTTGATTGGCTGGAGTGTGTTGGGGGGGATTGAGGGTTTGTTTTCCCCCACAGAGAGGGTGCAGCATTGATCAACATGGATAGACAGGCACTGCCCATGTTTTCCCAGCTCGAGACCTCCTGTGGCTTCACTACTGCCCAGTCTGATGCACGGCACAGGTCTCGGTGTCCGTCCTTCATGAGGAACAGACATTGCTCCCGTTGAGATCCATCTGGTGTTGCAGCTCCCATCAGTGCGGGGCTCTGCAGCAGCCGCCCATGTAAGGTTTTGGGGATATTCAACAAATTGTGCCCAAAATTTGCCCCTCTAAGGCAGGAGGGTGGGAGGGAGAAGATGCATGGGATCCACAGTGGTGATTTTCTGATAGAAGACAGGGTTGTGGTGGAAGGGTGTTGTTCTGGCTGGAGTTCTGTGACCAGCGGTGATCTGTGCCAGTTGTGATATATAAAAGTAACTTGGTTATAAATGTAAATGGGTTAGAGTCATAGTGATACAGTGTGGAAACAGGCCCTTCAGTCCAACTCACCCCCATTGCCAACAATGTCCCAGCTACACTAGTCCTACTTACCTGCGCTTGGTTCACATCCCTCCTAACCTGTCCTATCCATGTACCTGTCTAACTATTTCTTAAACGATGAGATAGTCCCAGCCTCAACTACCTCCTCTGGCAGCTTGTTCCATGCACCCACTGTGTGGAAAAGATACCCCTTGGATTCCAATTAAATCTTTTCCCCTTCATTTTGAACCTATATCCTCTGGTCCTCGATTCCCCAACTCTGGGCAAAAGACTCCATCTACCTTGATATATTCCTCTCATGATTTTGGACACCTCTATAAGATCTCCCCTCATCCTCCTGCGCTCCATGGAATAGAGACCCAGCCTACTCAACCTCTCCCTATAGCTCACACACTCTAGTCCTGGCAACATCCTTGTAAATCTTTTCTGAACCCTTTCAAGCTTGACAATATCTTTCCTATAACATGGTGCCCAAAACTGAACACAATATTCTAAATGCGGTCTCACCAACGTCTTATTCAACTGCAACATGACTTCCCAACTTCTATACTCAATACTCTGACTGATGAAGGCCAAAGTGCCAAAAGTCTTTTTGACCACCTTATCTACCTGTGACTCGACCTTCAAGGAACCATGCACCTGTACTCCTAGATCCCTCTGCTCTACAACACTACCCAGAGGCCTACCATTTACTGTGTAGATCCTGCCCTTGTTCGACGTCCCAAAATGCAACACCTCACACCTTTCTGTATTAAATTCCATCAACCATTCCTCCACCCACCTGGCCAATCGATCCAGATCCTGCTGCAATCGTTCACAACCTTCACTATCTGCAAAACCACTAACTTTTGTATCATCAGCAAACTTGCCAATCTTGCCCTGTATGTTCTCATCCAAATCATTGATGTAGCTGAAAAACAGTAACGGGCCCAACACCGAACCCTGAGGCACACCACTAATCACAGGCCTCCAGTCTGAGAAGCAACTTTCCACAATCACCCTCTGCTTTCTTCCATGGAGCCAATTTGCTATCCATTCAGCTATCTCTCCTTGGATCCCATGTAATCTAACCTTCCAGAGCAATCTACCATGCGGAGCCTTGTTGAATGCCTTTCTGAAATCCATGTACACAACATCTACAGCTCTGCCCTCATCAATTTTTTTGGTCATGTTTTCAAAAAAATCAATCAGATTTGTGAGACACGACCTTCCACGTACAAAACCATGTTGAATATCCCTAATCAGCCCTTGTCCATCCAAGTGCCTGTATAAGCTATCCCTCAGAATACTCTCCAGTAACTAACCAACTACAGATGTTAAGCTCACCAGCTAATAGTTTGCAGCATATTTCCTGCAGCCCTTCTTGAGAGGAGGAACAACATTTGCAACCCTCCAGTCCTCCGGCACCTCTCCTGTATGTAAGGACGACTTTGTAAATTTCAACCAGGGCTCCCCCAATTTCCAATCTAGTTTTGCCAAATGTCCTCGGATATATCTGTTCAAGCCCTGGAGATTTGTCTACCTTCAAACACGACAGTACCTTCAGTACTTCTTCGACAGTAACCCTGTGCTCTCATGACACTTCCAGTGACTGCTCCAATTTCCTCCGTCCTACTGTCTTTCTCCTCTGTAAATACAGAGGAGAAATACTCATTTAGTACCTTGCCCATCTCCTGTGGCTCCATACAGAGGTGACCGCTTTGATTCCTGAGAGTTCTCACTCTCCCTCTACTCTAGTTACTCTTTTCCCCCCTTACGTATTTATAACATCTTTGGTTAGTAATTTTGACAATCGAGCAAGTGTGAGGTGTTGCACTTTGTGAGGTTGAATGTAAGGTGAAAGTATATAGTTAATGCAAGACCCTTGTACACAGGGATCTTGGGGTCGAATTCCATAACTCCCTGAAAGTGACAAAACAGTGGTAAAGAAGGCGCATGGTATGGTATGCTTGCTTCATTGGTCAGGGCGTTGAGTATAAGAGCCAGGAAGTCATGATGCAGTTTTATAGGACTTGTCAGGTTGCATTTGTAGATGGTGTGCAGTTCTGGTCGCCCCCATTACAAGGAGGATGTGGAGTCTCTGGAGAGGGTGCAGAGGTGGATTACCAGGATGCTGCCTGGGTTAGAGGGTATTAGCTACAAGGAGAGTTTGGACAAACTTGGGTTGTTTTCTCTGGAGCATTGGAGTTTCAGTCGAGAGTTGATAGAAGTGTCTAAAAACTATCAGGCATAGATAACCATGAAAGGTTGTACTGTCCTGACTCTTTACAATGCAACCGAGCATTGTTCCACGCTTCGCTCCCACACGTCCCCAGATAGATCAGGAATGTGAACTCTTGAGCTCCGTTTAATCTCTGGGAAGATATCTAACCCGGTGTGAACAGCCCAGCCTCCGGAGTTTCTGAGCTAGCGAGTGGTACCATGGGTTGCGAAATGAAGGGGAGATGGGGGGGGGGGGGGGGGGTGGGTCGTGGGGATCAGAACGAGTTCAACAGTTCATCCAAAGATGGGCAGCATCTGTGGAGGTAAATGCAGAGTCGGCGCTTTACATCCATGAGCCTTTCAGCACAACTGTTGACCGTAGAAACAAAGAACTATACATGTTTAAGAAGGAACTGCAGATGCTGGAAAATCGAAGGTAGATAAAAATGCTGGAGAAACTCAGCGAGTCAGGCAGCATCTATGGAGCGAAGGAAATAGGCAACGTATCGGGCCGAAACCCTTCTTCAGACGTCTGTACCAACGATAGACACAGTGCTGGAGTAACTCAACGAGTCGGGCAGAATCTCTAGACGAAAAGGATGGGCGACGTTTTTATTTGGGTCGAGGTGGTCTGAAGAAGAGTCCTGACCTGAAACGTCACCCATTCATTTTCTCCAGAGACGCTGCCTGATCTGCTGAGTTACTCCAGCATATTGTGTCTACTTGAACCTCTCCACATATGCTTGCTGGCCTGTGGTGCCTCTCTCCGGCACTCTTTATTTCGGGTTTCCAGCATCTGCAGTATTTGATTATCGCCCCGATTGCCTGCAAAGGTTATCTGGGGTTTGTAACTTGATGGATGGATTTAAGAGAGAGTTAGATAGAACTCTAGGGGCTAGTGGAATCAAAGGATATGGGGAGAAGGCAGACACGGGTTATTGATTTGAGACGATCAGCCATGGTCACAATGAATGGCGGTGCTGGCTCGAAGGGCCGAATGGCCTCCTCCTGCACCTATTTTCTATGTTTCTAAGGGTCTTGATCCGAAATGTCACCCATCCATGTTGTCCAGAGATATTGCCTGATCCGCTGAGTTATTCCAGCACTTGGTCTGCTTTTGATTTGCAGCTCCAAGGCTGTCCAGTGGGGGGGAGCATCGACCAATTTGAGTTGAAGGGTGGTTAGAGCCACTCCCCCCCCCCCCCCAATGTATCGAACTGGATGCTAGAACCAATCTCCTCTGAGTGCACAAACCCTGCATATCCATGTGCCTGTGGAAAAGCCTTTTAAACACTACTATCGTACCTGCCTCCACCACCACCCCGGAGTTCCAGGCCCCACCACCCTCTGTGTAAAATAACTTGCCCCCACATCTTCTTTAAACTTTCCCCCTCCTCTTACCGCTATGCCCTCCATTCTTTGACATTTCCACCCGGGGGTGAGGTTCTGACAGTCAACCCTGGCTATGCCTCTCATAATTTTTAGATATCTCTATCAACTCTCGCCTGAAACTCCAATGCTCCAGAGAAAACAACCCAAGTTTGTCCAAACTCTCCTTATAGCTAATACCCTCCAACCCAAGCAGCGTCCTGATAATCCACCTCTGCACCCTCTCCAATGGGTCTTGCATTAACTATATACTCTCACCTGATATTCAACCTACATTCAACAATAAATCTTCGTGGATTGTCACCTTGTCGTGGTGGAGAAGCTTGTGTGGACCTGAGATCCTGAGAGCGATGCCGTCTGGAGCTATGCTCCTGGTAGGGCCACCCATGGCTGTACGGTCGAGGGGGAGGTCTCTGACAAAGAGCAATCCAACCAAGACCTCAACGGTGGAACAGGCAGAGGACGATGGCTGACCTTAGTGGAGTGTCACAACGGTTGGGAAGGCGGATGAAGGCTGCAGCAGAAAAGGGTCTCTGGCCGTCTTCAACTCCATGCCACTGGATCCTGACCCAGATCTGTTACGGTCCGTGTGGGGGCAGTCTCCCCACGTGAAACAGTCACGCACAGGCGTCCTCCGTGAAGGGTAGCACCCTGGAGACACCAGGGTCAGCCATGCCGAAGGGGACTTAAGAACATTCAACCTCAAAATGCACATCACACTTGCTCGATTTTCAAAATTACTAACCAACCCATCTACATTTATAACCAAGTTATTTTTACATGTTACAACTGGCACAGATCACCGTAGAACTCCCCTGGTCACAGACTTCCAGCCAGTATAACATCCTCCCACCACAACCATCTTCTAACAGATGTATGCCGCTACAAGTTCCCTCCCACCCACCTGCCTCAGGGGGGCAAAATTAGTTGAATATCCCCTAAACCTTCTCTGTTGAAAGACCGGTCCCAACATCCCCAGGTGTGGCAGAGTCACACAGCACAGAAACAGGCCCTTCTGCCCACTTTGTTCATGCCAGCCACCATGCCCCATCTACACTCGTTCCATTTGCCCACGTTTGGCAAAACCCTTTCCTAACCATGTACCTGTCCAAATGTATTTTAAATGCTGTTGTAGTACCTGCCTCAGCTACATCCTCTGGCAGCTCATTCCATAAACCCAACAACTTGTGTGTAAAAAAAATGTTGCCCCTCGGGTTCCTATTAAATTCCGCCCTGCTCACCTTCAACCTGTGCCCGCTGGTGCTAGGTTTCAGGTTCCCCCCTTCCCTGGGGCAGGCTGCGTGCATTAATGTTGTTAAGTGTCAGACTCTGCGGCGTGGGAGAGGTGTGACTGGGTGGGATGTTCAGCCATGGATGGCGTGTTGCCTCCCGCTCTGCTCCTATAACTCTCCGCCCCGCTGCTGCCTCTGTGTACCCCTCATACATCAGAGCCAGCCTGTCACACCAGCTCTTGTACAGGAAGCCCTGTGCGTCTTGCATGGATGGCTGTGAGTCAGCGCTGCTAATAAATAACCTCGCAGCCCCGTTGCCCTCCTGGGTGCTGCTTCGATTTAAAGGCTCCTCTGGATGAAGAGGCTGAATCCTGGGAGCTTTGTGTACTCGCCTTCCCGTCTCCATGGCAACCTCTACGTTTTTCCTGCCATCCCGCTCTTCCCAAGGGTATTAAAGTGGAAATATACACAGGCCGCAGCTGGTTAATTAACGCGTGGTGTGTGGACTGACTGTCCTTACTACCGCGTGTTACACAGTCAGAGCCGTGCTGCACGGAAACAGACCCTTCGGCCCACCTTGCCCATGCCGACCAAATTGCCCCACGGGGCTAGTCCCATTTGGCCCATGTCCCTCTAAACCTTTCCTACCCATATATCTGTCCAAATGCCTTTTAAAAGTCGCAATGATACCCGCTTCCATAGTTTCCTCTGGCAACTTGTTCCAGATACAGGCTACCCTCTGAGTGAAAGCGAGGTCCCTCTTAAATCTCTCCCCTCTCACATTAAGCCTGTGCCCTCTAGTTTTAGAATCCTCTATGCTGGGACTTTTATCCGTGCCCCTCATGATCTTGTGCACCTCAATAAGTTCGCCCCTCAGCCTCCTACACTCCAAAGACAAATCCACACCTAACCCCCCACAGAGAGAGTTCTTCTGCCATCAGCTGTGGAGGTCTCCCTTGGCCTGCCAGTTCCATCCTGAGCTGTTCGATCTGAACTTCCAAACAGTGCTCCATTTTGGTAAGCCGAACGACTTGTGCTGATGTATCTAATAGTTTTGTACTCAGTCTCTAATTTCTGCTTAATTGCCAAATACCTTTTCATTGGGACAAGTTTGGCTCACCACGTTCAGGCACCGTGCACCTGTACCCACAGATCTCCCTGTTCTGCAACACTCTCCAGGGCTCTGCCATTTACTGTGTAAGTCCTGCCCTGGTCAAACACATCAAACTGCAACCACACACGCTTGGCATTTGCCATTCCTTGGTCCACCTGATATAGATAGGACCATGCCTCGCCCAGTTACATCAGAGGTAGCTGACTGCTTGCCCACATTGTATGCGGGATACTCAGGCAGTCTGCGACGGGCTGTCTTACGTGCACCTATTCACAGCTCGGCGGTCTCTTTTACTGAGAACAACAATTTTAGAAACAGGAACTCAAATTTGAAAACTGCGTTTTGAACTCATTCTCTCCGGATGTCTGTGTATCAGCGCGAGATTCCAAACCAGAGGGAAGGTCAACTTGAGTTCAGATACAGTGCCCTCCATAATGTTTGGGACAAAGACCCATCATTTATTTATTTGCCTCTCTACTCCACAATTTGAGATTTGTAATGGAAAAAAATCACGTGGGTAAAGTGAACATTGCACGTAAGACATTCGCAGAAAGCCTGATATTTATACATTTTGGTTTCACAAGCATGTATCTAATTACAACTGATGTTTATACTGGGCCCCCCCATTTCAGGGCACCATCTATATTGGGACCAAGGCTTCAAAATGCCAAGCGTGTGTGGTTGCAGTTTGATGTGTTTGACCGGGGCAGGACTTACCTAAATGGCATGGAGAGTGTTGCATAACAGGGAGCTCTCAGCATCTAGTCACGGTTCCTCCAATCTTTCCATCACCTTTAGAAACCTTTATTGCAGTTTATCAACATGAAAACCAAACTTGTCCCAATGAAAGTCAAATAAGCAGAATATTATGAGACTGAGAAACAAGATTAAAACTATTAGATACATCAGCCAAACCTTGGGCTTACCAAAATCAACGTTTGGAACATCAGAACAACAGTTTGGAACTGGCAGGCCAAGGAAGGCCTCCACAGCTGATGGCAGAAGAACTCTCTCTGTGGAGGTTAGGTGTGGATTTGTCAATGATCACTGTCCGGAGAACTCTTCATGAACAGAAATCCAGAGGCTACACTGCAAGATGCAAACCACTGGTTAGCTGCAAACATAGGATGGCCCAGTTACAGTTTGCCAAGAAGTACTTAAAAGAGCAACCGCAGTTCTGGAAAAAAGTCTCGTGGACAGATGAGACGAAGATTAACTTATATCAGAGTGATGGCAAGAGCCAAGTATGGAGGAGGGAAGGAACAGCCCAAGATCCAAAGAATACCACCTCATCTGTGAAACACGGTGGTGGGGGTGTTACGGCCTGGGCATGTATGGCTGCTGAAGGTACTGGCTCACTTATTGTCATTGATGATACAACTGGGCTGATGGTAGTAGCATAATGAATTCTGAAGTGTATAGACACATCCTATCTGCTCAAGTTCAAACAAATGCCTCAAAACTCATTGGCCGGCGGTTCATTCTACAGCAAGACAATGATCCCAAACATTCTGCTAAAGCAACAAATTAGTTTTTCAAAGCTAAAAAATGGACAATTATTGAGTGACCAAATCAATCACCCGATCTGAACCCAATTGAGCATGCCTTTTATATGCTGAAGAGAAAACTGAAGGGAACTAGCCCCCCCAAAGAAGCATAAACTAAAGATGGCTGCAATACAGGCCTGGCAGAGCATCACCAGAGAAGACACCCAGCAACTGGTGATGTCCATGAATCACAGACTTCAAGCAGTCATTGCATGCAAAGGATATGCAACAAAATACTAAACATTACTACATTCATTTACATGACATTGCTGTGTCCCAAACATAATGGTGCCCTGAAATGGGGACACTATGTATAAACACTGCTGTAATTTCTACATGGTGAAACCAAAATGGATAAAAATGGCCTTTATTAAAATCTGACAATGTGCACTTTAACCACATGTGACTTTTTTTTCTATTACAATTCTTAAATTCTGGAGTACAGAGGCTAATAAATAAATGATGGGTCTTTGTCCCAAACATTAAGGTGGTCACGGCAGCTATGAACTCCAGACCCTCGCTGTACTTAAACTTGTCAATACGTGGTTGCCTGTACTGACCAAGTGGAGACTCCCCTCTCCTCCTCACCCCCTCTTTCCTCCTCCCTTCTTCCCTCATCCTGCCCTCTTTCCCCCGCCTCTTCTCTCCCCCCCTTCTCTCCCCCCCCCCCCCCCACCCCCCCCCCCCCCCCCCCTCTCCCCTCCCCCCCCCTCTCTTTTCCCCACAAACACACTGCCGACCCACACCACTCACAGGATGCTGCAAGATTATCACCTTGCAGTAATTTCTCCAACGCTGCCTTTCTGTTTACCAATGCTAATATCTTGATTGACAGGAGACCCAGTTCCCAACATTTCTGCCCGAGGCGTTGTGCAGCGTGGAAATCAGCAGTGTCTGCTTGACTGGCCGACCATCCCCTTATTCCTGGATCTGACCTCTGTTGCCCCAGCCTGCACACGGCCCACTGGAAGCTTTGCCTCTCAATTCACGGTCTTGTCAGTGTCTGCCAGCTTCCTTTCCTTCCTCCATCCCCTTTCGTTATCAATGTTTGATCCGCTTTTTAGGTAATTCTGCAATAGTGCGATTAATACTGTCTTTGTCGTATTGTGAGCCTGTCCTATTTCCTGTATTATCTTTCATTTCCCTGCTGAGTCACCGCTAGTCGTTCCGCTGATTTCAGACGGAAACATATTTCTCTCATTGCCCGTTAATTGCCACGCCAGTGAGTGCGGTTTCAGCTCCACTCTGGTCCACAGAAGGGGACACGGTCGCTGGACGTGGCGGGTGACATGGGCACTGGGGAGCATGGATTGGTGGGTTACATCAGCACTGGGACACGCGTGAGACTGGTGGATCCACTCCCGTGTTCCCTGCACTGACGGGGGTGTCAGACGTGATGACACGTCGCGCTGCACACTCGCCACGGCTGGAACCTACCTGAAGGCATCGTTCAAGATCTGAAGAATGGTCCCGGACCAGAGACGTCACCTCTCCGTGTTCTTCACAGTTGCTGCCCGATCCGCTGAGTTACTCCAGCACTTTGTGTAGTTGCTTTGTGAAGCATCGGGATGCAGTGTCTTCCCCATGGAGTCTCGGGTTCGGCACCCCCACCCCCCTGCTCTCACGTGGACCTGGTCTCGGGGGGACATTTGCCCCTCTGGCCACGCTGTGGTCTGCCCCTACCCTTGGGCTCACGGTCACCGCCAGGGAGGGGGGCTGTTCCTCTTCCTCAGCCCCCGTTCCCCTTCCTCACCCCCCCCCCCCCCCCCCCCCCCCCCCCCAGCTCTCTGCCCTGCAACAGGCCGGAGCGCCAGTGTTCCACATACCCTCCCCAGGGCCACTGTTCGTGCCCACACTCCCCCGTGCACCCTTTGGCCGATACACCAGTGGCATCCTGTGGAACCTCACTGTCTTAATGAGTTGGCAATCCTGCTTTCCTGCCCGCTTACAGCTGCTCGGTACGGTCTCGGTTCCTGCCTGACTCCTGTGTGAGGTTCTCCTCTCCGTGCCCGTGTCTATGTCGCTTCCCACAAGAACAACAACCAGCTGCTCTGCCTTATTCCAGCGACGCTCGGCCCAGGGCTCTCACGGGACCCTGCCACCGTTCCCTGACAAACAAGTATATTTGGAACTGTTGATGCAAGGAACTGTTGATGCTGGTTTATATTTTTTTTTTTAAAGAGGCGCAAAGTGCTGGAGTAACTCAGTGGGCCGGAGAGCATGGATAGGTGATGTTTGGGGGTCTAGACCCTTCTGGAGATGTGTAGAATTGTTGATGTACTGAGGCGGGTTACAACACGTGCGAGTCAGGACAGGAGAACTCAGATACCAAACACTGCAGTCACTGGAAACTGAAATTAAGCACAAAATACTGGGAACAATCAGCGGGTCAGTCAGCTTCAGCAAGGAGAGACGCGGCTAATTGATCCGTTCTAACGAAGGTCTTACTTGCAGCACCTTAACAGGCCCATAACACACAGATAAATATATAACCAACAATACAATCAATGAATAACCGTGATGAATACGTTTATGAATAATATCGGCCAAGTATTCACATACAAGGAATTTGCCTTGTTGCTCCCCCCGCAAGTGACAACATGACAGTACTACTCGTGGAAAAAAACTGTTCTTATGTCTGGCTTTGGCAGCTTAAACAGTCCAGAGTCGCCTTCCAGAGGAAAGTGATTCAAAGAGTTTGTGGCCAGGGTGAGAGGGGTCAGAGATGATCTTACCCGCTCGCTTCCTGGCCCTTGCAGTGTACAGTTCATCAATGGAGGGAAGGTTGCAGCCAATAACCTTCTCAGCTGATCGGAGGATTCGATGCAGCCTCCGGATGTCGCGCTTGGTGGCTGAGCCAAACCAGACCATGATGGAGAAGGTGAGAGCAGACTCTACGATGGCCTTGTAGAATTGGACCAACATTGCCTGTGACAGATTGTGTTTCCTCAGCTGCCGCAGGAAGTACATCCTCTGTTGTGCCTTTTTGACTGTGGAGTCGATGGTAGCCCCCCACTTAAGGTCCTTGGAGATGATGGTTCCCAGAAACTTAAAATACTCCACAGATGTGACTGTGGTTTTATTGATGGTGAATGGGGTGAGGGGAGGGGGCGCTCTCCTAAAGTCTACAATCAATTCCACTGTCTTAAGAGGATTGAGCTCCAGGTTGTTGCGACGGCACCAGGTTGTAAAATACATTTGGACAGGTATGCGGATAGGAAAGGTTTAGGGGGATATGAGCCAAATGCAGGCAGGTGAGACTAGTGTAGATGGGGCATCTTGGTCGGCATGAGCAAGTTGGGCCAAAGGGCCTGAATCATATAGTATTATATGACTATGACTGTATACTACTAAGTGACCATAATAGTACAAAAGTCTGTAGTGCAACCAAAGGCCCAGTCCACAGAAGATCACAGTTGCTGAGGTTAGTGTTGTGCAGTGTGCAAGAGACTGATGGTTGCTGGGAAGAAGCTAGTTCCTGAACTTGGAGGTCACGGTTTTCAGGCTCCTGTACCTTGTGATGAGTAGAGGCCAGTGTGGTGCGGGCCTGTGATGATGACGATGATGGGTTTCCATTTTGAGGCAGCGCCTCCTGTAGATCCCTTCGATGGTGGGGCGGTCAGTACCTGTGATGGACCGGGCAGTGTCCACCACTCCCTGTAGTCTCCTTCATTCCTGGGTGTTGGGGTGATTGATGTAAGCAGTCATTGTGCTGTCATACACTGCACCGCGGTGTGTGCCATCTCTGGTGTAGCGGTTAGTTGAGCCACCACTCCCTCTCCTTGTGTGGCACGCCATCAGAGCTGGGAATGAGTGGCTTCCACAGAGACTGTGGGAGTTCTGAGGTACCTCACGATGAATGTGGATCACCAGACCCAGCCACAGAGGGGCGCAGACATGAGTGGGTCAGTTACGGGGTGGGACAGAGACATGCGTGGAACATTGAATAGTGGTGAACTCGATCGTGCATCTTGAATGAAATCCCAACGCTGCCTCGGGTCCTGGGTCTCATCCCGAATGGTGAGTGGTCGTAAGTTGAGGCCCCCGGGATCCAGCGAGGATCCTGAGACTGAAGATGCTGGAGTAACTCAGCGGGACAGGCAGCATCTCTGGAGAACAGGAATGGGTGACGTTTCGGGCCGAGACCCTTCATCAGACTGGGGGACGCTTTCAGCACATCCTTGGATCGTTTCCCAAAGGTCTCGCAGCTACGTGGTGACATAGGAGAAGTGTTCGGGGCCACAGAGCCTTAACAGCACGGAAACAGGATCTTCGGCCCATCTTGTCCCTGCCAACCACGTTGGCACTCTGGGCAGGTCTCATTTGCCCACATTCGTCCCATATCTCTCGAAACACCTTCCTATCCATGTATCTGTCCAAATGACTTTTAAAAGTCGTAATTGTATCCACTTCTCTGGCGACTCATTCCAGATACAAACTACCCTCTGAGTGAAAACGTTGCCCATGAGGTCCCTTGTCCATGCCGACCAAACTGGGTTAGTCCCATTTTCCTGCATTTGGCTCATATCCCTCTAAACCCTAGATAGACACAAAAAGCTGGAGTAACTCAGCGGGTCAGACAGCATCTCCAGAGAAAAATAATAGGTTCCAGAGATGCTGCCTGTCCCGCTGAGTTACTCCAGCTTTTTGTGCCTATCTTCGGTTTAAACCAGTTCCTTCCCACACACTCTGTGTGAGGCCGTTGCCCCTCAGGCTGTTCTGAATTTTCCCGTTACCCCACCATGGGCGGGCGAGGCTGTGGGCAGAGCTCGCCCGGAGACCCCTCTCTGTGCCCGCCCGCCCGCCCCGCCCGGTCCCTGGACCCGAAACTGCTAACCCCACCCCTCGGGCTCCGCCACCGGTCCCCCGCCCCCTCCCTCTGTCCCTCCCCATCTCCCCTCACTGCCCTGCCCAGGGTATCCCGCCCCCCCCCCCCCCCCCCCCCATGCCCGCTCCTCCCCTCTCCCCCTCCCCCGGACAAGGCGGGGACCAATGTGCGGCGGTGGGCGGGCCGGGCCGGCCGGGCGGCCACAGATAAGCCGTTCGCCGCCGGGAGCGGGCGTCTGATGGGGAGGCGGCCTTCACTCGACACTCGCGCTCGGCTCTGCTGCCGCCGCTGCCGCTGCCGCTGCCCCGCTCCCGGCGCCCCGCGTCCATGAGATTCTTCCGCCTAACCTTCAAGTGTTTCGTCGACTGTTTCTGAAGCCGCCGAGACCGCGCCGCCATCGCACCATGCGCTCCGCGTCCCCTCCGCCCCCGGGTAGGTCACCCCGACACCCCCCCCCCCCCCCCCATCCCGACCACCCTCCCCCCCATCCCCGACCCCCCCCCATCCATCGACCCCCCCCCCTGATCCCCGATCCCCCGCCCCCCCGATCCTCCCCCCCCCCCCCCCGACCCCGACCCTTCCCCCCCGACCCCCCCCCCCCTCCACCCCGACCCCCCCCCCATCCACGACCCCCCCCCCATCCCCCGACCCCCCATCCACCCCCCCCCTCCCCGATCCCCCCCCCCCCCGATCCCCCCCCCCCCCCCCCCCCCATCCACGACCACCCCCCCTCATCCCCGACCCCCCCCATTCACGACCACCCCCCCCCTCCCTCCCTCATCCCCCTCACCCTCACCCTCCTCATTCCCAATGCCTGTCGCCCCGGGTAGGTCTCCCCTCCCACACACCCTCTCCCTCACATCTCTCTCCCTCCCCCGCTCCCTCCTCTACCCCCCCCCCCCCTCTCTCCGCCGCCGCCGCGTCCTGGTTATGGGAGCAGGGAAGCGCGGCACATGCGGAGAGGGAGAGGGGAAGATGATGAGGGGGGGGGGGGGGGTAGATCGGGGGAGAGGAAAAGGGGATGGAGGGAGCGGGGAGGTAGGGGGTGGGGGGAGGGAGATCGAGGGAGCGCGGCGCCGGCTCTAGGCTCTGTGCTGCGCCGGCTGGGTCCGCTCCGGTCCCGGCGCCTCTACGCTCGGTGCCCCGCTCGGTCTGACAGCCCCCGGCCGGCGTTGATTCCGCGATCTCCCCCCCCGACCCCTCGCCGCACCGCCGTCTGCCCCCCCCCCCCCCCCCCCCTCCCCTCCTCCCCGCCATTACTGTGACCTCTCTCTCTCACGCCATCTACCCCCTCTCTCTCCACCCCCCCCCTTGTCGCCCCTCTCCCCCCACCTCTCCTCCCAATCTCACTCCATCCACCCCCCCCTTCCTCCTCCCCTCCCCCCTCGCTTTCTCTCTCTCACCTGGTCTCCCCTCTTTCTCCCCAACACCACCCCCTTGTCACATCCTCTCCCTCTCCCTCCCTCCCTCGCTCCCCCTCCCTCCCTTCCTCTCTCCACTCTCTCATCCCAATACCATACCCCCTTTCCCTTCCTCCCACCACCCATCCCCAATACCTGTAGACAAGGTAATGAAGAAGGTGTTTGGTGGGGGTTACCTTTATGGGTCGGGGCATTGAGTTGGGCCATCTTGTTTTAGCTGTACCAGTGGTTGGCGAGGCAACACTTGTGGGTGATGGGACGGTGTAGAGGGAGCTTCACTCTGTGTCTGACCCCAGGGGTGTGTAGCTGGTAGAGCAGCTGCCTCACAGCGCCAGAGACCCGGGCTTGATCCTGACCTCAGGTGCTGTCTGTGTGGAGTTTGCACGTTCTCCCTGTGACCCCGTGGGTCTCGTCCGGGTGTTTCAATTTCAACCCCCATCCCAGAGATGTGCGGGTTTGTAGGTTAATCGGCCCTCTGTAAATTGCCCCTAGTGTGTAGGGAGTGGATGAGAAAGTGGGACAACATAGAACTAGTGTGAACGGGTGATCGATGGTCAGCATGGGCCGAAGTGCCTGATTCCATGTTTGAACTATTTAGATAGGTACATGGATAAGAAAAGTTTGAAGGGCTATGGGTCAAATACTGGCAAATGGGACTAGCTTGGATGTGTCATCTGGGTCGGCATGGTTGAGCTGTGCCGAATGGCCAGTTTCCGTGCTGTCCGTGGATGTTCCTTCAGGAAAGGTTCATGAGATATTCAACAAATGTGCCCTAAATTGTGAATGGTTTAAGGACTGACTGAGGAGGGAGGTCTTAGAAACCTAGAAACAGAGAAAATAGGTGCAGGAGTAGGCCATTCGGCCCTTCGAGCCAGCACCGCCATTCAATATGATCATGGCTGATCATCCAGAATCAGTACCCCGTTCCTGCTTTTTTCCCCCATATGCCTTGATTCCGTTTGCCCTAAGAGCCACATCCAACTCTCTATTGAATACTTCCAGTGAATTGGCCTCCACTGCCTTCTGTGGCAGGGAATTCCACATTGGTGCAGGAGGGTAGGAGGGACATGGAGGAGAGGGGCAGGAGGAAGGAAAGGGAGAGATCTGTGCTCATTTGTCATTTGGATCCAAATCTTGGTGCCCCTACCAATGTGACATTTAAAGGCATCTGGGCAGGTGGGGAAATGGAGGGGGAAGGTTTAGAGGGATATGGGCACAACACAAGTAAATGGGGCTAGCTTAGTCAAACAACATGGAGGGCATGGACATGTTGGACTGAAATGCTGTTTAACTTCATGACTTGCACACACGTTTGCACTCTCACAGACTTGCACAGATACATGCAGTCAGAATTGAGGGATGGGGCCAATGTGCAAGATTATCTCCCCTCCCCCTCTTCCCACAGATCCTTTCCATTGAGAAACACAGGCAGCTCCCTCCCGCAGGTCTTGCCCGACCCCTCCACCTCTCCTCACCTACCCTGCTGTTCCCCAGCCTACCACCTCGCTGTGTCTCACCTTGGGTTCAGTAGCCAACACCCCTCACTCTCTTCCCACGTCTCCTCCCGACCAGTAGTGGGACAGGTTGCTCTACATCCATTATCTCCACAGCAGTCACAGTTTTTAAATAAATCCACCAGATCTTCTCACCGCCGCCTCTAATCCATTCACACCTACCAGTCCATTGCAATGGATGAAGAAGCAAGGAACTGCAGAAGCTGGTTGATACACAAAAGGACACAAAGTGCTGGAGTAACTCAGCGGGTCAGGCAGCATCTCTGGAGAACATGGATAGGTGACGTTTTGGGTCGAGACCCTTCTTCAGATCCTGAAATGGATACTGCTTTCTGAACTCTCATGGAACATAGAACAGTACAGCACAAGAACAGACCCTTCGGTCCGCAAGGTCTGTGCCGAACATGATCCCAAGAACATCACTTATTTCCCTTCTCAGAACCCTTAACTGTCCATTCCCAGCTTATCCGTGTGCCTATCCAAAAGCCACAATTGTATCTTCCTCCACCACCACCCCAGGCTATGTAAACAAAAATGCATAATGCATCTCTTTGAAACTTTGCCCCTCTCACTGAAAGTTATGCCCTCTATAATTAGATTTTCCCACCCTGGTAAAAAGATTCAGTCTACCCTATCCATACCACTCATAATTTTATATACAGTCACGAGAGATATTTAGGGGCGGTGCACAGTGGTGCAGCAGTAGAGTTGCTGCCTTACAGCACCAGAGACCCGGGTTTGGTCCTGACTATGGATGCTGTCTGTGAGTTTGTACGTTCTCCCCGTGACTGTGTGGCTTTTCTCCGGGTGCTCAGGTTCCCTCCCACACTCCAAAGACGTACAGGTTTGTAGGTTAATTGACTTTGGTAAAGATTGTAAATTGTCCTTTGTATGTCGAATAGTGCTAGTGTAGTGGTGGTCGGCATGGACTCGATGGGCTGAAGGGACAGTTTCCGCTTTGTATCTCAAAATTAAAATTATCAAAATGAAATATTTGAAGGACAACATGAACAGCCCCCAGTTTCTCCAGACTGGCCACAGAACCAAAGCAGGAATTATTTCAGTAAATCTGAGCTACAGGGAGAGATTGGGCAGGCTAGGGCTTTATTCTTTGGAGCGCAGGTGCTCTTAATCATGAGGGGAATAGATAGGGTGAATGCAGAGTAGGAGAATCAAGAACCAGGGCATATAGGTTTAAGGTGAGAGGGGATAGAAATAATAGGAACCTGAGAGGTAACTTTCACACAGAGGGTGGTGTGTGTATGGAATGAGCTGCCAGAGGAGGTAGTTAAGGCAGGTACAATAATATTTAAAAGATATTTGGAGTGGTGCATAGATGGGAAAGGCTTAGAGGGGTATGAGCTAAACCCGGGCATATGGGTCGAGCTTAGATAGTCGTGGTTGAGTTTGGCCAAAGGGCTGTTTCCCTGCTGTATGACCATCTCTCCTGAGGTCTGGTGCCCGGGACTGGACACCAGACCTGCGGGCACAGCAATATTCATACCAGCAGGTCCTTGCACATCGTCCTATTGAACACCATCTGCCACCTGCCTGCCCATTTCACTGTACTCCCTGCATCTCCTTGAGATCGTTCACTATACTCTATCTTCTTCTTCCTCCTAGGCAGTCCCTCAGGATCGAGGACAAGTTGCTTCCAGCCCAGTTCCGTCAGCTCTGAGGCGACTGTGCCCATAGTGGAACCTGCGGACTCCTGTACAGGTGGGCCGGGGTTGCATGTCGCGGTGGGTGGGCGGGCGGTCAGGTGCATGGTGTGGGAGTTTGCACGTTCTCCCTGTGACTGCGTGGGTTTTCTCTGGGTGCCACCGTTTCCTTCTACACTTGGAATATATGCAGGTTTATAGGTTAATTGGCTTTGGTAAAAATTGCAAATTGTCCCAAGTGTGTAGAATTGTCCTAGTGCATGGGGATCGCTGGTAGTTGTAGACTCGATGGGCCGAAGGGCCTGATTCCACGCTGTATCTCTAAACTCTAAAGTCCATGTCAGAATTACACTATTCAGCCCATCTAGTCTACCCTGCTATTCATTCATGGCTGATCTACCTTTCCCTCTCATCACCATTCTCCTGCCTTCTCCCTGTAACCTTTGCCACTCTTACCCATCAATAATCCATCAATCTCTGTTTTAAAAATACCCAATGACTTGGCCTCCCCGTCTGTGGCAATGAATTCCACAGATTCACAACCTTCTGGCTAAAGAAATTCCTCCTCATCTCTTTTCTAATGGTACGGCCTTTTCATTAGAGGCTGTGCCCTCTGGTCCTAGACTCTCCCACTAGTGGAAATATCCTCTCCATATCCAATCTATCTAGGCCTTTCACTATTCAGTAAGTTTCTATGAGGTCCTCCCTCATCCTGTGCTGGCTCTAAGGGCCGAATGGCCTACACCTCCATCTATTTTCTATGTTTCTATCCCACCTGAATGCTCCTTCTGCCCTTTGAGGGAGTCCCAGGAGTATTGACACTCAATAGACAGGGATGTGAATGTAATGGACGCCCGGTGCTGGGGACAATTCTCTGATGTAGGCTCACTTATCCCTCCTTCATTTCATTTCCTCAGAGAACAATTACAGCACAGAAGCAGGCCATTCAACCCATCACGTCTGTGCTAACTCTCTACCAGAGTCGCCCATTGGTTCCACCCCAATCCCTTCTCCATGATCATGTTCCCTCTCCCGTAGTCACAGAGCTGTACAGCATGGAATCAGGCCCTTTGGCCCACCTTGTCAATGCCCACCAAGTTGACACAATGGGCCCACATCCCTCTAAACTCATCCTAGCCATATATCTGTCCTAATATCTTTTAAAAATCATAATTGTATCCACTTCTACAACTTTCTCTGGCAAAATACCCACCACCCTCAGATTCATATTAAATCTTTCCCCTCTCACCTTGAACCTGTGTCCTTGATTCCCCTCCCCTGAGTAAAAGACTCTGTGCATTCAGCCTAACTATTCCCCTCAAGATCTTACACAGCTCTATAAGATCACCCCTCAGCCTCCTTCATTCCAAGGAATAAAGTCCTAGTCTGCCCAACCTCTCCCTGTAACTCAAGCCCTCGAGTCCTGGCAACATCCTCGAACATCTCCCTGCACCTTTTCCAGATTAACAACATCCTTCCTATAACAGGGTGACCGAAACTGAACACAATACTCCAACTGTGGCCTCACCACTGTCCTGTACAGCTGTAATATAACATACCAACTTCTATAATTCTATGCTGTGCTGATTCTTGACCACCCTATCTACCTGTGAAGGTAGACAGAAATGCTGGAGAAACACAGCAGGTGAGGCAGCATCTATGGAGCAAAGGAATAGGTGACGTTTCGGATCGAGACCCTTCTTCAGACTCGGTCTGAAGAAGGGTCTCGACCCGAAACATCACCGAGTCCTTTGCTCCATAGATGCTGTCTCACCCACTGAGTTTCTCCAGCATTTTTGTCCACCTTTGATTTTTCCAGCATCTGCAGTTCTTTCTTAAACACTAGCTACCTGTGACATGACTTTCAAGGAACCATGTACCTGTACTAGATCACTCTGCTCTGTAACACTCCCTAGAGGGCATCAGGTCCACCTGCTGTGCCTGTAGATTGGGTGGAATGTTCCGGAGAGGCTCGAGTTGGTGTGCCGTGCCCGTAGGTTGGGTGGAATGTTCCGGAGGGGCTCGGGTCGACCTGTCGTGCCGGTCAGTGAGCGGATGTGTTTTACAGGTGGGTACGGATGTACCGCTGCCCCAGAACCGGAACCGGTCGAGTTGGTGGTGGACCCGGAGTCCGGCCCTGAGGACAAGTCGGTGCTCACCCCCCTCGTCACCAATGGTTGCATCAAATACCCGGGGGTGGAGCGGGAGACCTGGACGCGCCAGATGGACTTCATCATGTCCTGTGTCGGCTTTGCCGTGGGATTGGGCAACATTTGGAGGTTTCCCTACCTGTGTTACAAGAACGGAGGTGGTGAGTACCGTCCTGGCACAGCCTGCAGCCGGCTCTGACTACACCTCACTGCAGTCCGGTGATTTGATGAGGCCTTACCTGGAATATTGTGCTCAGTTCTGGTCACCTTGCTACAGCAAAGATGTCAGTCAGCTGCAAAGAGAGGGGAAGGATTTTTACGAGCACATTGCTATGACTCAAGGGCCTGAGCTACAGGGAGAGGTTGGGCAGGCTAGGGCGTTATTCCTAGGAGCGCAGGAGGCTGAGGGTGATCATATAGAGGTGTACATAATCATGATGGGAATAGATGGGGTGAATGCGCAGAGTGTAGATACAGGTGTTGGTTTACAAAATAGGCCCAAAGTGCTGGATTAATTCAGCACGACATGCAGCATCTCTGGAGAACATGGACAGGTGGCATTTTGGGCCGGGACCCTCTTACAGAACTGAGTCTAAAATTGCAGAGGGAGGGAAGATGGCAATTGTTTGGTAAATTAGTCAACAACATGGAAAGCTCCTGGCTGCTGGCTCACCCACCAATCCCAGTGCCCTTGTCTGGACCATTAGAGCTTGAGTTACAGGGAGGGGTTGGATAGGCTGGGACTTTGTTCTCTGGAGTGTAGGGGGCTGGTGGGTGGTCTTATTGAGGTGTACAAGGGGCCCGGATAAAGTAAACACTCACACTTTTCCCCACAGGGTAGAGGATTCTAAAACTAGAGGGCACAGGATTAGGGTGAGAAGGGAGAGGTTTAAGAGGGACGTCAGGGGAACGAGCTGCCAGAGGAAGCCATAGAAGTGGGTGCAATTATAGCCTTTAATAGACATTTGGACAGATACATGGATAGGGAGGGTTTAGAGGGATATGGACCAAATGCAGGCACATGGGGCGAGCCCAGAGTGGTAATTTGGTCGGCATGGACAAGATGTGCTAAAGGGCCTGTTTCCCTGCCATATGACTCCCCTCACCCCCAAATGAACAGCTGAGGGTGAAGGACAAAGATGGTAGGTTTAGGGATCCCTGTCTCTGAAGTAAGAATCAAGAGTGTTTTATTGCCATATGTCCCAGGTAGAACAATGAAATTCTTACTTGCAGCAGCACAGCAGAATATTTAAACATAGGACACTGGAAACAATATAATAAATGAGAAAAAAGTTTAGTGTATGTATATACTCGCGCGCACACACACACACACACACACACACACACACACACACACACACACACACACACACACACACACACACACACACACACCCACACACACACACACACACACACACACACACACACACACACACACACACACACACACACACCCGCACACACACACACACACACACCCGCACACACACACACACCCGCACCCACACACACACACACACACACCCGCACACACACACACACACCCCACCTCACACACACACACACACACACACTCACACACACACACACCCACACACACACACACACACACACACACACACACACACACACACACACACACACACACACACACACACACACACACACACACACACACACCCGCACACCCACACACACCCACACACACACACACACACACACGCACACACACCCGCACACACACACACACATACACACACACACACACACACACACACACACACACACACACACACACACACACACACACACACACACACACACACACACACACCCGCACACACACACACACACCCACACACACCCACACACACACACCCCCACACACACACACCCACACACACCCACACACACACACACACACACACACACACACACACCCGCACACACACACACACACACACACACACACACACACACACACACACACACACACACACACACACACACACACACACACACACACACACACACACACACACACACCCGCACACACACACACACACACACACACACACACACACACACACACACACACACACACACACACACACACACACACACACACACACACACACATCACTTCACTCCAGAGATGCTGCCTGTCTTGCTGAGTTACTCCAGAATTTTGTATCTATATTCGATTTACACACACACACCCGCACACATAAAAAATAAACAAACAATCATAGTACAATAATAGTCTGTGGAGTTCTGAGATTGGAGGTTGTAAAGTTAAATAGTCTGATGGGTTAGGGGAAACCAAGTAAGATAAAGGAGAATGCGAGGATATTGTATGGATCTATGTGAAGCATGAAGGTATGCAGGGAGAGAGAGAGAGAGAGTCCCTGTGACCCGCAGGAGAAGGGGAGATACGGGCCGCGGACAGGCAGAGGGGATGACTAAAGTGGCATCTTGTTCAGAGCAGAATCCTCCAATGACAGTGTTACGTGTAGCCTGACGTCACTCCCTGCCTCCTGCTGTCGAGTGGAATGAATAATTGAACAGAGTGAGGCTGCAGAGAGCCCTTGTTAGTGAGCAGTGGGAGTAAGCAGCGTGCACACAAACTGGCCTCCTTTGTCCTTTAGCGATGTTCACGAGGCATGTGGACGTGCAACCTTGCCGTGTTTTGATGGCCGCTGGAACCGTGCTCTCTGCAACCACATCCCAACGCTCCCACACTGCTCACAAAATGCTGGCCTCTCTCCTAGTGTTATAGAGACACAGGCATGCATAGAGCCAGCCCCTTGGTCCACGGTGCCTGTACCGGCCATCTGCACTAATCCTGGAGAACATAGACAGGCGACATTTCGGGTCAAGACCCTTCTTCAGACTCAACCCAGAACGACACCTGTCCACGTTCTCCAGAGATGTTTTCCGACCCGCTGAGTTACTCCAGCACTGTGTCCTTTTGTGTATTAACGAGCATCTGCAGTTCTTTGTCCCTACATCTGCACTAATCCCATTGAGTTTTACCTCCGTGATTCAAGTCCGGTTCAGCTACTGAGATGCTGTGAGTCTCAGCCTACATCACCCCCTCAGGCACTGCGTCCTGACCAACCACCCTCTTGGGGGGTGGAGTGGCGGAGGCGGGGGGGGCCTTCTTCAGCTCCCCCTGTACTCATGTACACTATGTTTACATAGAAATTACACAGATAAAGGTCTTGGAGCAGGCGACAATAATAAATAACATCCCTCCCCCGCAAGGATATGGATCAGTTTCAATTCTGTTTCAGGTTAGTTTATTGTCATGTGTACCAAGGGGCACTGAAAAGCTTTTGTTGCGTGCTATCCAGTCAACAGAAAGACAATACATGATTACAATCGAGCCATTTACAGTGTATAGACGCTAGGGAAATGAATCAGGTGCAGGTTGAGGGGATTAGTTTAACCTGGCATCATGTTCAGCACTGACATTGTGGGCCGAAGGGCCTGTTGTAGTGTTCTATTAGAGGATGTGAGCAGACACTTGGAGCCACAGTCGCTGGTGAATCGAGGTGGAGCCACGCGGGAGGACACAGGCAGCCATTATCTGTACTGCCTCGTCAGCACAACTCTCACCTCCCACAGATCCACATCAGCCTGGCCTCCACGGCACATAGTTCTGCAGTGAGACAGCTCCGCGTGCAGGCTCCTGGTCCCAGAGTTAGTTTAAAGACACGGCACAGAAACAGGCCCTTCAGCCCATCGAGTCTACACCGACAACTGACCACCCGTTCACTCTTGTTCAATATTATCCCACTTTCACACCCACTCCCTACACACTAGGGGCATCTTAGAGGGGCCAATTAAAATGGAGCACACGGAATAACCCCACAGGATCACAGGGAAACTCCACACAGACACCACCGGAGGTCAGGATGGAACCTGGGGCCTCTGGTGCTGAGGCAGCAGCTTTACTAGTAGTCATTGACATCACCAGCCTCTGGCACAGGCACACAATGGGCTTCTGACTCAGCCATACCTTGCCCACTTCAGAGATACAACCTCCTGCCACAGCTGTCACCTGCTCTGAGCATACACAAGGTAGACAGTCACAACCTTTCTCCCAGGGTGGAAATGTCAGACGAGAGGCCATTGCATTAAAGTGAGGAGCATAGTTTAAAGGAGATGTGCAGTTATTTTACACAGATGGTGGTGGGGGCCTGCAACACACTGTCGAGTGGTGGTGGAGGCAGATGGGATGGTGGTGTATTTGAGAGGTTTAATGGATGTGCAGGGAATGGAGGGATAAGGATCACATGCAGGCAAAGGAGATGAGTTTGACGGCATCATGTTTGAAACAGAAACTTGGGCTGAACTTGCCCCACACGTCTCCTTTAAACTGTCCATCTCACATTAAAGCTATGCCTTTATGTCTCCTGCATTCCACCCTGTGTGAAACGTTTCCTCCTCAGCCTGTGTGCTAACAATGAACTTTGCTATTGACTTAGACAGGACCCTGCCCTGTTTCTGTGTTGGGATTTACTTAGAGTCACACAGCACAGGATCAGGCCCAACCCGTCCACGCCAACCACAACGCCCAGTCTAAGCTGCCCGCACAACGCTCTGAACCGTCCCTATGTATGCACCTGTCCAAATGTCTTTTAAATGTTACTGTACCTGCCTCACCTACCTCCTCTGGCAGCTCGTTCCATACACCCACCATCCTCAGTGTAAAAATCAGTTGCCCCTCGAGTTCCTATGAAGCCTTCGACTGCTCCAGGGAAGGTGCTGGACAGAGTGAAGAAGAGTTTCATCAGGATATTGCCAGGACTCGAGGGGCTGAAGTTATAGTCAGGTTTATTGTCATAAGTTCTTGTACGGTGAGATCCAGGCCTGCTGCCGCATCACCGGCTCAGACACACACACACACACAGACACACACACACATTGACACACACACACAGACACACACACTGACACACACACACAGACACACACACACACACACACACACACACACAGACACATACACACAGACACACACACACAGACACATACAGACACACACAGACACACACTGACACACACACACACACACACACACACACTGACACACACACACACAGACACAGACATACACAGAGAGACACACACACAAACACACACACACACAAACACACACACACACACAAAAGACAGACACACACACAGCCACACACACACACAGACACAGACACATACACACACAGACACAGACACACACACAGACACACACACACACACACACACACAGACACACACACAGACACACACACACAGACACACACACACACACACACAGACACACACACAGACACACACACACAGACACACACACACACACACACACACACAGACACACACAGACACACACACACAGACACATACACAGACACATTGTACATAACATAAGAGGTTGGGCAGCTTTGGACTTTATTCCTTGGAGCTGGACTTTATCTTGCACTAAACATTGTTCCCTTTATCCTGTATCTGTACACTGTGGATGGCTTGATTGTAATCATGTATAGTCTGAGTGGATAGCAAGCAACAAAAAGGTTTTCACTACCTTGGTACACGTGACAATAAACTAAACCTAACCAAACATGGACCGAGCTGCCAATGGAGGTAGTTTTGTAGGGACAATAACAACATTTTAAAGCACACAAAATGCCGGAGTAACTCAGTGGATCAGGCGGCATCTTTGGAGAACATGGATAGGTGGCACTTCGGGTCAGGAACCTTCTTGAGACTGATCCATCCCGACCCGAAACATGACCTGCCCATGTTCTCCAGAGATGCTGTCTGACCCACTGGGTTACTCCAGCACTTTGTGTCTTTTGTGTAAACCAGCATCTGCAGTTCCTTGTTTCCGCATTTACAAGCTGCTGATTCAGATGGGAGATGCTCAGCTGGGTACCTTGGTTGGCATGGAGGACCTGTTTCTGTGTGGGCCGTGTGACAAGTGAGTGGTGGGGGTCTGACCACATGGTCAGGGTGGGGGGGGGGGGGGGGGGGGGGTCATTGAGGATCTGGAGGGAGATTGTAATTGGGAAGTTGGGGGGGAGCATTCGAGGATGGACTCGATGGGCTGACAGGCATCCTTGCCGGGCTCTGGGTGTTGAGGGGGATGCCTGGTTACTGCCTGCCAGGGAGAGCATGTATCTGTACCGGGCACGGGGACGGGTTAGTGTGAGGGACGATGTAGTGGGGATGACTGTGTAGGGGTCCTGATGCAGAGCCCCTGGCCCCTGTCGGGAGGGCTTGGGGGGGGGGGGGGGGTGATGGGTTAGTGGGGTGGGGGTGGGGGTAGATGGGGTGGGGGTGGGAGGTTAGGGGTAGATGGGGTGGGGGTGGGGGTTGGGGTTATGGGTTAGTGGGGTGGGGTGGGGGTGGGGGGTTAGTGGGGTGGGGGTGGGGGGTTAGATGGGGTGGGGGGAGGGGTTGATGGGGTGGGGTGGGAGGTTAGTGGGGTGGGGGTGGGGGGTAGGGGGGGGTGGGGGGTAGATGGGGTGGGGGGGAGCAGGCAGTCCGCGGCTCTGCATTAATTCAGCTCACAGCTGCCTGCGTCAGACCCAGCCCTCGTGACTGCCGTCAGCTGTGACGCATTGCTCTCGGTAATCCCAGAGGAAGCTAATCCTCCCAGACCTCTGCGTCTCAGTCACTCCTCCTCCCTTCCCCACCACTGCGGGGGGCAGCTGCACCATCCACCATCACTCACTGCCACCCCCACATCAGGCCCACGACCCTCCCACTCACACAGAGCCTCTCTCCATCCCCCAGGGGAGAGGCTCGTGAAACTGGAGGGCAGGCTCATGTTTATTATTGTCACTTGTATCGAGGTATAGTGATACACTTTGTTTTGTATGCTGTCCAAACAGGTCAGATATTACTAGACATAAATACTATCAAGTGAAACTCACGTACAACAGGTAGAGCAAAGAGAAACATACAGAGTGCAGAATATAGTTCTCAGCATTGTTGCTCACCAGTTTCAGAGACAAAGTCCAATGTCCGCAATGGGGTCGAGGTGATTCGGACAGCACCCTAGTTTACGGAAAGACCATTCAAAAGCTTGATAATAGAGGGGAAGAAGCTGTTCCTGAGGCTGGTGGTGCGAGTTTTCAAGCTTCTGTACCTTCTGCCGGACGGGAGCGGTGAGAAGAAGGAATGACCGGGGTGGGACAAGTCTTTGATGATTTTGGCACATGATTAAAGTGAGTGGGGAGAGATTTAAGAGGGACCTCAGGGGCAACTTTTTCACTCGGAGGGTAGTCCATACCTGGAACGAGCTGCCTGGGGAAGCTGTAGGAGTGGAGACAATTCTGACTTTTAAACAACATTTGAACAGATAAATGAATATATATTAGAGGGATTTGGCCAAATGCAGGCAAATAAAACTTGCATTGTTTGCCAAGCTCTGTGACTATCCCTTGTCACACTCTCAGAACAGAGGTCAGGCACAGAGTGACACTCCCTCTACACACCCGGGAGTTACTGGGAATGTACAGGTGGAGTGGAGAAGATGTTTGGATTTATTTTTGTGGCACAGTGAATTTTAATTGGTGTTGGCAGGGGCTTGGAAGCTCTCCTTCCTGTGCTGTGGGTTGGAGCTGGGATACGTGATCATGGGGTGAGTGAGGAGGAGAGGCAAGAGTCGAGAGTGTTTAATTGTCATCTGTATCGGCAATGGGACAATGAAATTCTTACTTGCTGTAGTATAACAGGCCTGTTAGCACAATAACACACAGATAAATATATAGTAATCAATAATACAATAAATTGTTAGCTGTAATAGTAGGGAACCATACTCACACACGCACTCACACACACACATTCTCCCTCGCTCTCTCTTCCACATGCATACTCTCTTACACATGCTTAAACATAGGCTCTCTCTGTCACATACACACGCTCTCTCACACTCACACACACTCACGCACGCACACACACACACGCACACACACGCACGCACACACACACACGCACACAGCCACCTCTCACTCACACACTCACACACTCTCACCCACACTCATCCACTCTCTCTCACACACACTCTCTCTCACACACACGTGTGCACTCTCACACGCAGTGAGACCGGGACGTTTGAGTAGTCATGTATGTACATTCGCACCGGCGTGCTCTCCCACACCAGCTCACACGCACCACTGCAGCTGCAGCAACGCAGGCAGTGATGCAGTTTGCACGGCAGCAGTTTGCCTGCAGTGGGACGTGAGCAGAAATCCTGACTCGCTTCTGAGCTAAGGTGCCTGCGAGTGTTCAGAGCATGGGCCGACCCCTGACCCCTGACCCTCGCCCCCAGACCCTGCCTGGTCCAGGCATCCAGTGGCCGCTGTGTGTCAGACACCCAAACACAGAGCAGGCTGGATGCAGCAGTACAGGAAGGGGTGAGACTCCGACTGCGACCGACCTCCCACACTGCACCACATTCATCGCATGCACTGCAGTAACGCAGCCCTGCCACCCGCAGCTCGTGATGGTAATAAATACCTCACACGCTTCACTGGTCTCCTTGCAGCTGCCCTTCACTGACACACACTCACTGCCTGGCCCCCTCTCTCTCCTCTGCTTCCCTCTCTTTCTCTCTCTCTCTCTCTGTTTCTCTCCTCTGTCCGTCTCTCTCATGTTTCTCTCACCTTTTCCCTTTCCCTGTTTCTCTCTCACTCTCTGCCTCTCTCTCTTTCTATCTCTCTGTCTGTCTCTCTGTCTGTCTCTGTGTGTGTCTCTCTCTCTCTCTCTCTCTGACTCCCTACCTCTCTCTTTCTCTCTCACAATTCCCCACTCATCCCCCATCCTCTACACAGCCCCATCACACGACCAGTGTCGTATAGAAACCTGGGGGGGGGCAACTTTTTCACACAGAGGGTATATGGAACAAGCTGCTAGAACAGTTAGTTGAGGCAGGTACAGTATCAACATTTAAAAGACACTTAGACAAATACATGGATAGGAAACATTGAGAAGAATATGGCCAAAAGTGGGCAGGTGGGACTAACGTGGATGTGGGCATCTTAGTTGGCATTGGGGATTTGGGCCGAAGGGCCTGTTTCTGTGCTGCATTTAACTTTATGTCAAGTCACATGGAGAGGGTGTAGGTCACAACCAGGAGGTCAGTACCCATCACTCACACAGTCTCCGTCTCCCAGTATTCCCCATTAAATCTCCCAGCTCCAGAGATGGTGTGACCTCTGTCCCCAGTACGGCCCCTCCCTCAGTAGTGCTGCCAGTGCGGGGTGGGGGTGGGGGGTCAGTGGGGGTGACTCCACTCTCGGATGACCTGGACCAGGTTTAGGTGCAGGGATGTGGGTCATGGGTCACCGTGATCCTCACCTGAATCTCCACCGGCCGAGGCTTTATCATCAGCGATTCTGCTGGATTACAACAGGAGATAAATCCTCTGAGACGATTATTTGCAGCTTTACTAAATTAAAAATCAAATGGCAGCAGAGGATTTGATATTAAAATGCGCCACTCAAATATCGGTCAGTGAAACCCTTACCTTGTGCCTTGGCCCCCGTGGTCAGTCGTGGTCAGTACCGTCAGAAGCTGGCTGGACATTCCTGCCTCATCCTTCTGCTGTGGCATCAGTTGAGTCTTCCCTCACCTGGAGCCAGGTACCTCTCGCTTAATTCTGGACATCACCGCCAGGACCAGCATTTTTTATGTTCAGATTTATTATTGTCACGAGTACCGAGGTACAGTGTAAAGCTTTGTTTTGCAAGCTACCCAGATAGATCAGATAATGCTGCACATAAATACAACAGTATTCAAACTCAAGTACAATGGGCAGAGCAATGTGGAAGATACAGATTGCAGAATACAGTTCTCGGCATTTGTTTAGTTTGGTTTTGCGATACAGCGCAGAAACAGGCCCTTTGGCGCACTGGGTCCGCGCCGACCAGCGATCCCTATATATCCTACACCCACTAGGGATAATTTTTACATTTACCAAGCCAATTAACCTACACACTTGGACGTGTTTGGAATGTGGGAGGAAACCGAGGAAAACGCACGCAGGTCACAGGGAGAATGTACAAACTCCATTGAGACAGCACCCGTAGTCAGGATCGAACCCGGGTCTCTGGTGCTGCATTCGCTGCAGGGCAGCAATTTTACTGCTGCGCCCCCGTGCCGCCCTGTCGCATTGTCATGCACCAGTTCTAAAGACAAAGTCCAATGTCTGCAATGGGGTAGAGGTGAATCGAACAGTGCCCTAGCTTATGGAGGGTCTGTTCAGAAGGTTGATAACAGAGGGGAAGAAGCTGTTACTGAGTCTGGTGGTGTACACCTTCAAGCTTCTGAACCATCTGTCAGACAGGAGCGGGGAGAAGAGGGTATGGCAGGGGTGAGACAAGACTTTGATGATGTTGGCTGCTTTCCCGAGGCAGCGTGAAGTGTAGATGGAGTCGATGGTGGGGAGTCTGGTCTGTGTGATGGACTGGGCTACATCCACAACTCGCGGTGGTTTCCGCTGGTGAGAATTGATTGCATCACTAATTACCCTCGAGAGTGTGTGTGAGTTGCCTCTATGCTATTGGCTTATTGTTGTCATATGTACCGAGATACAGTGAGATACTTTGCATGCTATCCAGTCAAATTATACCATACATGATCACAATCAAAATCTGCAGAGCTGTTATAGCTACTGAGAACTTGCAGATAAAAGAAAAAAGTGTAAGTGCCACAATGAGGTAGATTGGAAGTGTTGATGTGGTTTCATGTCCGTAGCCTCAATGTCGTTGGTCCTGGACAGATTGTTGGTGATGTTTACACCTGGGAACTTGAAGCTCTCGACCATCTCCACTTCACCACCATTGATGCTGATGGGGACAAGTTCCCCACCACCTTCCCTGGTCAATAACTAGTTCCTTCCCCTCACTGACATCGAGGGAGAGATTGTTGTCCTGACACCATGTCACTAAGTTCTTACATAGAGTCACACAGCATGGAAACATGTCCTTCGGACCAAACTGCCCACACCAACCAACATGCCCCATCTACACTAGTCCCACCTGCCTGCATTTGACCCAAATCCCTCTAAACCTGTCCTATCCATGTAGCTGTCTAAATGTTTCTTAAATGTTGCAATAGTAACTGCCATAACTACCTCCTCTGGCAGCACGTTCCACACACACACCAACCTTTGTGTAAATAAGCAACCTCTCAGGTTCCCATTAAATCGTTCTCCTCACCTCACCTTAAACCTATGTTATCTTGTTCTTGATCCCCCTACTCTGGGCAAAAGACTGTGTGTACCCAATCTATTCCTCTCATGATTTGGTACACCTCTGTAAGATTACCCCTAATCCTCCTGCACGGCAAGGTATAAAATCGTAGCCTGCTCAACGTCTCCCTAAACTCAGTCCCTCGAGTCCCGGCAACATCCTCGAAAATCTTCTCTGAACCCTTTCAAGCTTGACAATATCTTTCCTATAACATGGTGACCAGAACTGAACACAATACTCTAAATGTGTCCTCAACACCTCTTATACAACTGCAACATGACCTATATTTGCAACTTCTATATTTAATTCTGTCTCCTGTACTCCATCTCGTCATTGTTTGTGATCCAGTCCACTGCAAACTCGTAGATGGAGTTGGAGCTGAATTTGACCGGACCGTCGGGAGTATTACAGCATCCTTGCGGGCCTGGTCCGAAACGTCACCTGTCCATGTTCTCCAGAGATGCCTCACCCGCTGAGTTACTCCAGCACTTTGTGTCTTTTCCCCACATGTCACTGACATCAGCTCCCAATTTACTCTCCCGAGCTCTGACTAATGTTGTAATCTGCCTTTCCCCAAATAAACTACAGAAACACAGACCTATCCTTATTCATAACTATCTGAAAACTCCCTGTAAGCCAGGCTTGCTTCCCTAGACAAGGACCTACTGGTCCCTCCTTAAATCGGACTGTCCACGTCATTTCGGGAAACCCTTTGGGTACACCTAACAAATTGTGCCTGGTCTAAGCCTCTTGGCATTAAACAAGTCCCAGTTAATAACGAGGAAGTAAAAACCCTGGAGCTTTTGCATAAATCCATAATCTATCTACATATATGGAGGGTGGGGCTGTGGGGTGGTGTGGGGACACACAGGGGTGGGGTGGGGAGAGAGTGGGGCTGTGGGATTAGTGTGGGGACATACAGGGGTGTGGGGAGAGAGTGGGGGCGACATACAGGGGTGTGGGGAGAGAGTGGGGCTGTGGGGACATACAGGGGTGTGGGAATAGTGTGGGGACATACAGGGGTGTGGGGAGGGAGTGGGGCTGTGGGTTTAGTTTTACATGCAGACAATGAGCAGGAATATTAAACGTGCTTGAGGTGAGGGTTCAAGTCTAGCCGGCCGGGAATGAGATTCCTGTTGCGTTGTTGCCTGGATACTGGTGTGTGGCCTCATCGGCGGGAACTAAGCCCACACCCCCTCTCGCTTGCTGTTTCTCCCACTCTCCCCTTTGTAAATGCCCCCCATGTGACGGGGGATTCCCCGGTGCGGAGCTCTCTGTTCCCCCCATCCACCACCTCAAGTTGACCTCCACCCCAGGCAGCGATCACGCCCAGGCCCCGTCTCGGCTGCTCTGGGACCAGTCCTGGTGCGGGTCGCTGCCCCCCTCTCCCCGCCAGCTATAATTGGATTAGAGGCGGCTTTGAATGGAGTGGGGCGGCGGCAGCAGCGTTCCCACGGGAGCGCCTCGCAATGGGCGGGTGTGTCAGACCCCGGCCCCAGCCCGTCTGTGAACGGCTCCACCCCTCCCCCTCCCCGGTCCCCAGCCCGGTCGCAGCCAGCCACCCCCCCCCCCACCCTGCCAGCACCTGTCCAAGCGCCTCCCCCTCCTCTCCTCCATGTTGACCATGATGTCAAATTAAACAAATTCCACAGTTTCAGTTTATTGTCACATATACCGAGGTACAGTGAAACGCCTTTGTTGCGTGCGTGCTAACCAGTCAACGGAAAGATTACATGATTACAATCAAACCATTCACAGTGTATAGGTAGATACATGATAAAGAAATAACATTTTGTACAAGGTAAAGTCCAGGAAAATCCGATCAAAGATAATCCGAGGGTCTCCAGCGATGTAGACGGGAGGTCAGGACCATTCTCCAGTTGTGGTAGAATGGTTCAGTTGCCTGGTTACAGCTGCGAATACATTGTCCCTGGATCTGGAGGTGTGTGTTTTCACATTTCAGTACCTTTTGCCCGAGAGGGGGGGAAGAGGGAGTCTAAATGCCCCTTAATGATAAGACCATAGAGCAGCACAGGAACAGGCCCTTCAGCCCACAATGTCCATGTCAAACATGATGCCCAGTTACACTAATGTCCTCTGTCTGATCGTGATCCACATCCCTCCAATCCCTCTATATCCATGTGCCCAAAAGCCTCTTAAATACCATGTATTATAGGGTGCGGGGGATGGGATGTGTCTAAACCCTGTGCCCTCTGACCCTGTGCTCTCTGACCCCGTGCTCACTGACCCCGTGCTCACTGACCCTGTGCTCACTGACCCTGTGCTCTCTGACCCACATGCTCACTGATCCTGCACTCACGCCTGTCTCTGCTTGCCCTCCCTCTCTGCCAGGAGTCTTCCTCATCCCATACCTGCTGATTGTGTTGGTGGGAGGGATACCAGTCTTTTTCCTGGAGATCGCACTGGGACAGTTCATGAAGCAAGGCGGAGTCGGTGCCTGGAACATTGCACCTCTCTTCAAAGGTGAGTAGCTCACTTGCCTGACACACAGGAGCCCCTGGGGGTGGGGGAGGGTGTATCGGTGGGAGTATGGATGAGTGGCGTTACACTCTACACTGCGTGGTGGCGTGTGAATGGCACCGTGTGTTAATGTGTGGGCTGTCATGTGTCATATTGTGACATGCACCTTGTGCCCACTCCATTTTCACCTTAAACAGGTGTCTAAAGGGACTGGTGGGCAGAAGGATATCTCCCTTATCACCTGGGTAGCGTTTAAAGAAATAACGCATAATAGGAGGCTGAGAGGTGTTCTTATAGAGGTGTATGAGGGGATTAGATAGGGTGAATCCAGTCTTTTACCCAGGGTTGGGGAATCAAGAACCAGAAGACACAGGTTTAAGGTGAGAGGTGAATGATTTATTAGGAACCTGAGGGGCAACGAGCAGCCAGAGGAGTTAGTTGAGGCTGGGACAATAAGAACATTTAAAAGACACTTGGACAGGTACAGGGATAGGAAAGGTTAGAAGGATACGGGCCAAATGTGGGCAGGTGAGACTGAATTATATGGCGCATGTTGGCTGTTTCCGTGCTGTGTGACTCTCATCTTATTTTATTTTTTTATTGTTATTATTGTCAGGTATATTGGGGGACAGTGAAAAGCTTTTTTTATTGCAGGCTATCCAGTCAGTGAAAAGATGATACAATTACAATCCATCCGTCCACCGTGTACAGATACAGGATAAAGGGAATAATGTTTGGTGCAAGATAAAGATAACATGGTCCGATTAAAGATAGCCCGAGGGTCTCCAATGAGGTAGATGGGAGGTCGGGACTCTCCCGTTGGTGATAGGATGGTTCAGTTGCCTGATAATAGCTGGGAAGAAACTTCCCCTGAATCTGGAGGTGTGTGTTTTCACACTTCTGTACCTCTTGCTTGATGGAAGAGGGGAGGAGGAGGTGTCCGGGTGAAACAGGCACTAGATTAAGCTGGTGGTCTTGCCGAGGCAGCATAAAGTGTAGATGGAGTGGATGGAAGGGAATGTTGGTTTGTGTGATGGTCTGGGCTGCGTCCACAACTCTCTGCCTCCCCAGGTCTTGGCTTTGCCTCCATGGTGATTGTCTTCTTCTGCAACACTTACTACATCATGGTGCTTGCCTGGGGCCTCTACTATCTCGTCCACTCCTTCACCAACAACCTGCCCTGGGCCACCTGCGGCAACTCCTGGAACACTCCGGAATGTACCGAGGACTTCCGGCACAGTCAATGCTACAACAGGACCGCCGGCAACTTCAGCGCCGGCTGCCACGAGCTGGCAAACAAACGGTCGCCGCCCATCCCCCCCCCCCCTCCGAGTTCTGGGAGTGAGTCCCCCCACCCATTCCCCCTCCCCCCACCCCCCCCCCCCCCCACACCCATATCCCCCCTCCCCCACACCTCTACTCGCCCCCGCGTCCCACAGACACCCGTGGCTCGTTCCCCCCCCCCACCCCCCCCCCTCCCCCACACCCGCCCCCTCCCCCACACACACCCCCCCCTACACCCGTACCCCCCCCCCCCACACCCCCCCCCCACCCCCCCCCCCACTCCCCCACACCCGTACCCCCTCCCCCACACCCGTACCCCCCCCCCCCACACCCGTAGCCCCCCCCACCCCCGTACCCCCACACCCGTACCCCCTCCCCCACACCCGTACCCCCTCCCCCCACACCCCGTACCCCCCCCCCCCACCCCCACACCCCAGTACCCCCCTCCCCCACACACCCGTACCCCCACACCCCCACACCCAGTAGCCCCCCAGACCCTCCCCCTCCCCCCCACACCCGTACCCCCCACACCCAAACCCCCCCTCCCCCCCCCGTAGAGCCCCATCCCCCACACCCCAAACCCCCCCCCCACACCCCGTAGCCCCCCCTCTACCCCCACACCCCAACCCCCCCCCCCCCCACACCCGTACCCCCTCCCCCACACCCAAACCCCCCCTCCCCCCACGCCTCCCCAACCCCCACCCCATGGCCCCTCCCCCACCCCCTCCCCCCCTCCCCACCTGTACCCCCCCCATTCCACAGACCCCTGGCCCATTCCCCCCACACCCGTAGCCCCCATCCCACAGAGACTATGTCTGCTCCTCCCCACACTATCCCATCACACACCCCAGGGTCAGACACAGAGTGAAGCTCCCTCTACACCGCCCCTTCGCTCTCTCCCCGCACCGTCGAATCCCCCGGTGGGTCTGATGCCACACACCGTGTCCTGGCCGCGCACGGGGTGCGGAGGGGGTGGTCTAACGCCGACGTTCCTGTGTGTAGGAGGAGGGTGCTGAGGATCTCGGATGGGATCGACCAGCTGGGCACCATCCACTGGCAGATGCTGCTTTGTGTCCTTGCCACCTGGGTCATCGTCTACTTCTGCATCTGGAAGGGCGTGAAGTCAACGGGGAAGGTATGAGACAGCGCATGCCTGCGTGTCCACAGTACACAGCTTCCTGCCAGGGTTACACTCTGTGTTATTCAATATCCCACACACACACAAGCATAGGTGGCAGAATCACTCAGTGTACTCTCCCACGTACCACTGTCATTGTGAACTATTACCTGAATGAGTGGCAGTGCTAACATTGAATGAATTATGTGGTCTCGTGCACATGCTTGTTGTGTAGACTAATCAGTGTCTGTGTAATCTCTGAAAAAAGGCCTGGGACTTTATTCCTTGGAGCGCAGGAGGCTGGGGGCTGATCTTATTGAGGTGGATAAAATCATGAAGGGAATAGATAGGGTGAGTCATTTACCCAAAGTAGAGGTATCACGAATCAGAGGACATGGGTTTAAGGTCAGAGGGGAAAGATTTAATAGGAACCTGAGGGGCAATTTTTTTTTTCACACAGAGGGTGGTGGGTGCATGGAACGAGCTGCCAGAGGATGTAGTTGAGGCAGGTACTAACACAACATTTAAAATACATTTGGACGGGTACATGGATAGGAGGGATATGGACCAAAAGCAGGCAGGTGGGACTGGTGCAGATGGGACATTTTGGTCGGCATGGCCAAGTTGGGCTGAAGGGCCTGTTTCTGAGCTGGACGTTTGGGCTTTCAAGCTCCTGTGTCTTCTCCCAGACGGTAGAAGAAGGAAAAGGGAATGTCCAGGATGCCTGGCGTCCTTGACGGAACTTCCAGCCTTCCTGGTGCCACGCACAGTGAAGATGAACCGGATGGAAGGAAGTGTCGAACCTGCGATGGGTTGGGCTGTGTCCACCACTCCCTGCGGGTTCAGGTGGACAAGAACAGAGCAGTGACCACACCGGCCTGAGATACATCCCGTCAGAATACTTCCTGTAGCGCCTCTGGAGACGTGAGAGAGAATCCTCGCGGATATGCCTCGCGAATCTTCTCGGACACCTTGGTTTAATTATTGAAAAGATCACGGTTACCCCATTGTCAGGAGCACGAGGTCAATAGGAATGCCTCCAGTCCAGGAACAAATGGTTGGGGCATGGACAGAGAGGGGTGGGCATGCCGGGGGACATGCTTACCTGGGGGTGGGGGGAGTAGGCTTGTAGAAGGCCCTCACTCTCTCCTTTATTCCCTCATTCCACTCCCCCACTTCCCTCTCTCACTCCCTTCCAATACTCCCTCTCTCCCTCCCCCCCTTCCTTCCTTCCCTCCCACCCTCATTCCCTCCTCTCCCCCCCCTTCTTTGTAGGTGGATGAGAATGTGACCAGCTCCCTCCTCACTCTCCCTCTCTCTGTGTCTCCCCTGTGTTCCCAGGTGGTCTACTTCACTGCATTGTTCCCCTACTTGGTGCTGGTCATCCTCCTTGCCCACGGTGTGTCGTCGCTGCCCGGAGCTCTGGACGGCATCATTTACTATCTGAAACCAGACTGGTCCAAACTGGGTGAAGCGCAGGTAAGCCTGTGGCGGCCCCCCCCCCACCCCCCCCCCCCCCCTCCTCCTCCCTCCTCCCTCCTCCCTCCCGCTCTGTGTAGTTGCTCTCTCGCACCCTCTGCTCACCCTGGGGTTTTGCTGTAAAACGGTGTTTGTCTCTTCGAGCTGTTGTCCAGCTTCCTCATGATGGATTCCAGGGTCCGGAGCTCGAGGGGGGCGAGGGGAGCAGGGCTTAACGTAACCGGGTGACTGGGGCATTTAGTGTAGTTGTCGGACTTTGTGCCCAAGGATAGGAGCCACATCTGAGCATTCCGCTGTTGCCTTTATAGAATGTTTTATTTTACTTGGTTTCTCTTGAAGGTTTGGATTGATGCAGGAACCCAGATCTTTTTCTCATATGCGATTGGATTAGGAGCACTTACAGCACTAGGCAGCTACAATCGTTTTCACAACAACTGCTACAGGTAACCTAGCCACAAAGGGCCGCCACTTTGTTCAAAACTTTGCCTGATATTTTTCTCCAATCCACCAGACTGGGGCTGTGACAGAGGAAGGGGTCGTGTTGGAGGAAGGGTCCGGGGGCCCCTACCCTGGTGTACACTCTCACCCTCCCCACCCCTGGGTCATCACTGTCCTGCCCCTCTCCCCGCTCCACGGGTGAGGGGCAGGGAGAACATCTGGCCAGAGTACCGTCCCCGGCCATTCACTGGGTGGTGTGGGTTGGGACCCTACCCAGAGCACAACTGGACAAGCCAGGCTATGACTGCCACTGGGAGGGCACATCTGTAGATGCCAACCTCTGGCAATGGGTGGGCACATCTAGAGTTGCCAAGCGCTGGCAGATGGAAACATCTGGACTTGCCAGGCAAGGGCACAGGGTGGGTCACATCTGGAACTGCCAACCACTGGATCAGAGTGTGCCACAGCTGGAGCTGCCAGGCTACCACTGGCACGGGTTGGGTACATCTGGAACTGCCCATCACTGGGAGGCAGAGTCACAACTGGAGCTGCCAGTGTACCACTGGCGCAGTGTGGGCCACAGCTGGAGCTCCTGGCACTGGGTGGGCACAGCTGGAAATGTCAACTATTGGAATGGGTAACAGCTGGAATATCACAGCTGGAATTCCCCATTGATGGCCCCGCCCACTCCCCCCATGACCCCACCCCCACACCACTAACCTCACCATACAGCCCCAGAAACCCCCACACAACCACCCCAATGTCCAAAACCCCTTGCACCCACCCTAACCCTGCCCACACCCCCACCAGTAACTGTCACCCCACTCAACACGGTGATCGATGGGCAACATGGACTTGGTGGGCCGAACGGCCTGTTTCCATGCAGGCTCAGTGACGCAACTGCCTCACAGCACTAAACACCCTGGTTCGGTCCTCTCCTCGGGTGTTATCTGTGTGGAGTTTGCACGTTCACCCTGCGACTGCATGGATTTTCTCCGGGTGCTCCGGTTTCCTCCCACTTCCCAAAGACATGCGGGTGTGTAGGATAATTGGCCTTTGAAAAATTGTCCCGATTGTGTAGGGTAAGTGGGATGCCATAGAACTAGTGTGGACGGGTGACCAAAGGGCCTACTTCCATGCTGTGTCTCTAAAACTAAACCTATATAGACCACCACTACCACCTCCCCCAGCTGTGACCTGTCCTCCTCTCATCCACTTCCCTAATCATCTCCTCACCCTCAGCCACTATACCATTCTTTCAACCGTTCTCCACCCCTCCCCATCCTCACCACCACTCCACATCACTCCCTCCCACATATCTTCCCAGCTGCGTTCCTAACCCCATTCCTCCCCTCCCATCAGTGTCCCCGGAGGTCCAGCAGTACTCCTCTCCCCACACGAGCCACCAGCTTCAACCTTCCTTGGCTCTTGACTCTGTCGATGGAAGAGGGTTGTTGGCGCTACTTCACCGAGGTGTTTCCCGAGACTCTTCTTCATCCCAGCGATGGAGCCCAGAGCCATCCTCTCGCCAAGGAGCTCTCCAGTTCAGGGATTGGATGATGATGGGAATGCTGAATCCTTACCGGTTTGTTTCTCCACCTGTGGTTGGCCAAAGGCATGTTCTGGTTCCTCAGAGGCCTCTCCAGGTCACTGAGACTGGACGTACATCCTGATATCTCCACCCTACAACATGCTCAACGTCTAACCAGATCGTTACTATCTTCCTTTAGAAACCTGGAGCTGATGGCCACTGGAATGCCACACCCCATCCTTCGTTACTGAGCTCCCCATAAGCCAGTCCGAGCCATGACCCGGCTCCTGGTATTACTTCCTGCTCCGCCTTCCTCTGGGACCAGGCCAGAGGCACTGGGACACTGGGCGGCCGGCCACTGGACATGGGTGGACATTGCCGCTGAGATCAATTTTGCCTTTTTTGCGGTCCCCAACGATGTGCAGATAGATGCCTGACGTCCCTTCTCAGCTGCTCCAGATGTGTCTTCTGGCACCTCTGGAATGAATCTCTGGACTAATAACTGTCCAAACATATACCGAGCCAACTGTCCAATGGGGTCACTGAGATGACTGTCCAATCGAGCCACTGGGCACATCGCTGTGCCACCACACCTGGAGTCTGCATTCCAAGGTCTTAACTTCACCCTCACCACAAAAGCGGGGCCAAAGATGTCCCAGTGCTGCTCTGTGCCACCCCCAGCCCAGGAGTTGTGCTGCCCATTGGCCAGACCCCTGCACCCTTCCCAAACTGGGGTATCACCCTGCTCTTCCACCCCCCACTACCGGAAGGACATCACCCCTCGATGGGACACGGATCCCATTCCGTGTCACCTCACCCCACCCTCTCTGGAGTGGGCCCGCTCGGAGCTCTGACCACCCGTTTTGGGCAGGGAATCAGACCTCATTCTCTGTCCTACATTGATGATGTTTCACTCGGGCCAACAGACCTGACGCCAACACACTGACCACACAGTTCATTTACACTTTTTCTGTTAACTGCTCACATTTTTTCAGAACTGGAGCCAAGATTTATTGCCAGGGTCTGAGTGTACAGACCCAGTTCTTACAGAGAATTGAGCGGCTTGGACCACGGTTATCTCTAATATGAACTGTCTTCTGTTCCCCTCCCCCCACCTCTGCTTCCAGTGGACCTGGGGTCCAGTCACAGTCTGGAATGAAGTGAGTTGTAATAACCTGGCACCAGGCAATCGGACCGTGTTCGCAGGGAGTTACACGTAACCGGGAGTGTAGCAGTAGGGAGTTACACGTAACCGGGAGTGTAGCAGTAGGGAGTTACATGTAACCGGGAGTGTACCAGTAGGGAGTTTCATATAACATGGGTTTGCAGCAGTAGGGAGTTACATGTAACATGGGTTTGCAACTGGTGAGAGTTAAATGTAATATGTGTTTGCACATGGAGGGGGTTATATGTAACATGTTGGGGATTTGCGTGCAACAGGGGCTGCACCTGTAGATAGTTACATGGGATTACAACAGGAGGCTGCTACATGTAACATGGGTTTACACAGGTATGGAATTGTGCGCAACGAGGGCTGGCACAGGTAAGGAGTTGCGTGTAACATGGTTTTGCACCAGTAGGAAGTTACATTAGACGGACTTGTGTCAGCAGGTAGTTACAGGTATGTGCCAGTGAGGTTTGTGTGCTGTAGAGAGTCACATCAGGAGGTTTGGGTGGGTGCAGAAGGTGAGTCTGGGTGGGGAACCTCTGCCTCGGTCCTTGCTGCCACCGGTCAGCCCAGCAGCCGCTGCGTCCAGCTCTGTCGGTCAAAGCCTCCCTCTGCCGCTCCCTGCACCACCCTCTCTCTCTCTCTCTCTCTCTCTCGCTCTCTCTCTCTCTCTCTCTCTCTCTCTCTCTCTCTCTCTCTCTCTCTCTCTCTTCACTGCTCTAGCATTACCGGTCGATAGGTCTGGAGATTTGCCTGCTATTAACTTGCTCTTGTGTGTACCCTACGCTTCCTGTGTCGTTGACTGTCGAGCATCTCTGTGTGCCAAGCTCCGCTGTGCTCGGAGTCTGCCTCCCATAAGACCGTAATGCCTCACCTCTGGCTCTTGACTTGTGGCCCACTCTGGAAGAGCGGATGGTTGTGTTTCAGGAGGAGCTCCTGGGCTAAGTATTGTTGAGATTGGAGACTGATTACAAGTGTGGTGAGCTGAGCAGTGGGAGCCCACCCTGACTGGCCTGTGCCTGCCTGCTTCCTTTGCAGAGATGCCTACCTCTTGGCTCTGATTAACAGCACCACCAGCTTCTTCTCGGGGTTCGTTGTGTTCTCCGTCCTGGGCTTCATGGCGTCCGAGCAAGGAGTGGACATCTCAAAGGTGGCAGAGTCCGGTGAGACCTCAGTGTAGACACAAGCAACTGCAGGTGCTGCTTTACCAAGGAAACACATTGAGTGCTGGAGTAACTCAGCGGACACAAGCAGAATCTCTGGAGAACATGGATGAGTGACGTATCGGATTTGGACCTTTCCTCAGACTCTGAAGCTGGGACCTGATCCGAAACGTTCTAGTTTTAATTTAAATCTCTAGATCTGGACAAACTTGCCATGGGGAAAAAAGACTCTGACTAACTATGTAGGAAGGAACTGCAGATGCTGGTTTAAACCAAAGATAGACATAAAAAGCTGGAGTAACTCAGTGGGACAGGCAGCATCTCTGGAGAGAAGGAATGGGTTACGATTAGGATTGAGACCCTTCTTCAGACTGCAGGCAGTCTGAAGAAGGGTCTTTGCCCGAAACGTCAGCCATTCCTTCTCCCCAGAGTTGCTGCCTGTCCCACTGAGTTACTCCAGCATTTTGTGTCTTACTCTGACTAACTATCCTATGAATGACCCTCATGGTTTTATAAAACTCTATGTTCTCCCCTCAGCCTCTGAAGTTCCAATCAGAATAATCCCAGTCTATTGAATCTCCTTATAGCCACAGTCCTCCATCCCAAGTAACACCCCAGTGAAACTCTCCTGTGGGTGACAGGTAGAATCAGGAGGAGTTGATGGGAACCAGCGGAGAATGAAGTGGATAGAATGTAAATGGTCAGCATGGACCTGATGGGCCGAATGGCCTGTTTCCCCCGTTTGTGACTGACTAACGAGCAAAGAGGAGGAAGAAGGAAAGTGGTCTTTTTCCACCAGGGCAGGGGAATCAAGAACTGGAGGACAGGTTTAAGGTGAGGAGGGGAAGGAACCTGAGGGGCACCTTTCCACACAGAGGGTGTTGGGTGTCTGGAACGACCTGCCAGAGGAGGTAGTTGAGGCAGCTCGTTTAGAAGACATTTGGACAGGTACATGGATAGGTTAGGTTTAGAGGGATACGGCCAAATGCGGGCAGGTGGGTCTAGTGTAGATGGGGCATGTTGGTCCGCATGGGCAAACTGGCTGACAGACCTGTTTCTGTGCTGTGTGACTTTTATATAAAATATTCAGGAGGGGGGGAGGAGTGGGCAGGATGGGGGGAGGAGTGGGGCAGGATGGGGGGGAGGAGTGGGAAGGATGGGGCAGGAGGAGGGGGAGTGGGGCAGGGGGGGGGGGGGGAATGGGCATGAGGGGATGTGGCCCCCAGACTGAGGTGATTTCTCTGCCGCTGCAGGGCCGGGCTTGGCCTTCATCGCGTACCCCAAGGCCGTCACCCTGATGCCTATCGCCCCCCTCTGGGCCGCACTCTTCTTCTTCATGCTGCTCGTGCTCGGACTGGATAGTCAGGTGGGTCACCCCCATCCACCCCCGCTCACCCCTCACTTCCCTTTTTCCCCCCCCTCCTTAACTCCAACCCTCAACACTACTCTCTCTCTCCCCCCCCCAATCCCCCCCCCCCTCACACTGTGAAAAGGCAGTCCTGTGGTAGGGGTGGTCTGTGGGAAGGGGTATTGAGGGAGGGGTGGTCTGTGGGAGTGGGGTACAGTAGGAGGGGCACTGGGGGGGGGTACTGTGGGTGGGACAGTGTGGGAGGGGGCACTGTGGGAGGGACAGTGTGGGAGGGGGCACTGTGGGAGGGGTATTGCGGGGAGGGTGGTCTGTGGGAGGGGGCAGTGGGGGAGGGGGCTCTGGGAGGGGGTACTGTGGGAGGGGGCACTGTGGGAGGGGGAACTGTGGGAGGAGGCACTGTGGGAGGGGGTATTGCGGGGAGGGGGTACTGTGGGAGGGGGGTATTGCGGGGAGGGTGGTCTGTGGGAGGGGGCACTGTGGGAGTGGGTACTGTGGGGAGGGGGCACTGTGGGAGTGGGTACTGTGGGAGGGGGTATTGTGGGGAGGGACAGTGTGGGAGGGGGGTACTGTGGGAGGGTGGTCTGTGGGAGGGTAGATGCAGTAATCTGTCTCACATCTGGCAGTTTGGGGGCGTGGAGGGGTTGATCACGGGGAGCGTGGACCTGATCCCGAACTCGATGGTGGGAGGTGTGCGGAGGGAGGTGGTGGTGGCCATCTGCTGTCTGGTCTGCTTCATCATCGATCTGTCCATGGTGACCAACGTGAGTGAGGGAGAGGGAGGGGGAATAGAGGGGAGGGGGAGGAGTGATGGACAGAAGAGAGGGGCAGAGGAGGGGAGGGAGGAATGGGAGGGGATAGGAGGAGAGAGGGAAGAGGGAAAATGTGGGAGGTGTACAGAGAGAAGGGAGGGGGGAGGGGGTAGAATAGGAGGGAGGAAGCTAGGGGAAAAGGGAGGGGCATAGGGCAGTGGGAGGGGGAGGCGGGAGTGGCCTGTGGGCAGGCCTGCTGACGTGTGTTGTCTGTGTGGCAGGGAGGCATGTACATCTTCCAGCTGTTTGACTACTACTCTGCCAGCGGCATCACGCTGCTGTGGCAGGCCTTCTGGGAGTGTGTCGTCGTCGCCTGGGTTTACGGTGAGTCTGCAGCCCAGCCCCGCGCTACCTGGAATGGGAAATAGCCCAGCATCACACCCTTTAGCCCACCCTCACCAACCATCGCCGCACCAAACTATCTCCTCTACCTGCACGTGATCCACATCCCTCCACCCCCTGCATATCCATGTGCCTATCCAAAAGCCTCTTGAACACCACTATCGTATCTGCCTCCACCACCAACCCTGGCAGCTCCATCCAGGCCCCCACCACTCTGTGTAAAAAAACAACTTGCCCCTCATCTCATTTACATTTTGTCCCTCTCACCTTTATCCTATGCCCTCTAGTTTTTGACATTTCCACCCTGGGAAAAGGTTCTGACTGTCTACCCTATCTATGCATCTCATGATTTTATATATTTATATCATGTCCCTCCTCAGCCACCATCACTCCAGACACAACAATCCAAATCTGTCCAACCTCTCCCTGGGGCTAATACCTCAAATCCACACGTCATTCTGGTGCCCATCATTCTGGTGAACCGCCTCTGCGCTCTCTCCAAAGTCTCCACACATGGGGGAAGAGCAGAACTGCACACAATATTCCAAATGTGGTCTTCCCAAAGTCCTCCATTGCTGAACCGTGACTTCCTGGCTCCTATAATCAATCCTATCATTGCCCCCGACCAATGAAGGCAAGCAAACCATACGCCTTCTTTACCACCATCTACTTTTGTTGCTGCTTTCAGGGAGTTATGGACTCTGTAAAGCTGTTAAGAGTCTTGCCATTAATTGTATATTTTCCCATTTCATTTTGACCTCCCAAAGTGCAACACTTCCCACTATGACAGCCTTCCTCACAGTCCACAACTTGGAGCCATCTGTAACCTTAGTATTCATACCACCTATATTTATATCCTGTGATTTATATATAAATATATGTATCGCAGCCAGCGATGTTCCCAGCATAGATCCCTGCGGAACCCTGCTGGTCACAGACCTTCCAATAACGCCTTTGATCGCATGCCTGTGTGGTCACGGCATTCCTATGGAGACTTCACAGGATGTAAATATAATGCCCCTGTCCCACTTAGGAAACCTGAACGGAAACCTCTGGAGACTTTGCGCCCCACCCAAGGTTTCCGTGCGATTCCCGGAGGTTGCAGGTGGTTGCGTTGGGTGGGGCACAAAGTCTCCAGAGGTTTCCGTTCAGGTTTCCTAAGTGGGACAAAACAGGGTATGATATGGTATGGTGGGGTGTAACGGGGAATAACGTGGTGCAGCAGAGTGTAACGGTAACATGGTGGAACGGTATAACATGGTGTGGCCGGGTGTAGTGTGTTGTAACGGGTTGTATCGGAGCGACTGACGGGCCTCTCCCTGTGCAGGAGCTGACCGGTTCGTCAGTGACATCGCCTGGATGATTGGCTACCGCCCGCTGCCCTGGATCAAGTGGTGCTGGCTGTTCATCACTCCCAGTGTCTGTGTGGTGAGTGTCTGCCTTCCCCCGACACACGCACAGAGGGAGGGTCAGAGGGGTAACAGCACCAGGGGGATGCACAGAGTGTTTTTACCCAGGGTAGGGGAATCAAGAACTAGAGGACATGGGTTAAAGGAGGGAGAGGAATGGTTTAATGGGGACTTGAGTGGCAACTTTTTTCACAGAGGGTGGTGGATTTCTGGAACGAGCTGCCAGAGGAGGTAGTAGAGGCAGTGACAATATTTTAAAGACGCGTGGACAGGTACATGGATAGGAAAGGTTTAGAGGGACATGGGCCAAACGAAGGCAGGTGGGACTAGTGTAATTGGGACATGTTGGTGGGCGTGGGCGTGGGCTTGTTGAGGGAGTGTGAGTGCAGGGTGTGTTAGGGGCGCGGTGAACGTACACAGTGGGGAGCGGGAGCGTGTGCGGCATGTGGCGCGGTGTGTGACTCCGCTCCTACCCCCACAGGGCATCTTCCTGTTCCACATAGTGAACTACAAGCCGCTGAACTACAACAAGACCTATGTGTACCCGTGGTGGGCTGAGGCACTCGGCTGGGCCCTGGCCCTGTCCTCCATGGTCTGTATCCCCGCCACCGTCGTCGTCAAGATGCTGTGCTGCCACGGCTCCCTACGAGAGGTGAGTTCACCGGGGGAGACTCAGCCCAGCCCGTCCCCACCCCTAATCGCCCCCCACAGCCAGTGACCCATTGCCAATGGAGAGTCTCGGGGCGGTCGGGGGGTGACGGGGGTCAGTGTGGGGGTTGGGGGTCAATGAGGAGCAATGGGGGGGTCTCTGAAAGGTCAATGGGGCGGTCAGTGGGGGATCAGGGGGGGGGGTGGGGGTCTGGGGGTTGGGGTCAGTGGGGGGTTGGGGGGGGTCAGTGGGGGGTTGGGATCAGTGGGGGGTCAGTGGTGTGGGGGGTTGGGGGTCAGTGGGGGTCAATGGGGGTGGGGGGTGGGGGGGGGTTGGGGGTCAGTGGGGGTTGGGGTCAGGGGGGTTGGGGGTCAGTTGGAGGTCAGTGAAGGATTGGGGGTCAGTGGTGGGGGGGGTTGGGGGTCAGTGGGGGTCAGTGGGGGGTTGGGGGTCAGGGTCAGTGGGGGTTGGGGTCATGGGGGGGGGGGGTTGGGGGTCAGTGGAGGGGGGTTGGGGGTCAGTGGGTGGGGGGGTGCGGTCAGGGGGGTTGGTTCCAGTGGGGGTTGGGGTCAGTGGGGGGGGGGGGGGTCAGTGCCGGGGTGTGGGGGGGGTTGGGGGTCAGTGATGTGGGTGTCTGAGGGCCCCCCCCCCCCCCTGTGCCCACAGCGCTGGCAGCATCTGACAACGCCGGTGTGGGGCGCCCACCATCTACAGTACCTGACCATGGAGACCTCCCTCAAGTACCTGGCTGCCGACGGCGCGGCCCAGGGCAAGCAGAAGGAGACGACCATCTGACCGAGGGAGGTGGGAGCCCGGACACCCACTCCCCTCCCCTCCCTACCCGCCCCTCCCCACTTCAGCCGCCGCCACCATCGCACTGCCCTGCGCCGCTCACGGTGTTCTGTACAGACTGGTTGTAGTCATGTTTGCTTTGTGAATCAGCGCTGACCAGGTGCCCCCGGCAGTGGTTGCTCTGCCCAGTGCCGGCCCATTGCTACCGTCCCCCCGTCCCCGCTGGAGCCGCTGCCACCACCAGCCCCTCCTGCCAGCGTTAGCGCCACTGACTCGATGCCCGCGGGTTGTCACCAGGGCCAGACGGGCCCATGAGGAGCGGCCGCAGGGGCAGCAGGTTTAGGGGGAGTGGGCGGGAACGGGGCAATGTGTTGGTGGGGGGATGGGACAGACCCGGGGGGGGGGGGGGGGCGAGGACTCGGTGCGACCATCACCACTGACCGGTCGCTTATCCCGACCATCTCTGGGTGCCCAGATTGTCGCCCCCTCGGCCGCTGCTCGTCCCTGCAGTTCCTCTGGGTCTGACCCGGGCCAGCCCGGACCCTGGCCGTCTGACCGACTCCCATCCACTCAACCCAGGAGGTTTTATATCCGCATCGCCAGCTGGGGCCATCCCCACTTCCCCACCCCGTGGGCCGGGGGTCAGAGGTTATAGGGAGAAGGCAGGGGAATGGGGTTAGGAGGGAGATATAGATCAGCCATGATTGAATAGTGGAGTAGACGTGATGGGCCGAATGGCCTAATTCTGCTCCTATCATTTATTACCTTGTGACCCCCCCTCCCCCGCCACAGCTCTGAGGCCACAATCAGCAAAGCGAACACGACCCAATTTTGGAAACACTCGGCGGGTCGGGCAGCGTCTGTGGGGAAAGAAGCGGCGTCTGGTCCCCGAGGCCCCGGTCAGGGGGGGGGGGGGGGGGGGGGGGGGGGGCGTTATGTGCAGGGAGGGTGGGGGGTGTCTGATGGGTCAACTGTCGAGGGTATTACAGGGTTACAGATCACTGTGTGATGGGGGGGGGGGGGGGGGTGGATGAAGGGTGCAGGAGCCGTGAGGGACGGACTTAGTGCTAGATTTTTATGACCATATTGTCGTGGGGAATAAGTATTCGCGGGACTGGGAGATCGTCGCTCGCTTGCAATGTGCCACCGGGTCTTCCCAGTCCCGCCGAGGGCGGACAGCACCTCCTGTCCTGCGTTAGTCTGGCCGCCGACCTCCTCTAGTCGGGTCGCGACCCCTCACCCCCCAGCACAGGGGTCGGTGTAGAGCCGGCCGCCGTTGGCCTCCGGGGGGGGGGGGGGGGGGGGGGTCGTCACTGCTGACCGACCCTGGGGGAGTTCCCCTCTGCCCCCCCTTACCTCTCCTACCCCACCCTCACCTTCCCCCTCCCGTTCCGTCCCTCCCCTCACCTTTACCCCTCCCCTCTCCCCCCCCCCCCCTCCCCTTTTACCCACTCCACCCCCCCTTCCGCTCCTCATCTCCCTCTCCTTCACCTCCGTTCTTCTTCTCTTTACTCACTGCACTCGCCTCCCTCCTTCCAGTCCTCGCCCCCCCCCCCCCCCCCCCCCCCCCCCCCCCGGTCGGAGAACCTACAGTGTTTGGCGGTGCGTCTGCGTAAGGCGCGGACACGGTGCTTGGAATCGTTCAACGTGCCAAAGATCCTGGGGAGGGGGAGTGGAGAAGTGAAGGGAAGGGAGGACCGTCCCGCGGTGACTGGCGGGGTCGGGGTGGGGAGGGAAGCGGCGTGAGGCAGTGACGGACCGCGGGGCCGGAGGGCGTTCGCTCCCATTTCACTGTCCGCGGTCATTAATGGAACAGAACAAACTCGCTCTAGCTTACACGATGCAATAAAGTTTTGAACATGACGTGTATTTGTTTCTTTATTGTCTTACCGGGACAGTCCTGTGTTAAAACCCCACCCTCTGCTTTCCTTTAACTCTCTCCTTCTCATTTTAAATCTGCGCCCACCATTGGGCTCAGATAAGATGTTGGCGTTGGAAGGACGTGGATGTGCAGGGATATGGATCACGGACAGAGAGATACGATGGTTGGCATCATGTTCGGCACAGAAACACGGTTGGGCCGAAGGGCCTATTCCTGTGCTGTACTGTTCCTACTGGGAAGAACACTAACTCCCCCTCCCATTCCCAGTCTGACCTTTCTGTCCCCTCTTCCAATATAGATGAGGCTCTCACTAGGGTCTCCTCAATATCCCGCAGCTCCGCTCTTGCTCCCCCTCTCCCCATTCATAACAAGGACAGAGTTCCCCTTGTCCTCACCTTCCACCCCATCAGTCGTCGCATACAACATATAATCCTCCAACACTGTTGCCACCTCCAACGGGATCCCACTGCTGGCCACATCTTACTATCTCCACTTCTTTCTGCTTTTCGCAGAAACCGTACACTCCGCAACTCCCTGGTCAACTCGTCCCTTCCCGTCCAAACCACCCCCTCCCCAGGTACTTTCCCCTGCAACCACAGAACACCTGTCCCTTTACCTCCCCCCTCGACTCCATCCAAGGACCCCAACAGTTTTTTCAGGTGAGGCAGACTTTCACTTGCACCTCATCCACCGTATGTTACACAGAGTCACCACTCTCTGTGTAAAATATGATTTTCTCATCTCGGTCCTAAAAGACTTCCCTCTAATCCTTAAACTGTGACCCCTAGTTCTGGACTTCCCCAACATCGGGAATAATCTTCCTGCATCTAGCCTGTCCAACCCCTTAAGAATTTTGTAAGTTTCTATAAGATCCCCCCTCAATCTTCTAAATTCTAGCGTGTACAAGCCAAGTCTATCCAGTCTTTCTTCATATGAAAGTCCTGCCATCCCAGGAATCAGTCTGGTGAACCTTCTCTGTGCTCCCTCTATGGCAAGAATGTCTTTCCTCAGATTAGGAGACCAAAACTGTACGCAATACTCCAGGTGTGGTCTCACCAAGACCCTGTACAACTGCAGTAGAACCTCCCTGCTCTTATACTCAAATCCTTTTGCTATTAATGCTAACATACCATTTGACAGATGAGTTGAACAGATACTTTGGATCTGTCTTCACTAAGGAAGACACAAACAATCTTCCTGATCTAGTAGTGGCCAGAGGATCTGGGGTGACGGAGGAACTGAAGGAAATCCACATTGGGCAGGAAATGTTGGGTAGACTGATGGGACTGAAGGCTGATAAATCCTCAGGGCCTGATGGTCTGCATCCCAGGGTACTTAAGGAAGTGACTCTAGAAATCGTGGATGCATTGGTGATCATTTTCCAATGTTCTATAGGATCAGCTCCTGTGAATTGGAGGGTAGCTAATGTTATCCCACTTTTTAAGAAAGGCGGGAGAGCTAAAACAGGGAATTATAGACCAGTTAGCCTGACATCGGTGGTGGGGAAGATGCTGGAGTCAATTATAAAAGAAGAATATCCGCACATTTGGATAGCAGTAACAGGATCGGTCCGGGTCAGCATAGATTTACGAAGGGGAAATCATACTTGAATAATCTTCTGGAATTTTTTGAAGATATAACTAGGAAAATGGACAAGGGAGAGCCAGTGGATGTAGTGTACCTGGACTTTCAGAAAGCATTCGATAAATTCCCACATAGGAGATTAGTGGGCAAAATTACGGCACATGGTATTGGGGGTAGAGTGTTGACATGGATAGAACATTAGTTGGTAGACAGCAAACAAAGGGTAGGGATGAATGGGTCCCTTTCAGAATGGCAAGCAGTGACGAGTGGGGTACCGCAAGGCTCGGTGCTGGGACCGCAGCTAGTTCGAGTTCAAGTTCAAGTTTATTGATGTGTACCTGATAGGACAATGAAATTCTTGCTTTGCTTCAGCACACAGAACATAATAGGCATTGACTACAAAACACATGAATAAATAAACTGATAAAGTGCAAATAACAAATAATGGGCTAATAATGTTCAGAGTTTTGTCCGAGCCAGGTTTAATAGCCTGATGGCTGTGGGGAAGTAGCTATTCCTGAACCTGGTTGTTGCAGTCTTCAGGCTCCTGTACCTTCTACCTGAAGGTAGCAGGGAGATGAGTGTGTGGCCAGGATGGTGTGGGTCTTTGATGATACTGCCAGCCTTCTTGAGGCAGCGACTTCGATAAATCCCCTCGATGGAAGGAAGGTCAGAGCCGATGATGGACTGGGCAGTGTTTACTACTTTTTGTAGTCTCTTCCTCTCCAGGGCGCTCAAGTTACAATTTACATCAATGATTTGGATGAAGGGATGCAAAGTAACATTAGCAAATTTGCAGATGACACAAAGCTGGGTGGCAGTGTGAACTGTGAGGAGGATGCTATGAGAATGCAGAGTGACTTGGACATGTTGGGGAAGTGGGCAGATGCATGGCAGATGAAGTTTAATGCGGATAAATGTGAGGTTATCCACTTTGGTAGCAAAAACAGGAAGGCAGATTACTATCTAAATGGCGTCAAGTTGGGGAAAGGGGAAGTACAACGGGATCGGGGGGTGGTCCTTGTTCATCAGTCTATGAAAATAAGCATGCGGGTACAGCAGGCAGTGAAGAAAGCGAATGGCACGTTGGCCTTTATAACAAGAGGAGTCGAACATAGGAACAAAGAGGTCCTTCTGCAGTTGTACAGAGCCCTAGTGAGACCACATCTGGAGGATTGTGTGCAGTTTTGGTCCCCTAATTTGAGAAAGGATATTCTTGCTATTGAGGGAGTGCAACGTAGGTTTACAAGGTTAATTCCCGGGATGGCGGGACTGTCATATGCTGAGAGAATGGAGCAGCTGGGCTTGTACACTCTGGAGTTTAGAAGGATGAGAGGGGATCTCATTGAAACATATAAGATTGTTAAGGGTTTGGACACGCTAGAGGCAGGAAACATGTTCCCGATGTTGAGGGAGCCCTGAACCAGGGGCCACAGTTTAAGAATAAGGAGTAAGCCAATGAGAACGGAGACGAGGAAACACTTTTTTGTCACAGAGACTGGTGAGTCTGTGGAATCCTCTGCCTCAGAGGGCGGTGGAGGCTGGATCTCAGGATGCTTTCAAGAGAGAGTTAGATAGGGCTCTTAAAAATAGCGAGTCAGGGGATACGGGGAGAATGCAGGAACGGGCTACTGATTGGGGATGATCAGCCATGATCACCTTGAATGGCGGTGCTGGCTCGAAGGGCCGAATGGCCTACTCCTGCACCTATTGTCTATTGTCTATTAAATGTCCCCCTTCACCTTAAACCTATGTCCTCTGGTTCTTGATTCCCATAATCCAGGACGGCGAAAGACTCTGTGCATTCAGCCTATCTATTCCCCTCATGATTTTAGACATCTCTGTCAGATCACCCCCTCATCCCCCTGGGAATACAGTCCCAGCCTCTCCAGCCAACGCAGTCCTGGTGAACTGCTCCAGTACATCGAGCGTATGGGACGACCGGATTTTGGACTGAATAATGGCGCCCGCATGTGTAATATATTCAAAATGAATTTCACTGTACAGTTGCACGTGTGAAATCCTTCAAGAGAAAAGTTTGCTCGGAATGAAATTACAAATTGAATCTAAGACGCATCCTGAGTCACCGCCAGCGGGCTGCAAACATGTCAGAGTTTCCAATGGTGTACAACAAGTACAGGTCAGTATGTGTGTCCCTAACAATAAACACACTGACCACCACTGGGGGACAGGTCACACACACACTGACCCCCACTGGGGGACAGGTCACACACACACTGACCCCCACTGGGGGACGGGTCACACACACACTGACCCCCACTGGGGGACGGGTCACACACACACTGACCCCCACTGGGGGACAGGTCACACACACACTGACCCCCACTGGGGGACAGGTCACACACACACTGACCCTGACCGCTGTACATTATTAGGAACACTCAGATTTGCAGCTCGATGCCTCCATCTGGTGGTGACTTGGGGTGTGTCTTAGTTTCAATATGCTACCGGAGACTCCCCCGTTCTCTCCCCCCCCCCCCCCCCCCCCCCCCTGCCCCCAGTCCCCACCGCCCTGGCCCCACTCCCGGATCGTGAAGTGCTGCCGAGAAGGACACGTCGTTGAGGATAGTTGCTCTGGTGTTTGGGGACTGGTTTTCATCAGTGTTTATCACCTTACAGTTCAGACACGCGGGCTGCAGGCAATCGCGTCAGCTGGTCGAGATTGGACACATATCTCACCAGCATACAATACCGGGGGGGGGGGGGGGGGGGGGGGGGGGGGGGGGGGGGGGGGGGGGGGGCAGGGCAGGGGAATGAGCAGGGGGGGGGGGGGGTGAGGGCAAGGGAGGGGGGCAAGTGTCCAGATATGATGCATGTTGGCCAGATGAACATAGAAACAAGGTACTGGAGATGCTAATTTACAAAGTGCTGGAGTAACTCAGCATGTCAGGCAGCATCTCTGAAGAACATGGACGTGTGGCGTTTTCTTAGTTTGAAGAAAGGTCCCAACACAAAATGTCATCCAGGAGGTTCTCCAGAAATGCTGCCTGACCCGCTGATACATGTTGTAGTATCTAGTCAGGAACTTAGTGACATGGTGTCAGGACAACAATCTCTCCCTCGATGTCAGCGAGAGGAAGGAGCTAGTTATTGACCAGGGAGGGTGGTGGGGAACTTGTCCCCATCAGCATCAATGGTGGTGAAGGTGGAGATGGTCGAGAGCTTCAAGTTCCCAGGTGTAAACATCACCAACAATCTGTCCAGGGCCAACCACGTTGAGGCTACGGCCATGAAAGCACATCAACGCCTCTACTTCCTCAGGAGACCAAGGAGGTTCGGCCAATTCCAACGACCCTTCCCAACGTCTACAGGTGCATCGTATCGGGATGCATCACAGCTCGGTTTGGGAACATCTCTGCCCAAGACCACAAGAAATTGCAGAGAGTTGTGGATGGAGCCCAGTCCGTCACACAGACCAGACATCGACTACATCTACACTTCACGCTGCCTCGGGAAAGCGGCCAACATCATCAAGGACCACTCACATCCTGGTCATCCCATCAGGCAGAAGACATTATATTCTCCCCACATTCCCCGCACATTTTTCCCTCAGCCACACACTGGTGACGGGGTCACGGGGAGAACGTGCAAACTCCACAAATACAGTGGCAGAGGTTGGGATGGAGCTGGGGTCTCAGCGCCCTCTAACACCGCACTGCCTGTGAAGTCAGATTGTAGAGGAAAGCTGACAATTGGAGTGGAGTTTTTGGATGAAATACTCACTGGCAGGTCGTGGCTGTGGCTGGGATACAGAGTAATGCGAGTCAGAGTCAGGTGTGAAATCTCAATGAGGCTGCTGCCTGTCCCAGGGCCACTGTCCATCACCGCTCATGACATTAACACAGCATCTGCATTCCACTCAGTCACACTCCTCTCCCACATCAATAGGTCACAGTGGACACACAGTCCAGCTCTGGCAGAGACCTGTTGAGACTGGGCCAATTCACCACAGCCTGCGTGTGTTCACACTCATCATGGCCCAAATGTGCTCACACTCACCACGGCTCACACCTGCTCACACTCACCACAGCACACACGTACACACACTCAAAGCAGATCGTACGTGTTCGTACACCACAGCTCATGTGTGCTCACACTCACCACACCTTACATCTGTCCACACTTACCATGATCTATGTGTGCTCACACTCACCCACAGCACACATGCTCACACTCACCGTGGTCTGCTGGTGCTCACAGTCACCGCGGCCCACATGTGCTCACACCCACTGCCTCTCACATGTGCTCACACTTGCCCTGGCTCATATGTTGCTCACAATCACCACTGCTCACGTGTGCTCACACTCACCACGGCTCACATGTGCTTACACTCACCAAGACTCACAAGATGAGTTGACACGACAGGTTCATGACAGGTGTGCTCAACATACCGTGGGTCACGAGAGGCACACGCCACACTCACCACCATTCACAAGAGGATCCCCACCCTCACCAATCCACCTCACTGCCTCTTGCATTCAATGTGGTCAGACATAAACACTCTTTAACAAAGCAACACTGATTGTCCGTAACTAACCTGCCCCATGCTTGATGAAGCCACATCACCCTCCATTGCCAGGGGGGGACCAGCCCACCGTCATTCATCATTTCTGGGGACGCACGACCCTTGTCCATGCCTCTCCTATAATATGTCCAATCCACCTCTCCCTATTGCCCTCCCTCCACCCCTCTACATATCCCTGCCTCAATCCCTCCAATATACTCCCTCCCCATCCATCCACTCCCCACACCCCCTCCCCCCCTCCCTCCCTCCATCCCCACCCCTCCCGCCCATATATCCTCCTCCCTCCTGACAGCATTGTGGGGGCCCCCACCCCAGGGGGTTTGCAATGGGTCAAGCAGGCGGCCCCCCACCCAAGGGGCAGTCAGGGATGGGAGATAAATGCTGGATGGGCAGAGTTAAAGGAGATGTGTGGGGCAAATCCTTTCACAGGCAGAGGCCTGGAGCATGCTGCCAAGGGTGGTGGTGGAGGCAGATATGATAGCAGTGTGATAGACATTATCGATAGCCAAGTGGATATGCAAGGAATGGAGGGATCTGGATCACATGCAGGCAGGTAAACATTTTATTTAGTTTACTTCAGAGATACAGCACGAAAAGAGGCCCTTTGGTCCACCCTGTCTGCAATGACCATTGATCATCCGTACACTAGTGCTATCCCACACACTAGGTACAATTTACAGAAGCCAATTAACCTACAAACCTGCACATCTTTGGAATGTGGGAGGAAACCAGAGATGTCGGGTGAAAACCCACACAGGTAACGGGGTGAACATGCAAACTCTGTACAGACAGCACCCGTAGTCAGGATCAAACCCAGATCTCTGGCACTGTGGTGCTGCACCACCGTGCTGGTTGGTCTTGGCTCGCTGCTTGGCACGGAGATTGTGGGCTGAAGGGCCTGGTGCTGAGCTGTCCTGTGCTGTGAGTGTTGATGGAGCAGTGACCTTGAGCGGGCTGTGGTCAGGAGGAGCCAGTCGGTGCCGTGTGGCCGGGTGCAGGCAGGAGAATGTGTGTCTCCCAGTGAAGGTCACCAGCCCTGCTGGACCTGCCTGTCTGTCTGGGCCACTCTCTGCATCTGACGACCCCATAACTGGCATCAATATTAATATCCATGGCATGGCCGGGGCACATTCGTTGTGAGTGGGGGGGTCACATGAAGCAGTTAGCAGTCTGGATTGGGCTTGTCTCCTGCTTCACCGACTGGCCCTCCTGCCTCCCCCCCCCCCCCCTCACCCCCCCCCCCCCACCCCCACCTTCCCCTCCCCCCCCCCCAACCTTCATGCCAGGCCCCCCTTCCTCACCAACGAGGGAGGCCAACAGCAAGATCTCAACATCGCTGGTAAAGTGTGTTAAACAATTTGTTAAACCACAGGGTGCTGAAGTAACTCAGCAGATCAGGCAGCATCACTGGAGAACATGGGTAGGTGATGTTTTGGGTCGTGTCCCTTCTTCATACTGATGGAGTAGGGGGGGAGATAGCTGGAAAAGGTGGGGGTGGGACAAAGCCAGGTGAGTGATAGGTGGATACAGGTGAGGGGGTGATTGCAGATGGGTGGAGTGAGTGAGTGACAAAGGCTGGAGGTGAAATGTTGCCTGAACCAGCCGGTCAGGCAGCATCTGAGCAGTGAATGGACAGGCGACGTTTCAGATGAGGACCCTTCTTCTGACACTTCCCAACATAGGTTTAAGGTGAGAGGGTAAAGATTTAATAGGAAGCTGGGGGGGGGGGGACAATGTTTTCACACAAATTGTGGTGTTCTTCTTCTAGCATATGGCCTGCACAGCCTAAAGTTGTAGGACAACTTGTTCTGTTTGATCTTCTGTTTGTGCACGCCAGGTTGATTGCATTCATGGAAACAGGGTGGACCACGTGAAGGTTGCAATCTCCCACCACAACAAATTGTGGTAGGTATATGGAACAAGCAGCCAGAGGAAGTAGTTGAGGCAGGGACTGCAACAATATTTTAAAGACAGTTGGCCAAGTACATGGATAGGGAAGGTTTCGAGGGATATGGGCCAAACGCAGGCTAATGGGACTAGTGCAGACTGGGCATGTTGGTCAGCGTGGACGAGTTGGGCTAAAGGGCCTGTTTCCGTGCTGTGTGACCGTCACTCTCTGAAACAGCACTAGGTTCTATTGAACTGAGTGAAGAGCTGATAACTTTTCTCCAGAGGTGAACACAAAGCCAACGACATGAGTGGATTCGAGAAAATCAAAGAGACTCCGCAAATCAGAAAATGGGTTGAATCTGTACAATGATATGAATATGTGAATAATTCTAGTTTTCAAAGTATGGAGAGCTGTTCAGTGTATTAAATAAATGCCTGGCACATGGACACAGACACAGACACTGTAGTTGGAGTCCATGAACACCATGCTCCTTGTGTAAGTTAACAGATTGCAGTGACTACTGGCCAGTGACAACATCCCTGGCACGACCGGCAGTCAGAACTACACATGTACTTTAGCCAACACACCCACCACAAAATCAAAGCCACAAACCCAGCTCACCGATCAAACTGCCAGTCTGCACAAGGGTCTCGACCCAAAACATCACCCATTGCTTCTCTCCAGAGATGCTGCCTGGCCCGCTGAGTTACTCCAGTATTTTGTGTCTAACTTTGGTGTAAACCAGCATCTGCAGTTCCTTCCTACTCAGATGCAACACATCTCTGAACACGAATCCTAGTAGTCGGTCAGAGCCTGGGAGTAAACCTGCATCATTGGGAGAACATTCCCAGGACTAGGAATCTTGGACTGAAGATTATCCAGCCATTAAAGTCACACACGTTCTGCCTCGCAGAATATAGGTAATTTATGTATAATTGACGTTTCTGCATATTGCCTGTCTATGTGCTTTGATGCTGCTGTGAGCAGGACCTTCATTATAGCTGTACCTCCCTGTATCTGTACACTTCACAATAAAATCCAATTCAAAGTCATAGAGTCGTACAGCATGGAAACAGGCCCTTCGGCCCAACCTGCCCACACCGACCAACATGCCCCATCTACACTGGAACCGACCCATAATGTGACTGAAATAAGACCTATGTTGGACCCATGCTGGAGAGGTGAACGTGAGCATAACCCACCACGGCTGCTGGTGACCATCAGTGTGGAGCGGGAGATGTGACCTGCAGGGCTCCTGCCCCTCAGACCGATAATGTGGTGGATATTGTCCAGTGGCCAGCTCAACAGCAGGTGATGGACAGCATTGGGCAGCAGAGGAAGGGTTTGATCTCTCTCATCCGGCAGGACGTGACCTTGGAGAGAAACTGGGCCGTCCAGGAGCAGGAACCGGGGGACCAGGTCCTCACTGGCCACTGGACACTGAGGCTCAGACTCTAGACACTGCACTCTGGGGCTCACTCTGGGGGCTTGGACTGGGGCACAGACACTGTGACTCGGTCTCTGAGCCACGGATACTGCCGGCCTGTCAGTTCGATGATGTCTGGGGTGTACAGCCGGTCACGGCAGATTGGCAGAGATGGAGGAGCGATCATGGGACAGGCGGAGGTGACCCAGCTGTGGGACAGCTCTGGGCAGCTGGAGCTCACCACTGTACAGCTGTGCACACAGGGGAGGTGGAGCTCCAGTTCCCCCCATCGGCTCAGTGAAGGGGAGTGGGGGAGACAGCTGTGTGCAGATGTGGATCCCAACCACCCAGCAACACTTACAAGGCACAGAGTCACGGAGTGACAGAGTGATGGAGTCACAGAGTCTCATAGGGAAGGGGCGGGGAGCGGGTGGGGAGATACTGCTGCTAACTCCTGCAGTTCCTTCGGTCTGAGAGTCTGACACTGCCCGGTCCATCACAGGTACTGACCCCCCCACCATCAAAGAGATCTACAGGAGGCGCTGACTCAGATATGCAGCCGGCATCATCACCGACCCACACACCGTGGCCACACTCTCATCTTGCTGCTTTTCTTCACCCTTATCGACATCTCTCCTGTAGCTGGGTGATTAGAACTGCCCAATGTTGTACAGGGGCAGCCTCACCGACGCCTTGTACTGCTGCAACATAGCGCCCTCAACTCCTCCAATCCATGCTTTGACCAACCCTACTCCACCCTATTTGCTTCCACGCACTCTCAGGGAACTGTGTACCTGTGGGCTCTCTGCTCTACAACACTCCCTAGGGCCCTGCCACTCAGGGTGGCAGTCCTGCCCTGCTTTAACTGATCAAAGTGCCACACCTCACATTTGTTGGAGTTAAAATCCCTCTGTCATTCCTTCCCCCACCTCTCAGATTCATTTAGATGCTGGTTCAATCCTGCATCTCCTTTGTTCCTGTCCACCGCCACCAAAACAACCGCGGGTGTTGTCTGTGTGGAGTTTGCACGTTCTCCCTGTGACCGCGTGGGTTTTCTCCGGGAGTTCCGGTTTCCAGCAACATCCAAAAGTCGTGCAGGTTTGTAGTA